>NW_027316389.1:22968114-23102179 GCF_026437365.1 Eucyclogobius newberryi
TGTCCAACAGAAATGAGTTAGAACATGTCTTTAAATGTGTTAGTTGAGGTTTGATTATGTGAAATGTCTGACAAATGAATCACAAAAGTGCTGAAATATCACTCCATTCCAATTTTCCATCTCTTCAAAACAACATGTCCACCTCTACTTGCATGTCATAGGTGAGATGAAAAAAATGTTATTTAGGGTCTTAAAAATGGCTGGCACAAAATAAAGAAGAAAGAAGATGCTCAGCTATTAGCATTTTCGCCCCTGCTCTGACATATACAGTCATTAAGTCTTCATATCACTATTAATCTCACATCGAAATTTGTCTATTAAGAAAAACAACACGTATTATTCAACTCTACGATAAAATACGGATAACCTCTAAATCAATAGACGACTCATGTCCATTAAGAGAAAGTCTTTCATTGCAGTGTGCAGTAATTTAATTAGGAGAAGTGGTGAAATACAGAGCGGGCAGGCTCTGTATTTGGCTCACCTTTTGTGGTAGATGCAGAGGCACGGCAGTCTGGCGATGGTGTCCCCTTGCTGCAGTTCTTCCAAACAGATTACACACTCCCCAGCATCCCTCGCCAACACGTCATCTGTGGAACACACATGATAAACCCATCACAAAACATGTCAGGTACGGAGTGTAAACATGAAAAAGCACACGCAGACGCTATCTTTGAATGAACATCAAGGTCATTACAAGTGATGCACCGATCCAGCTTTTTCAGTTCCAATGCTTATTTCCTGACTAGAGATGTCAAGATTATTCTGTCAACCACAATAGAATCGTAAACAGTAACATTGGATCATGTCAGTTGAATTTATTCTCCCAAAAAGTCTACACACTACAAACTACACACACTTTTTATCTGGCTGTTAATGTAATTTCTTTTTCATTCAGAAAGTTTGATAAGTTTCATAAAGCTAGACGTAAATTAAAATTAACGATTTCACCAACAATTGTGATTTTTTTTTTAACAATATTTGTGAAACTAAATTGTGATATGTTGACACGTGATATGGTGCCTTAAATGTGTACTTTGTAACCTTTCTAGTGGAGGATCTGCTACCTGCTTGTCTCCATGAATAAATATAAACATACATCGATATCATGCGGCACAGAAACTGAAACTAGATATTTCTTTCCTTGAAACTCAATAACTACTGACAACACATATGTTACATCCACATATGTTACTGCAAGTCTCTATAGGACAATATTGTATAAATAAAGGTCAGTCAATTAGACATAGGGTGCGTTCACACATACATTCACCACATCTCAATTGGGACTAACCAGGACTAATCCCCAAACTAGTCCTAATATACCAAAGTATTTGAGGGTTTTGTTTTCTTTTGTATAATGACAGTGTAATGTGTTGGTGCAGAGACGTGGCCCTCAGGAAAATTTAATGTCTATGATGAGTGGGCGGTCCTTGTTGCGGCTTTGGCTGCTGATTAAAGTAACAAAACACAGTGAAGTTTAATCCACACTGAGTCAATTAGAGTCAGCCGCTCACAGCACGTCGCCAATTATAAGCCTGGAGTGTGTCATCTCACTGCTCAGCTCAGTCACACTGCCCCTGCAGAGAGAGGGGCGCCCAGACTCATGCAATCAACGCACAAATCTGTTTTCCTTTGAATAAGGGCTGTGGAGCTTCATAATTCCACCACTACTCACCAATTTGGGGTAGTCTGTAGATAAAATATAAAAAAGTACTGATAATTGTGAAAATGTTAGCAAAATTGAGTCATTTAATTTCAATCTATAGTCCAAAAAATACAACAATTTCACTGTCTGGTAGTGTCAATAATTGTGAGTGATCATTAAATTGGGATGTTTCTTCTCAATAATTCATCCATCAATCTTTTCATTGTCTTCTGCTTTATCCAGAGCCGGGTTGCAGGGGCAGCAATGCTTTGCCCAATACCAACAATGGTCAAGAGACGGATGTGAAGAGGTTGAGGTGGTTGAGGTGGAAAAGGGGAACTGAGAGAAAGGATAAAACAATTCATATCACTTAAAAGATGATTGATTAGAGGCAAAGATAGCAGGGTGTAATTGTCTGACAGGTGCCAAGGGGTAGAAAATAACACTTCAATGTCCAATAACTTCTATTATTGGTTTAATTAGCGTTGATAGTACACACACCCATGCTGAACTCAAGGCATAGCAGACAAAGCTGATGTTTTGGTTTGAGAATAGGTTTAGAGATTGAATAAGGCGCTGTAGACATATGCTCTGACTGCAAATCAGCTTAGATCCAGCACAAACTCCCATAACCCCGCCGCACTATCTCTCTTCTCACCCCATCTGACTTCATTGTTCACTGCATCTCCGTGTCCTCTCTTCACTTCTTTAGGCCTCCATATCACGTCCCTCGTCAGGCCACTTCAGGTGAAACTACAGCTCAGCCGGGATTTACAGACTCCTGTATTGTTCCGTGACATTATTTGACACGGTTTTACATTGTATCAGTGTCAAGTTCAACAACAGACAAGGCATCGAAAATGTTAGTGTTGCCATTATTATGAGGGAAAAACATAATTATATAACCATAATTCTTTATGAAGTAAAGTTACTGTGAAATCAACAGCCAGATAAAACAGCACTTTACATTTACCATCAACTTTTTAGCTTGTATAGCTTAAATAATATTTTTTCTCACAATAATATTTTTTTAGTTCTTAATATACTGTGACCTTAATTATCATGATTATTGATCAGCCAAGATATCCCTCATAGAGACATGTGTGTCAGGGCATATATGTTTTTGATAATGAAAACAAACCATCAATAAATAATGAATAATTTCTAGTAAATTAAGGTGTACTTTTCCAGAAATGTCTAATGTTTAACAAAATTTCCTATCTCTAATCTCATAGTGTGAAGCAGTGTTGATACAGTCAATCATATCAAAGCTTTCATCTTTTATCTTCAAGTGCTCAGTGTCCTGGTTTCTAGGTTACAGAATCGAGAACAATGTGTCGTCTTTAAAAATTGCAAAACATTCTTTTGTTACATGCAAACAGGAATTTCCCAAGGAACCATCCTTGGCCCCATTTTCTTTAGTCTAAATATCAATAATCTCCTTGTTATCTGTCCAGAAGTCAGTTTGCAAATGTATAGTGATGTTGTTCATGTCTCTGGTAAAAACAGAACTGCAGTCAGTGAAAACTTGACACTGTCTGAAACATATTTCTACATGGCTAGAGGAGTTTTAACATAACAAGAAAAGCAAGTAAACCCCCGTGCAATTCATGTGCAATTACTGTCGTGATCACAAGTAATGGTATTTATTTATTTATTTATTTTTATCTTTATTATTTTTCACCTCCATAAGGGATGGAGGGGAAAATAATAAAGATGAAAATAAATAAATAAATACCATTACCTGTGATCACGACAGTAATTGGGTAGTTGGGAAATGAGAGGTTTTGTCTATAGGAGTTTTTGTTTATAAGAGATCTTCTACTGAGAGTGTCTTTCAAACTCCTATAAGTGATCTGTTCTTTTCTTCTGTATCTACCTCTGTATCTACCTGCGTTGCATCTATGAGACAATAAAGGATTATCTTATATCTTATATCTTAACCTCCTTCAAGTTGAAAATATTGAGGAACTCATTGACCAGGTCCCAGAGGAGAAATATTTAAGAATAACTCTAGACTCACAGTTGAATTTCAGAAGTCAAGTTAAGAAAAATTTGTAAAACAATCAGATCAAACATGAATTGTTTCAAGATAATACAAAAATGCTTGAGCCTTGAATGTGCACACATGTTTTTTAAATGATATGATCTTCTCCAATCTGTTTTATGGAGCCACTATCTGGTCTCAGACTCTCTTTCTCTGTCTTATTTTTGTTGTCTTTTTTACGGTATACTTTGAAGACGTATAGCTGCAGCAGGTGGCGGTAAATGCACATTTTAATTTGGCTGCCAACCGCCATTAAAATTAACACACCAACTACAGCAATGACTAGTCAGACTACATTCAAGCCAATCAAAAGCGTTAACATCCTGAATGAAAAAATGATTCCACCACATTTTATTGAAGCTTTCTTTTTTTTTTTTTTTAATCATCAAATTGTATTTATTGTTAAATTGTTTCTAAACTTGTTAATGGTCTGGCTCCAAAGCCTTTGAGCAGCTGTATTTGTAAACTGCAGAACTGTGGTGTGTCCAGAGCCAGAGCTGGAGACTGTGAAGTGCCATTTCATGAAACATGTTTCACTCAAACAGCCTTTTCTGTGGTTCCAATCTGTGGAATATGATCCCTGTCCATTTAACATTTGTGACTAAACTTAGTATCTTCAAAAAAGAAACAAAATCTTGGATGTGCCAGCAGCAGCACTGCACAGCACTGTGATTAATGTGTTTCTAATATATCTTTTCATGTCCATGTTTTTATGTTGTGTAATAATAATAATAATAATAATAATAATAACTTTTATTTATATAGCGCTTTTCAGTGACCCAAAGACGCTGAACATAATAAAAAAGGGGGGGGGGGGTATTTACAGACAGGGGGGGACAACACGTACAATACACATTAATATACAGATAAAATGAACAAGACAGAAGAAGTAGAGAGAAAAAGATGGGGATGTAACAGGGGCTAGAAGTGTAGGCAATGGGGTAGAGGAGGCTAGGGGTAGGGGAGGTCATAGGCTTGGGTGAAGAGGTATGTTTTTAGGCGGGATTTGAATGTTGTGAGTGAGGGAGAGTGGCGGACAGGTTGGGGGAGGGAGTTCCAGAGTCGGGGTGCTGTTCGGGAGAATGCTCTGTCGCCAAAAGTTTTGAGTCGGGATGTTGGTGCAGTCAGGGTGAGAGAGGAGGAGGAGCGGAGAGCTCGGGTGGGGCGGTGGGGGATGAGGAGGTCAGACAGGTAGGGGGGGGCAAGGTGGTGAAGAGCTTTGAAGGTGAGGAGGAGTATTTTAAAGTTTATGCGCTGCTTGATGGGGAGCCAGTGGAGAGAGCGGAGAACGGGAGTGATGTGATCATGGGACCGGGTGTGGATGAGGAGGCGGGCAGCGGAGTTTTGGACCATTTGGAGTCTATGGAGGGAATGGGAGGAGATGCCAGTGAGGAGGGAGTTGCAGTAGTCAAGGCGGGAGGAGATGAAGGCGTGGATGAGGGATTCAGCAGCGGGGAGGGTGAGGCAGTGTCGGATTTTGGCGATGCGGCAGAGGTGGAAGTATGAGGTCTTGACGATGTGGCTGACATGGGGAGTGAAGGAGAGGGTGGGGTCCATGATGACACCGAGATTGCGTACCAGGGTAGAGGGGGTGATGGTCGAGGTGTCGATGCTGAGTGAAAAGGGACCAGTTTTATTGAGAGTGGATTTGGTGCCAATGAGGAGGAGCTCTGTTTTGTCACTGTTCAGTTTGAGGAAGTTGAGAGTGAGCCATGATTTTATTGTAGAGATGCAGGTTTCGATGTGGCTGAGGGGAGGGTTTTGGGTGGATTTGGTGGTGAGGTATATCTGGGTGTCGTCAGCGTAGCAGTGAAAGTCCAGGTTGAGTTGGCGGAGGATGTGACCAAGGGGGAAGATGTAGCAGATGAAGAGGAGGGGGCCGAGGACTGAGCCCTGGGGGACCCCCTGCGTTACTGGGGAGAGGGTGGATGAGTGACCGGAGAGGGAAATGAACTCTTGCCTGTTGGTGAGGTAGGATGTGAGCCAGTCAAGTGCAGAGCCCTCAACACCCAGTTGGCGCAGCCTTTGTAGGAGGATGGAATGGTTTATAGTGTCAAAGGCAGCGCTGAGGTCTAGTAGTAACAGGATGTTGAGGGCCCCGGAGTCTGCAGAGGTGAGGAGATCGTTGAGTACTTTGACCAGGGCTGTTTCAGTGCTGTGAAGTGGGCGGAAGCCAGATTGGAGGGGTTCATAGAGGTTGTTTGACTGGAGGTGGGTGTGAAGTTGGGCGGCGACGATGCGTTCCAGCGTTTTTGAGAGGAACGGCAGGTTGGAGATGGGGCGGTAGTTGGAGAGGTTAGCGGAGTCTAGGGTGGGTTTTTTGAGGATGGGGGTGATGGAGGCCAGTTTGTAGATGGAAGGAACATGGCCGAGGGATAAAGACTGGTTGAAGAGGGTGGTGAGATGGGGGATGAGAGCAGGGAGGCAGGCCTTGGTTAGAGTCGTTGGGAGGGGGTCGAGAGAGCAGGTGGTGGTTTTGGAAGCGGTGATGAGGTCTATGATATGAGAGGAGTTAACAGAGGAGAAGGTGGTGAGGGGAGGGAAGGGTGGGTGGTCAGGGAGAGGGGGGGGGGGGGGCAGGGGGGTGGGTGGTGATGGAGTTAATGGAGACGGCAGTCATGGAGCTGTTGATTTTGGAAATTTTGTCATTGAAGGCAAGGAGGAAAGAGTTGCAGAGGTCAGGGGAGGAGGGTGGAGTGATGTCCGGTGGCTGGAGCAGCTTGTTGACGGTGGAGAACAGGGTGCGAGGGCTCCGGTGGGAGCTGTTGATGAGGGTGGAGAGGTGGGCAGATTTGGCGGCTTGGAGAGCGTCACGGTAGGAGGAGATGTGTAATTTGAAAGCTTCGGCGTGGACGGTGAGGCGGGTTCTAAGAAGAAGTATAAGACTGCTGTGCTGCTGTATCCAACAAATAATTACAATTACAATTGTTCTTTCATCTTGGTAAAGCAGTGTGTCTGACTTGAGTGTAATTTTTGAAGAAATGTTGATTGCAACAGCCTGTGCGCTAGTGTGTGGCCCCAATCTATGTCCTGGGTCATTGCTGTAACGCTAGGCAACATTAAACATGCTAGACCTACCAAAAAAATAACTGTTGCAAAAAGGCTGTGATTTAGTGATTTATACATTTTTACATGTATAGATTTTCAGGATTGTTTGAGGGACACATGTCCTTTTATCTTAACTATCTCCATTATTAGTGATTTTATGTTCAATTGAAACTTCAAAGGAGATATCTTATGCAAAATTCATGTTTTCCTAGAGCTTTTAATCCGGTTCTATCATTGTTCCCTTCTCAAAAACATACCTAGAGTTGTATTCAGAAAGTCCTCACCACTTTGAGCATCATAAACACTGAATTCTGAATTTATCATGTGACATAGGTCGCGCTCCGAGATCTTCTGCACTGTTTTTAAGTCCTAAACTCCTCGCCAGACTCATTCTGAGCATTTTTGTTTTCAAATCACAATCATTATAACGGCATGGCTGCATTAGGAAAGCAGAGGCAAGCTAGGTTTGTTTATCTCACCTATGTAATTCCCTCTGCAGACAGTAGATGGGGTCAAAAGTCTATTCCCGGTGTGGGAGAAGCCAGAGTGGGATGAAGTAACTATATTATTTTTTTCTAAAACGTGAAGTGCCAAATTAAAGGTACTTAAGAGCATGTTTAAAGGTCAATAACAATACAATTAATCCGTAATATTTGTCCTTTAAAGGAAATTAACATTCTGCATTGGACCAGCTCTAGTATTGTGAAGAATGTTTGTGACAGCCAATACAAAAACACAGATTGACTATAGTAACAGAGACAACAGTGACAATGGCTGTTAATTGAGTTTTGGGTAAACTCATCTCACCTGGAGCAGCTCAAAGACTTTGCGCCGTCTCCCCCTGGACGTCCTGCCAGCACACATTTGGCTTCCTGCTCCTCCACATTAATTATGAGTTAGGGGAGTCTGTCTGGCTCGGGCTCACACCACTAAATTCTCTCTGTCTTGTCTGTTCCCTTGTCCTGCACTGACCCACGCTGCAGCTCTGTCGTCCACGGTCCCTTTCTGCCGGTGTCCTTGTATACCACACCCTGATAGTCATCTTACATATTGCATTTTACTTTTATCCAACCTTCACTTCAAAAGACCTTCCCTAAGAAATGGACATGGTTTATACACGGTTTATATTTAGAGTGAGGGACTTGATTTTACCTCACCACGTCCTTGCTTTTGGGGTAATGTTGCTCGAAACAGCTGAAAAGTTTAAACCATTGAAGGTTGAACAATGCAAGCAATTTAACAATAAAGGCAATGATGAAACTTGGCCATGCATGTTGGAGAAGAGTGGTACAATAGGTGACACTGGCCAAATTATACCACAGTTTGTATTGTTTGATGCTGGAATCTTTTTTCAACTTGACATGTGACCTATGTTTCTAACAAGTCCTCATTAACCAAATAAAGCATCTATTTTAATGAGAGCAGTTTAAATTCATGATTAAAACCTTTCCAACTTCTAATAATTTGCTCCAAAATAGAATTGGTTACATGCCACCACCTTTACAAGGCAGGTCCTGCACTGTGACCTGGTCAGCTCTGCTTAAAGCCTGATGCTAGAAGTCTCTATTGTATTGTTCATTGTGTGCGGGCGTAACGGTATTTCTCAGAGAAGCCCAGGTGATTGACAACACACCCCCGAGCATGCTGGGAAATGAGATAAGCTACAGCTAGCAGTTTTATGTACTTCTGTGAAACTCGGAAGCAGAGATGGGCTGAAGGCTGGTGCAGAGATGGAGAAGAGGACAGTGATCTTGTGAGAATGACAGAGCTGGGGGAAACAGGGAGGATTTAGTGGAGTGTGTGTGCTCTGACCCCTCTGCTCAGTGCGCTATCAGACATCAGGCCCTCCATCACTCCACAGCCCTCAGTCTGCAGACATCTCCTGCTCACTGCCCCTCTCTGTCACTCACTGTACTCCCACATGAGCCCCGGCCAACTACCAGCTCACTGCTGAGTTTCAGAGCTGTCACATCCTGCTTGTACACAATGCTTATGAGATGGAGTGTCTTTAGCGGTGAGTCTATTCAAATGTATGCATGTATATATATATGTATATATGTTTAAATGTATGTATGTATGTATGTTACGACCCCACGCTCAAAGGGTTGTAGCATTAGCAGATAGGCAGTAACTAAACAAAACGAGAACACCGCTCACCTGCGTGTGTCCTAGTTTTAAAATAAAACAAGGACACAATACACACAGGAACTAACAGAGCTAACAAAAAATAAAAACAACTACTACAAACAAGAACAGAAAAGAGAGAGGAAACCAGGAAAACCTAAAAATATCAGAAAATTGCAAATGGGAGAATCATGTCATGTATTGGGACAAGTCAAAAATAACTTGAACAGAAGGACAAATGCCGGATGCAGGAAGAATAGAGATCTGGAAATGAGGCACAACAATGAACAGAGACGAAGGAGCATTCATGCTCTCACACGTCTGAGACATGCTTCTCCAGACAGTACCAGGCGCCAGGGGGCATGGCCAGTCTGCCACGTCCAGGAAGATCAGCTGACTCGTCATAGCAGTCACTGCTGAGGAAGGTGACAGATGCTCACCAAAACATCCATCCATTTTCTACCGCTTGTTCACTTTTGGGGTCGCGGGTGACTGGAGCCTATCCCAGTGACTTTGGGCCTTAGGCGGGGTACACCCTGGACAGTGGCCAACTTGTCGCAGGGCCAACACAGAGACACAAACATTACAGACAGTCATTCACTCTCACATTCATTCACTAGGGCCAATTTAGAGTTGTCCAAACACATGCATGTGTTTGGACGGTGGGAGGAGCCAGAGAACCCGAAGAGAACCCACGGTAACACGAGGAGAACATGCAGACTCCACCCAGAGAGATCATGTGATGTTGGTCTGGTCCGGGAATCGAACCCATGATCTCCTTCTTGGGAGGCAAGAGCGATAACCGCCTTTGCCACAGTGCACCAAAACATGCCATCGTCACCAAAACATGTCAAGGTAAAAAAAAATACTTTTGTCTTTAAAAACGAACAAACAAAATAAATGTGAGATACAGAGAACATAATGAATTTCAACAAATGTGATAACTTTTGTGAATTAATATTTAATACCATTTAAAATACAGTAATAGCATCTCTTGCAGCTAAAAACATAAAATAATGCAATGGTGTGATTTTTTCTATTGCTCCAGCACTGCATTTCCAACAGCCCACATGATGGAGATGCTGTATGTATGTGACGAGACACAATTCATACAAGATGAGGCAAGTGACGATTGGGCCCACGAGAACGAAATGAGAGTTTGTTTTTTTACAATTTTACCCTGTGAGATCTTGAGGCATAGGGTCTTGTAACTGCTCTTTCTTTAACAGCATTTCAAATGTTTTAAGATGATAAAGAATATGGCCCTTCTAATGCGAAAGTCATACATGTTATAATCTGTCTTACTATGTCATTACAATGGAAACGCATCACTCAGGAGATAAAGACAGTCATGGACAAGGTGAACATGAGCCTGGAGGAAACTCAAATGTGCACAGTCCTGAGAGGAGAGAGCATCTGTCAGTCACGCTGTTGCTAAGGGCGATGAGGAGGCTGTAAATCACTGGTCTCCAAGTATCGGGACCATTAATAAAACAGGACTATAACAGGAGTGTGCATCAGGAAATAAACATGAGTCCACGAGGTATAGGCCCAAAGCCAGCATGTATATATGGGAATGATTAATGGACATGTTCAGGGGAGGCTCACACAAAATATAAGCTAATTGTTAAACAAAACCAGAGTGTCTTTGCCGAAGAATAAACAATATGTGTGGGTACAATGATATTATTAAGAAAATAAGCAAAAAAAAAATAACAAGACTAATAAAACATGGCATGCCGTGGAGTTATAATTGTATGAAAAGTGTGTTGTAAACCTACTGTACTTCTAGTCATAATCATCACAACAAACAGATGTATTTTTGTTTGTTTTTTGTATTCATTATCATACAGTGTTTTCGATGTCTTGGATGGCTTTGTATCACTTCACTCAACTCTCAATTAAAGGTGCTGATGTGGTTGGGGGAGTAGTACATATAGAAGAGTTACGAGCTGCACAGATCATCAATAGGAGAATAAAAGGCCTTGACACATCGTGGACATTATTACACAGTGTTTTGTGAAAGCCCATAGAGACAGCACAGTCTTCAAGGTTAAAACAGCCTGTTCATTATGTGTATGGTGCAGCACTAAGCGCACCGCGATTCTTAGACGCAACGTCAAAGCTTTGACAAGTGGGACATGCTACTGCAATTTAAAGCCGTTCTACATCATTTATCATAATTTATGGCAGGTAGAAATATAGCACGTCTACAGGACAGCTTTGCTAAAATGACCAGAGTTTGCCCATAGTAATTTACACAGTAATTTTACTTTTTCATCAATCTTAGAGCGCTCATATAGAAAAACCTATTCAATCTGAATACAAGGTTGTTGCACAAACTAACAGCTATAGATCTATAGATTTGTTCTCTATGGATGTGTTCTAACAGCATTTTTCATTATGAGCACCACTAAAGTGACAAAAAACTGTTATTTTATTCATAAAGAAGCTAAAAAATGTTTATCCAACAATAATTTAAGTGATACAGTCAATGACAATGTATACCACAATAAATAACTGTATCATATGGGCCATAGAAGGATGTCTGATTTAAACTATAAGGAATAAACTGCCACTTTTTTGCCAAATTTTAGATCCTACATATGTTGTTTACTGTATGAGGTAACTTTGGGTTTTAGTCATTGAACTATTAGACATGCTAGCTTCCCTTTAAGGCAACAATAATTTTCTGGAGGTGGAAAGTCACCTGCATGGTAATACTTTCTCCATGGTGATACTAGATACTCTGACCTCACACGCTCACTTCTGGTCTCCCTGCTTGCACACCACTCCCAGGTAATATTTGAATTCAGATTTTATGTCCAAGCTTCAGTATTTGTAGCGCTGATCTTATCTGTTGGTTTAGACCTTGCTACCAGGGGCCCACGCTGTTGCCGTGACACTCTCTCTGTGTACAGCCTGCCACGCTGGCTTTTGGGCGTGTTACTGTCTGTCCAAGCCTCCGCTGTATATGTCCAGCTACAACTACTACTGAATATACCCCGGTCCGATCATCTGATGGGTCATTTCTGAATCTTGTGAATTAAATTAACTGTTGATTAAACCAACTCCTAATAGTGAACTGTGAACTGGTACTTTTGCCTAATTTATACTATCTATGATGTCCAACCAAAAACTAATTTATGAGCAATGTATACATGAATTATGTTCTTTTGCTACCTTTTGAATCAAGCTTCTGTTTATCAATAGTTTTAACAGTTTTATTAGACACCACTGCAAACACGACCTAAGCTAAACGAACCTCGGAATACCACCCATAGAGTAGGAAAGTCAAGTACAAGTCAGGTTTGTGGAGATGCAAGCCCGCTCAGTGCTCAGTGCGGAAGGATGTGTGTTTTTCTTATGTAATAAAGAAATATAAAAAAATAATATTTCAGTAAATTTTTCGGCAAAGGGTTATGTTTAGGGCATGTAGGGATTTTGCCTGTGGATCAACTTCACCCAAGGTCACTGCAAAGGCCCTGAATATTTCACAAACATATGAGTTGTTTATGTGTGGAACCTGATCAACAGGCTGGAAGACAGAAGAGTGAATCTGCTCCATAAGGGCACTCACTGAATGGGTGCAAAGTTAGTAAGTGCACTGCTAAAGGATTGTATAAATGCCCACGAAAGTCATTATTATGTTATTTGTTTGAAGTAGTCTATTTGTGCTAACAGTCTTGAATTGGCTATATTTGTCAACTTTTAAAGCAAAATGGGCCATTTCCAACAACAGAGCCATTACCTCAAACACAAGACAATTTTCTACCACAAAACCTACTGCTGCAAGGAAAATGGATCAAAATAAAAAATGAATTCCTTTTATCTGAATGCAATTACATGAGTATTGAGCACCAAAATTTGAACCGGAAGAGATTCTATCTAATGTTGTGTTTTAAAGCGTCTTACCATTGTAGGAGAGGCGGGGCTTGCTTAGACACATAATGAAATGAACCTCCATTTCATTGGACGCCACAGACTTGGAGCAGACAGGACACTTGAATCCTGAAACACATACATATCATTCAAATTAGAATTGAATACATAAAAACATTCAGCAAAATAACCTGTTTTGTGCACAAAGGACCAGCATTTAGCGTGGTTTGCTTGATGATATCAAAACTGTGATTGGATTAGATTTGTTAATTTGATAGGGGACAGTGCAAGTGCAATTAATAAATATGAGTGAAAAAAAGTTAGACATGACAAATAATGTATGACCATCTACAGATAAAGCTAAAAGTTCATAACATGTGCTATAAACCAATAATACAGAACATTTATCTTAACTTGTTTAGAATGCATCGCAGTAGTAAATATGCCCTTGAGAAAATAAAATGTATAGAAAGTTGGCACAAATGTTGCACACTGTATATCTTGTACAGTAAAAACAAAACATTACAATACTGTGTGGGAGGAGGAACTGTAGAATCTTCACAAATTACATGGTTATGCACATGTTTTATGGTGTCTCATTTCTAAAGACTGTGTTTGCAAAGAGAAACTGTTTCCTTTAATGATCACATTAAAGTTTATTGAGGAATACACAAGCCATTTCTTTGTACCATCAAACAAGCAAAGGAATAATCCAATGAACCGCTGGGCCACATGAGAAGAATTAACTCGCAGCTCAAAAGAGAAGCACTGAACGTTCTTTTGAAATAGCACAGTTTAAACACAGTTGGGTTAATTTTCTGTAACAAGTGGCAGGACTGACATTTTTGTATTGGACAGTTAGCCGACCTCGACACATTGCTTATACCAGGGGTGGGCAATTATTTTCCTCCGAGGGCCATATTCGAATCCAGGCAAGTAGCGGAGGGCCGGCCCACGATCATTGGTGTGAAAAAAAAAAAATTATATATATATATATATATATATATATATATATATATATATATATATATATATATATATATATATATATATATATATATATATATATATATATATATATATATATATATATATATATATATATATATAAAAATATATATAAAGGCATGTGCGCGCGCCTATGCAGAAGTGCCACACACACCGTTTTTTCCGTGTTTACGTCTTAAAACTGCTTCTACAGACGTCTGTGACAAAAGGTACGTCCAAAACGACTCAAATGAGCTGCTCAACTGTTTGCTGCTTTATTCATGTTGAAAGCGGCTGATTTCGTATCAATCCGAGCCGAGACATGTGATCTGTCAAACCCGTGCTACGTTACCATGACAACAAACACGCAGTTTTTTTAGTTTATTACTTGCATAAGGCTAACGCTAAGCATTAAGTATCTCTTAACTTCTAACTTATCATTAACAAAAGTGGAAATAAAGTGTGTTTACTTAATTGATTCAGTTGTAAATGTGTATTTAAAATATGTATCCATACAGTCAATGTTAAAAATGTCTATTTTGGACATTCAAAAATGTCAAATGTCAAAAAAATGTCAAATAGCCCCCCCCTATAATTTGTACCACCAGCCGCCACTGACTTTAACTACAATTTAATGAATCACTCACTGCACTGTTCAGTTTCTGCACCAAATCTGTAAATTTAACTGTACATTTTGTGTACATTGTAAGCCTATTTCTATTTTTTTCTTATAGTAAATTTTAATTGTTTTTCTTCAATGCATGCCCTTTTTAATTCTATATATCTTGTTTTTATTATTGTTCATCGTTGTATGTTGCACCAAATCACCAAAGCAAGTTCCTACGTTTGTGAATTTTGTTCATTGCCAATGGCAAAAAACTTTTTCTGATTCTGATTCTGAAGACTTGAATTAGTTTGCTTAAAATACACATCATTCACTTCCTTTTGAAACATCCCTAATATGACACACTGCCGACAATTAGTCCTTCTACCTATGTTAGGGTGAAAAGACATCCCTATTTTCCTGGGAGTCAGTTTTCAGCCATGTGTCCCATGTGTCCCAACAGATGTATCCAAAACCACTGATTTGTCCCAGTTTTGTACCAGACATGTCCCAGTTCTCCCAGTTTTTGACCACCAACAGTAACAAAGGGAATACATTGATGATTCCTAAACCAAAACAGAAAAAATCTGGTTTAGAATAACCAGAACACAAGAATATACTAACTTTCACAGATAGAAGTCTCTCAGATTATATACTGACTCACAAGTGAGCTGTGAAAGAGGTGTGAATGAGCCATGATGAATCGACCGAGTGGATAAAAATGTACTTAATTACCAACACTTTTTACAATTTTATGATTACTCCCATCGCAACCCGGGTGTGTCACAGTTTTTAATTTCGTTTTTAAAATCTCTGTCACCCTAACCTGGGCCATCATTAAGCAACATTCCATAGAAAACACAGGGACAATTTACTGTTTAAAATATGTAACTAAATAATAGGTTATTAGGTATTATTATTTGTCAAATTATAGCTACAGTACCTTCTGCTTATTTTCAAACATAAAGTACAATTATTATTATCATTATTAAGAATAATTATTGGCTCGAGCCATTCCATGGAATGGAATGCGAAGAGTCGTTGTTTTTGCCTGGTTAGGCCCGAGCGCCACAAGCTGGCGAGAGGCCTATTAATCTCGTAAGGCCGTGCGAAGCACGGCTGCGAAAGTGCGCACGTAGTGCGCACAAAATCGAGCGCGAAGCGCTCGCCCACTTCCAAACACTCACTAACGCACTCCTCCACTCATGCACGCCCCGTGCATACTAATTAGTTGTAGGAAAATGGAACATTACCGTTGTAAACGGGCGAAGCCCGTGCAAAAGTTCGCACTAAACGAGCACTTTACATTGGGATGACGACCGCGAAGCGGTCGTCATCCCCATATAAAGCACTCATTTGCGCTAAGTAGCTCACGAATACGTTCCCCATCTCTTGCATGTTCCGTGCATATAAGCATGTAAGGCAAAAATTGAACATTATTACTGTATAGAGGGCCAAAAACACAAAGTGGGCGGAGCCCACTCAAAATTATCGAAAGTACCCGTCAGTGACCAGGGACCCACACCATGAGGTAGGAAAGCGCGAGCGCTTTCCGAAAATGTATAGTTTATGATATTTGAAAAATGGGAAACATTGTTTTCGCATCGGAATATTATTCTTTCTTTCTTTCTTTCTTCTTCTTCTCGGGACCAACCCCCCTATTTTTCACCCAGTGAACATTGACGAAAAGTCACAAAAATTTGCACGCCTCTAAAAATCGTGCCTCTCTACATTCTGGCTATTTCCCTTTTCTAATATTAAAAAAATTGGCGCGTCAGCGCCCCCAAATGTACCAAAAATGCATTGAGAGATGGGAAATGACCCAAAAAAAATCTGATCGTAGAATCATGAAATTTGGCGCAGAGGTAGATGGTGACAAGAGAAGTAAAAAATATTATTACGGCAACGCCGTCCGCCCAACCAAATGTCGGCCATATTGCTTCAAAAATGGCTAAACATGACTTCGGAGTTTTTCCAAACGTCGTACTTTTACGAACTCCTCCCAGGGCGTTGGCCCTAAAAAGCTGAAATTTGGTGAAAATGCTACTGAGGAGTGGGACATCAAAAGTTATCCAAATTACATTGATACCTCTCACGGTCTCTGTGCGGCGAAGCCGCAAACTGTAGCTAGAATTTCAGAAATCTCCCATATTTAAAATTTCTGCCGTTTGCGCAGATAAAGTCCGAATTGCGTCAAATTAGAATCAGTTGTTAAACTCTTTGCCCTAAACCTACTTGAAGTGAAATAAATTCATTTGGCGCCACAGCGCCCCCTACAGATTTTATATGGAGGTTAAATGTTTAGTTTTGCGAAATTATATGAAATTTGACACACAACTCAATTTTAGCATCCCCATCAAAAAAGTCAATGACTCATGTCATAATTGTTATGGCGTTGCCGTAACGATGACCGAAACCTTTCATGTTATTCCAATGGGGAAATCGCCAGAACATGTTTACACTTTAGACTTTCACAAACTCCTCCCAGGGCGTCAGCCCTATTAACCTGAAATTTGGTGAGACTCATCTTCAAGACCATCAAAAGTTATCCACATTTTCATTCAAAGAGTCACGGTGTCTGTGCGGCAAAGCCGCACATTTTGCCAAGAATTCAAAATAAAATTGCTTTTTGATGGTAAAACAAAGGGGAGAAGATGTGACAGCGTCACAGATTCAGCAGTAGGCGTAATAAAAGGACAATTGGGGCGCGTTAGCGCCCCCTCCTCTTGCGGCGTGGCGGCGGTGTGGCGGCGGTGTGGCGGCGGCGTGGCGGCGGCGTGGCGAGGGCCGATCATTGCCGCTTGCGGCTATATTTTCTTCTTATTATTATTCAGGGTCATTCTGCCACAACTAGGGCATTTTTGACCCCCTGAACATCGATGAAAAGTCACACATGGGGGCATAGACGCGATCGGCTCGGCCCAAAATCTAATAAAATGGAGCATGTGAGAATGCCCGTCGCAACAGTGCCACCTAGAGCAAAAAAGAAAAAACATGAAACACTTAATCTTTGGCCTAGGCACATGAAACGTGGAACAGTGATAGAGCTACCTTTGACGAGTAAGTGCATAACGTGGCCCCGCCACGTTTTTTACTTTTTTTTTTCCAACATCATACTTGTCCTAGGTTTTTCGTCCGATCAAGCTCAAAACAGGAGCAACCTTTTCTGGCTGCTGGTGCCCGGAAACGTAAAATGTCCTTTGGCTCGTCCGAGGATTCTGGAAGTGAGAAGCAGGATGAAGCTGCTATTATCGGGAATGAGAGCAAAGAGTGTAAGGTGATCATAAAGCTCGCACAGGATAATGCGGAACCCGTTGTCATTGACGACGAGTCTAAATAAGGCTGTGGGAGAGGTCAAGGAGTCGAGAGTCCGTGGCGATAGTGCGCTGCTGGTTGTGTGCAAAGACGCGGCTCAGCAAAGGAAAGCGATTGGGATTAAAATTCTTGTTTCGGACGCTGAAAGTAACACAGTCAGAGGAGTTATCACGGGCGTCCCTACGATGGTGACTGTGGATGACGTAAAGGAGAATTAAACTGGAGCTAGGGTGGTGGACGCTAGGTGGTTGAAGACGACCCAGTTTGGAGAAAGATGTGACAGCCTGTCGGTAATGATAAAACTTGGAGGGAAATACCTGCCTAGTAAGGTGCTCCTTGGATACATGTGCTATGGCAAAAGGCCATATGTTCCGAAGCCCCTGCGTTGCTTTAAGTGCCAGCTCTTTGGGCATATTGCAGCGGTCTGCAGGGGAGCAAAGTTGTGGTAAATGTGCAGGAGATCATGAGTATGGGAAATGTGACCAAAGAGCTAAACTGAAGTGCTGTAACTGTGGGGAAGAACACAGCTCTGCCTACGGGGGATGCAAGTTTAGCAAAAGAGCTGCTGAGGTGCAGAAAATTAAGGACTCTTAAGGTATATCCTATACGAATGCAGTTAAGAAAGTGTCAAGTAAAGAGGTGAAAGCAAATACAGAGAGAGGAGCCAGCGCTGCTCACAGCCAGACCAAAGTGAGGGAAGCTCCCAAGTGTGAAGGTTCCAAGTGTGAAGGTTCCAAGTGTGAAGGTTCCAAGTGTGAAGGTTCCAAGTGTGAAGGTTCCAAGTGTGAAGGTTCCAAGTGTGGAGGTTCCAGGATTACTGAGGGCACCTTGGTTGTGGATGGAGATAATTTTGTACTCTTCATGGTGGATGTTATAAACTGTGCTGCTCAAACTCAAAAGAGAACTGAAATGATCAGGATCATTGCTAAAGCTGCAGGAAGATTCCTTGGAACAAAAGAGCTTGATTCTCAGAAATAGAAAACAGGCTAAAGGGTTGAATGGGAGTCTACTAGAGTGAAGGAAGTCTACTTTTGGGTAATCAAAGTGATCAGAGTAACGAAATGGAGGTAGGGGCGTTACTGGTCTCCTGTTCTCCAATCCAGTAGATGCACGGCTGCCAAGCAACGACATCGGTGGAAATGTCAAAGCCTAAAGAATGAAGCCTAAAGAATAGAGCTGTACGGCGGAAGCACCAAACATCAAAGAAGGAGAGGAAAATGAAGAAGAGTCAGCTCTGGAATAAAGCCGGTCGGGATCTGAAGAATGAAGTCTAAAGAAAAGAATAAAGTCTAAAGAATAAAGTTTGGGGGTAATGTAACACTTCACTTGGATTCCCACCGCCATAACAACAACATCAATGAAAAGTCCTGGGTCACCGAGGCTCTCTCTCCCTTTCTCCCTGCTCAGGTCTGCGTTCACCACGATCTTGCCATTTGTCAGGACAAACAACTATTTGAATTGCAAACTATGCAATCATCAACGGTGAATTACTGAGCATTGTTTGGTATGCCGCAAAACGCAGCAGAAAACATGGACGGGCGGGAAGGCGGTCGCGCGGGAAGGCGGTCGCGCGGGTGGCGAGAGCCATCATCGCCGCTAACGCGGCTTTAATTATTATTGTTGTTGTCAAATTGTGGAAAAATAGGCAAAATGTTTAGTAAAATCTTCATTGTAATAATTTGTCTAGTCTCGTTTGAGTGAAATGTATGGTCTAACCTGTCATATGCCCTTTAAGTGATTTTGTTTGTCTGGTAACATCCAACAAAATCCTATGGTTGTGCTTGCCACTTGCCAAGAGTGAATAGTGGTACAGTAATTTGACAGTTACACTACACACAGGCCTTCCACATGGCAGCTGACCCATTTCTCCTTAATCTGCTATTTTCAGAGCCACCAGAGACACACAGAGGAAGAGATGCAGGAAAGATGAGAAGAAGGTGAGGTAAGTTCAGGCTCTTCAGGAGAAATGAACATTTATGATCCAGAAAACCTCCCATCCGGATCCACCAGGACATCTCTTATTCACAAGGTCACATCGGGACAAAAATAAACCATACGAGCTAGTAATGAATTAATTCTACAGGCGCTATGTGAGAGCGAATCAAAAGACTTTGCTTAGTGTGCTGAGCTTGACTTTGTAAAGATATACTCTTCAGGTCAATTTACTCAATATTTGAAACCCATGTTGCCAGAATATACCTGTTATAGACAGTCTGCTGATGGGAACTAGGGCAAACTTGTGCTGATTATAGCAATCTACTGCAATTCTCAAGCATTTCAATACCACTTATGAAAATATTTAAATATCATGTATACCAGCCTGAATCTAAAACAGGACCAATGTCTAAACAATGGCTTTATCTGGTCTAAAATAGGACTAAATTATGACTCCCTAAACAAGAACAATCCATAGAAGTAAGTATGTGAATTATTGGCTCCACAAACTTGCCATATTAATCTTATGGCTTGAAGTCCTTTCAACTGACAATAATTTTGGCTTTGGGGTTGAATAATGGCACCACTTTCTGAGGCTATTGTGAAAAATTAATTAAGCATTGAACTCAGATTTTGTTTCACGTGGATAGGCCCAGTAATTATAGAAATATGAATCATAAACCAGGTCAACACATTTGCAGTCTCCATTTTAGACTATAGGGATTTTATAGAAGCCTAATGTTGTGTGATGTCACATTAACACAACATATTGATCATCAGACGAACCTCAATAACCCGTCAAAGCAAAATTAGACACAAACCACTGAGATATACTTGAGGAAATTGTAAATGTGTGAAGGAAAACAAAAACAAAACACACATTTAGTGTTTGTCTATGGATGCTAATTCATCACAGATGACGAGAGAGAAGATTTCAAGTTTTTGAAATCATGTTATACATCACTCATTAACATTAGACCAGAGTCTATCAAATCCATTTATAACAAGAAATGCCTGGCAATTTTCTGAATGTCTCTCCATAATCTTTGCCGCCATATCAGATTTTGTCTTGTTGAATAACGCCTTCAGAGACAATAAATACATAATAAAAGAAAACATCTTTTATAAAATATGAAAACCAAAACATGAAATCCTTCTTTACATCCCCTGCTTTGATGCACTGCACCTGTTGCATACAATCCCTCAAATTGTCAAAACACAGCACAGTTTTGGTTCAGTTTTGGTCCTTTCTGTGATGTTTTAATGATGGCAAACATGAGCTAATCAAAGTGAACTGAAGAGCATAGCCGCAGTGTGATACAATGATTAACAGTCGATCAAAGCTGGATAATGACTCATTGGTGAATCTGTTATTCGACCTCCGTTTGGGCTTTTCCTGCAGCTGCCTCATGACTAACTCCAGGAAAAACCAACACCTGCACAATCTCATCGGCTGGCACTGCAACAAAAACTAACAACTTTTAATCATGTTAATTTTCCCCTCAAACAATCTGGAATATTCCTTTTTGTACACAAACTGTACCAATTATAGTATTGCAGTTATGGGCACACAACCAACTTATGACTAGGGGTGTAACGATATGCAAATCTCATGATATGATATTTATTGCGATATTTTGATATTTTGGAGGTGCAAACCAAATTAGAGATATGCTACCTTTTCTTTTATAAATGCCTTGACAAGCCTAATGTTATTATTTGACGGACTTAGTTTTTGTGAGCATAACGTTCCCTGAACAGCTTTATTGTCTAGAAAAACCAGGGAGTGACTTTTTGTAATTATCGCACTATGGCTCTTCTATCCCTCCCGTGGGACTGCCCTGGGGTTGGAGCCACTATATTTACAGCTAGTGTCTTATAACACTATTACTACAGGGGCGAAGAGGTCATTTTCTGCAGTACCACAGAGATGCAGTTATTCCTCCTGCAAACACACACACACACACACACACACACACACACACACACACTACATTTGTTTCCTCTACATTCAATTTTAGCCATCAAATTTCACTTTTAGAGTATTAATGTTGGCTGGAAGCATCCGTAATTTACATTTTTAAGCTAAGCAATAAGCAATGCAAGAAGCCGGTCCAGGATCCTCCAGCTGTTACCAACCAACCATTTTTGTCTACTCCTCTGTTATTTTCAACGTCTTTGGCTCCTCTACAAAGACACTAACCTAACCAAGCCTCTCCTGGTTGTCATGGGACAGATTTGTTGGACCATTGTATGTTAAAATCCGTTCTGAAGGAGGATCTGAAGTGCATTTGAGCATCTCTTTAGATAAAGCTTGTGTCGGCCATAGTTACAGTCTTCATAGTTACAGTCTGTTGTTTGCGTGTCTGTTGCTGCCAGGTGAGTCCTTACAATTCTCTGAGGCTATTTTCTGAAACTCATCACAGCAGTAATGGCTGCCGGGCTTGACAATAATTCCCAATGCAAGCTATAGGCCTGAGAAGTGCTTGCAACGAAAAACAACACTGCTTTTTTAGTTTAGGCAGCTCACAGAACACTAAAGAGCTGCGATGTCCCTGCGTAACTTGTGGGCTGATTACAAAATAGTCAAAATATCATGTGAAGTCTACATCTACATATATAATAACTCAATATTTGCAATGTCTTTCTATTTTTGGCCACAATATTAAACAAATGCCCATTACTTGGATTTACATTAGAATACAAACTTGACAAGCTTTGAATTCTGAGCGAACGACCTCTCCGACCACCACCAATCGTTCACTTACTCTATTCATAGAAGCAAGGTGGGGAAGTGCCCTCCCAAGGACACCACTGCGAATTTGGAGCAGGATTTGAAGTCCAATAACCTTCTCGTTTCTAAAGCCACATCGCACATTTAACACAAACACTGAAAGTAATCAGTGCCACCCCTCACACAAATGCAGGATAGATGTTTTTGAAGCAAACTCTGTCTGACTTTTTTATCTTAAACGATGTCAAAGAGTTTAGTTGACACGTACCCCCCAAAATAACCCTCTTTCAAAATTACATTTGTTTGTTGCCTCTGTAGTTCAACGCATCACGATGTATCTTTTTTTCTTGCAGCTGAAAGGCAGAATTATGATATGACTTAGAACAGGATGAGACTCTCTCAAATTGAATATACAACAACAGCACAGAACAGTACGTACTCCAGTAGCAGCAGTGTGTGAGGGAGATCATCAGCAGCCCACCATTGTCATGCCCATAATCGGCAGCCCTGTAAACCCACTGGATTACATCACCACTTTACAACAAACGCAACTCGGAACAGCAAACGGAAACCTTACCTTACCAGAACCACAAGCAGCAGTTTCCATGGAGACGGAGACAATAGGAAAATAAAGAGATGGAGATGAGAAGATGGGGTGCAATAACCTCACGCAACACGGGGGGAACACAAAATTAGAATGATCACAATGTAATTACAGTAATATTTCTTAGAATCTTTGTAGCTAAGAATCATGTTAAGTCCCTGATTGTGACCCAGGAGTGCTCTGCAGGAGGAATGCCCCATTGGGTTAAAGCACCTATAATGCACTGCACTGCACAAAGTAAGTTGATGTAATCCCTCCTGCATTCAGGAGTCATCAATGGTAAAAAAAAATGTTTCAACTTAGACGCCCTATACGTACCTCAGATACAACTCCTCCCTCAATTTGAGCTCAGGAGTAATATCTACTATTACTTTTGGATTGGAAGCCTAAAACAGTGTCTCCAGATGACTCTATTTGACTACTTTGTAAAACCTATACCAAAAGAAACCCCCTACAGATCACTTTATTGTCAATTTGCATGATTTTTACCAAGAAGAAATACACCGGCTAAAATGAATAGTTGTTTCTCACCAGTAAGTGCAAAAAGCAGACATATTTAATGTGTTGTTAATAAAGAGTAGAGTCCTCACTTTGCATAGCTCAACATTCAGCATCTCATAAGTCGGATCCGGGTCCAGACCAAACTGATTGAGAGTTCAAGTTTCAAAGACACAGTGATAATACTCTGACATTAAAAACAGGCCATGTTTACTTTTACATATTTAGCTGCAGTTTTAAAATATATTCCTCTGAGGGGCGTCTTGTGTGTTATTTGTGTGTATTGAGAGATAAAAATGAAAAAGAACAGCAGGCCATGCTCCTCAGTAATGGTGCAGAAATCAGAGTTTTATCTTTAGAAAGTTTCTCTCTGACGACATTTAGGCTCTGTCCATGGCAACAGTTGCCGTGCCCACCAGACAGGCACAATGACCGTCACTGCCCATAATAGACCCGCCATTACAACGACATTACATATGGTTCTGACACAGAGGCTCGACTCCCTGGTTGTATTGTTGTCAAATGGATGAGGATGAGAAAGGTTGCTATAATGGACTCAAAATAACCTCACGTTTACATTAATATTATAAATATTAATTTAATATTTATATTGCAGATCTTGCAGCGTTGCTTGAATTCTGTACCACAAGAACTACAAACATACATATACCATAGTTCATATTCAGTTTCATTGACAGTTATTTTGGTCTTACACTTTGTCCATTCCAGTCTGAATAAGCTGTATACTTTCTGCTTTTGATTTCTTCAGTTATATAGCAAATCATCATCTACCCCCTGTGAGATGCAGATATTTGCACTTGAAGCAGAGTTGTAGTATGCAATTCTGGGCCCTGACTCAAACTATATTGAAGGGCCCACACAATGTTGTTTTGTTTTTTGGATAAATGCATTTCAGACTTTGGGTAAATAAGTAGGCTACCCTTATGACTCCAGTCTGATACTCCTGGATCTTCATTTATGGTGCACTTTTGCTTGTCACCCTACAGCAAGCCTAAAATGCACAATAACAATTATTCCAAAAAAAGTAATGCAAGATTCCAAAATTAATGTCACATGAGCCACATACCGTAGTAGATTTTTTTAAAGTTTCCGTTTTGCTGTAGTAGTTATTTTGTTGGCGCATGTTGGCTAACAGCAGGGGGAAGTAGGAATCTTTCCCTCTGCTCAATTAATTTAGTCACACATTGACTCGAGGAGAAAGAGCGAAAGGTGATCAGTTCAACGACAAGGGTGAAGAGCCCAAATTCTAAAACGCAGACGCAACCTACTGGTTTATCTTCTACCCATAAACTCCTCCTGATGGTTTCAGCTCTGTTTCCACAGCCCAATGTTCCCAAGATTGTTAGAACATTATGAAAAAAGTGTTCTATGTTCTTATGTTTGAAAAAGGGTCCCATGTTCCCTTTTTTTAGGGTATAGTCAAGGTTTAAGGTTTTAATTTAGTTTAGGGCCTTTTTGAAAGATACTGGTTTGTTTAGGGTTTGTTAGGGTTATAATTAGAGTCTCATTGTAGAGTTGTGGTAAAGGTTTGGTTTTGAGATTAAAGTTTGGGCCAGGGTGGGGGTTATGAATTGACTTTCAAAAAACAATATTTTAAATGTGAAAACAGGGCTGTAGAAACACAGAGCTTGAGAAACGTAGCACGCTGAGGGAATTCAGAGCCGTGGGAACATAAGCTCCTCTCCTGGCTTCCTGGCACAAGATCTGGAAAGGGGTCTAATATTGAAGTAAGTAGTTAAATGCCAAGGATAAATATCTCTATGGGGAATAAAATAACTCTCACCTTGACAGTTAATGTTCCAGTCATTACACTAAATAATATAGACTCCTTTTCAATGTTGTACATTGATTCTAAACTAACCTCCAGAATTAGTACCAGCAACCTATTTATAGGCAGCAAATTGTAGCAAAGATAACTGCTGCGACATTTGCAAAAGTGAGTTTGTGTTTGTTATTGTCAATGTGGTCGTCACAGCAACAGAAACCTATCCCGATTCTCTTTCCTCCATCTTTCCTGTTTGCCCTTGTGTGTCCTCGCATGCCTTCTCCAGGGTTAACAAAGAGCGGGGGAATCAGGCAGTGAGACATGGAGGCAGGGGGAAAAAATAAATTGCAGAGCTGACTGACCTATATCCTCCCAATTTTGAAAGCAGACAGTGAGCGAGCGCACAGCTGTTTTTCAATCCCAGTGTTCCTGAAACCCTGGTCCGTGAAATCCAGCCAAAACACGAGTCTGCACGACACTGTTGCCTGGATTGTTTCTAATTAGGTTTTAGCCAAGTGCACTTGTGTCATTCTGGAAAGTGGGGGAAGATATGGGTATAGTGGGGGCAAATTTAAAAAGATACTTAAATTGTCAATGTTTTTTTGTATGTTTTAGGATTTTTAATTGTATCTATTTATTTATTTATTTATTTACTGATTATATTTCCTTTTCTGTCAACATTTTTTTTTTTATGAGAGCAAAGCCCTTTTCTCACAGGAGTGGCTCCTTGTGCCCTCTTTAAGGAACACGTTTAGACAGAAGTCATTCTTCCACACGTATGATGACTGATGTCCGTTATAATTGAAGACAAGCAGCTTTTGAAAAGGTTTACAGATTATTTTTGTCTGAAGTATACACTTGTAGTCAGTCACTGACTGATTGTCATCTGTATTGTGTGAGTATTGTAGTGTTTTTGTGTTCTCTGGTGAAAGTTTTTTCGTCCTTTGCTGGGGAACAGGAAAATACAAAAAAATCTGTTCTTATCTGAGTCAGTCCTGATTACAGTTTTCATTAATCTTTTCCTGTATACAAATGAAAAGAAATGAAAATGCCATACTTTGGAACATTAAAGGGAAAGTTAAGCACCTTAAATTTACAAGGGTGTAGTCTTATAAGAAACCTCTTAAGGATAACTACTGACAAGGTGGTGCTGGTCTTCACTTTATGAACCCTTCGACCCTTGGCAATAAACAATGTAATCTAGATTTTTAAAGCAGTGACAGTGACAGCAGTGAATTTACAGGAGGCTTTTGTTCTGACAGGTTTAATCTGAGAACAATGGCATTACTGCTCACAGAGCTGGTGCTGATGATGAGTAATTGCTTTGACTATCAGATGGCCCCCTCAGTGTCCCTCAGGCGACCATTACATACAACACAGAGGAACAGCCTCACCTGTTCAGCTGTGACAGCAACTCAGTGTGAACACAACAGACATGACTAAAAGTCACTCACCCATTTGCGATCATTAAGGGTATTTTAGCATAAAGGTCAGACTTAATACATACTGTATTACTGTGTGGTTTGAACATGAACTTGTAATGTAAGAAAGGATGTTCTGTTCCATCAGTCTAGATTGACTTTCACTTAATAAAACATTAAAAGATGGAATCAAAAGCACCCCATGATTGCTTTGGAGCGGTGACATTATTTAGCAAGAAAATCTTACAAAACTAAAAAGAACTGCAGTCTCAGTCAAGAATGCCTGCTTTAAATTATTTTCCAAATGACCAATCAACCAATTGATTGTTGCATTGACTCATGATCACATCTCTCCAGGGGTGCTTAAAAGAAACTCGAGGGCGACACCGGTGATGGCTGCAGGGGATTTACGAAGCATCGGCACCATTCAGGTTTATTGACTTCTATTCTTCAAACAGCCGACCGTAATCAAGCGTTTAAAATGCTTTTCCACTTGCAAGGTGTCACACGGGAATTCTCGGCCAAGGTCAGCAGGGATTAAACTTGTTGTTCAGAAAAAGACTGCAAATACTCTATTGATTAAGTGCTGATGCTGCATCGACAGGCTGGACCAATAAGGGGTGGAGGCAGTGAGAAGAACAGATCTAGGTTAATGGTGCAAGACTTTACTCATAATCCAGACACAGAAGAGTGAGCTATAACAGGTTAAAATTGTATGACGTCATAACACCCTATGGACTAATAAGCGATTGAACAAGAAATCAATAGTCTAAAATTTTATACATTTTTTATTTTTATTTTAATCTATACAATACCAGTATAATAAATACACTTGTATCTAAAAAGTAATGTTAAACTCTACCAGTATTTTGTATTAGAAATTATTTGGGATTGCGCCATTTATTCTGAATAAAGTTTGAAATTACTGTAGCATTGTGACTAAACTATAATATAGTTAATCCAATATTAATTGACAAGAGCATGTGTAAACTAAGTCTAGACAAACAAACTACTAATGTAGAAATAGAAGCAATCAAACATTTGATTCATAGATTTAATGCCTGGGTTCACCACCACAGTGCTGTCCAAGACAACTAGTGAAAAATAATATATGGGTCAGACGATTGGGTTCGAATCCTCATGGTCTTTTTAAAGAAGTGTGTCTGACCAGAGAGGACCTTTTCAGAAAATGCAATTCCAACTACATTTGCTGTCATATTCTTGTAAAATTACAAACCATATCTGGCTATGGGAGAAAGCGGAAGTACTTGACATATCTAACAAGTTTTCATGCTCTTATACAGTATATCACAATTACAAATTAAGTGAGAAGAAGAAGAAATATAAATATGTGTTCATGTTACATAATCCTTGCCTGACCATTTTGTTTCAGTTTGCTGAGTGGGCAGGGCTGGCTCTCGATACCACAAAGGTCTGCAGCAAAGCTTCCTCATAAACCAAATTTCTTCCGTGTAGTTCATTTTCTTCTTTCTATTCTCTTTCAAGTTATTGATGGCAACACCATTTGGCTTTGGAGTAACTAAGCACTTTGATCATCCTGGTCTAGTTTCAAGCTTGACATACTGTATCAAGACACTCACGCTTTATAGAGACACATTTGGGCTCATCAATCGACATGCCTTTGGGAACACTGCATAACCCAATCATTTCACCGTTAATAACCTCACATTCTTCCAGCTTTTATATTTTCTCTGTGTACAAAATTTGCAATTTTACACCCACAGGTGCCATAATGAAAAGACAACCTGTGTTATTTATATCACTCATGTGGTTAAATTCCATTGATATTGTTTTTATTAATCCACTTCTAACCCCATAACAATAACACTGTAACAGCCTGTGAGTTTCTCCCAACTATCTAGAGAGCAGATAAATAAGTATCATAAGTACGTTGTTGTTGTTGTTGTTGTTGTTGTTGTTGTTGTTGTTTTTTGCGTTATGCTCCCTGCAGATCCCAGGTGTATGCTGCCCATTTCACCTTCCTCTTTTTTTTTCCTTTCCAATTTGACACCTGATATTAACTTAGTCCGCTGGGAACAGGCACATCAACATCAGTGGTGATGGTGGCACTCCTGCAATGAGCCACTCTGCGCCTCAACACGGGCCAGGGGAATGATGTTTGTTCATACAGGCAGACAAGGAATAGCACATGAAATTGAAGAATAAAAGAATGGGCAAGCACAACGGAGACATTTTAAACAGCAAATGTAGTACAGCTATTTATTTTGGTTAACTTGCCATTGCCGTGATAGACTTATTCATGCAATTCTCCGTTTGTCAGGCTTGGAACAGGCACAAACGCCACATCCCCATCAGCAGGTGTAATAATACAATGTCTATTTGGTTTAGTAACATTTTCAGCATTCCTTCATATTAAACTAAGGCAAAAAAGGGTTGAACAAATCTAGTGCCACACAAGACCACTGATTTCCCATACAATACTTAATTTTGTATTGATATACTGGTAACTGATTTGTTGGTCAGCAAATAATGGAACTTTAAATAAGACATATGAATGGTTTGGTTCCAACATTAGGACTGGGTTGTTGAAACATGTGCTAGAACCTGTTTGTATTCACAGTTTCTCATGCTTTAGTCGGTCTCCTCCCCCTCTGCTCTCTCTAATCTCTTGACTAATTGACTCAACCAGATTTGGCACCAGGCTTATTAGTGTCATTTCACACAACAAGGTCTGACCTATGCAGACGCTGCAACAGTGACGGTGACGACAGAGGCGCCCTGCTTCACTTTACATGCATATTCTGACCTTTTACGCTCATTTGAGGTAGATCAATTATATATAAACCGGAGCTTTGCGTACTCACAGGCCAAAGGATATCTGTGCTCCAACCTGCACGTGCAACTGCCTAGGTTTGTGTCGATACAAGCTACATTTGACAGACAGTAAGACAATTAACAAGTCTATGGTTTAAACTTTTAAAGTGCAGTTGCAATAAAGTAATGGCACGTAAAGATGAAAGATTAGGTGCAGAGATTCACATGACATTTGCCCTTTATAGAACGGATGTAGCCTATTACTGCAGGTCTGCTGATGTTTGTGTTGTGTTAAGGTAAAACAACAGGCACACAATATATCTTATGGCCTTGCATATCAGGCTTTTGTGAAATCTGTGTCTTGTATAATTTATTTCATTAACTTGCAGCCTTCATCACTCCTGTGTCAGTGTGGAACTGTGTCTTTTGGTGTGGCAAATTGAATAAAAACAGCAGTCTAAGCCTAAACCAACAAACATATTTGGGCTCATAAAGATTGTGATTTTAAGGAAAACGTTTTATCTGAGACGGTCTGTGGGTGCTCCCTGTGGGTGCTCCCTGTGGGAGTTGTCTTACCGCTGTGTGCGCTGAACCAGCGGGGCGTGATGTGCAGGGGCAAGGTGTCAGCCAGCGACCCCCGGGACCCCAGATAAAGCACCCCATCTGTGTGATGCCCTCCGCCCCCAGTGTCCTGGTATACGGTACCGTGCGGGGCTGTGGTGCCAGAGCCACCTCCGGCTCTCTCTGAGTCCATCCCTCTTGGGGGATAGAAGCCGAAGGGCACCGTTGCGCTGTGATCAATCCCCATGCCGGCTACGGAGCTCACCGAGCGGCTGCGCAGGCCCATTGTTCCGCTGGGCCGGTAATGACCAAAATGGGCTGAAGGGGGAACCGCGCTGTCATCCGTAGACACCCCTGGAAAGGTGCCCCGGGGCCGTCCTGTCGTGCTCTGCTTGCCCCCCATCCACAGACCGCGGTGTGGTTCTGGAGGATACAGGAGGGGTTCCCCTCAGCGTCGCTCCGTGGGCCTCCGCGCCAGTCCCTGTGTCGGGCTTGTCAGCTCTCTTCCCGTGTCCCCGCCGCGCGGTGCATGGGCCAGCCCCTCAACCCCCGCACCACACCGCGTTTGAAGCACCGTTATTGCCGTAGGCTACCAGTGGTTTGGAGGCACCTTTCTCCCCGCGCACAGCTGAGTGCCCGCCCTCAGAGGTCCGGACCTCCAGTCCCGGGCTGGTCCCGGGGTGGTCCTAAGCGGAGCGGGCCGAGCAGCAGCGCCGCAGTGCTCTCCGCTCCTCGCTCCTCATCTGGACGCGCACATCGTGACAACTGTTGCTGTCCGCTGTGCCGCTGACAACAGTGACGCTGCGGGCGCGTGCCCTTGCCACGGTCCTGTCCGAGACTTGGTGTGGGCAGACTGTGACGCACAGCCGGGCCGAGCTGATGGAGCTCCTCTCGGCTCCTGTCTGTCGCCGCTGCCGCTGTCTCCGCGGCTGTAACTGGCGAGACAATGGATGCGTTCAGTGCGCAGGCTCCGTGTGGAACAGACCGCGCAGAGTATGAGCCTCTGAATGAGACGGACTTTTACCACTCCACAGGCTCTCTCCGGCAGGATGACGAGGTGTGGCAGCTGCCAGCAGGTGCAGTGGCGTAGCTATCTTCAGCTCCAATGGAAAACATGCTGTCCTCTCATCACACCTGTCCCGTCAAGCGTCAAACACATCTTGGCTGCAGAAGCCTCAATGGCGCTTATTACAAAGGAAAAAAACATGATCAAACTACACGGACGATAAAGTCATAGTGAATGTGCAAGTGCGCAGTGCAGAACGTTTCCGACAAAAGCCCAAATATGGGTCATAGTTGTACAGTCTATGGTTGTATATACCTGGAGGAGAAATATGTATTTTGCACAGGATGAGCAATGAAACTGCGTCTTGTCTGTAAGATGCGAAGAACAATTGCATGTTGCTATCATTCTGTAATTGAATGCAGATAAGGCGGTCCCTCATGCATCAGAATTGTATGCACTTTTGCCAATTCACAAAATGCTTCACCCTCTTCAGTGCATTAGACACGGATCTTTGCTGACACCTTGTGGCAGTAAGAACAACTATCATCAACTTGAGACCATTCAGCATGAGATTTAATAGTTTTATTAGTTCATCATTTAATGACAATATTTAATCGTTATTGTTTTATAGTACAACAGCGATTAAAAGAATACCATGGTTTCATCTAATTAATAGAAAAGACAAACATCCCTGTATCAACCCAAAACATGCATGGTTAAAACTCCACCAGTAACAGTAGTCCTCCTGAGAGCTGTGTCCCCGTGCAGCATTGAAAAGCAGGGGACAATAAAGTGTTCCTTAACCTCTAAACCAAGTTGTCAAAACCGTTCTCAAATTACTTAAAATATTAGAACAAAAAACAGTCCAAACACAAAATATGTTATCTGACCATGAAGTTGGTTTCAGAAAGCCATAGTAAAATGCAACGGTGCAATGGAGTGTAACAATGGGCATCATCCATTAACGTTTTCATAGAAATTGTAACTTCCACCCTAAGATGAGAGAACATCCAGCTACAAACACCATGTCACTCGTTTACATCACATACATATTCATTTTATGAAACACCCTCTAAACTTACAAATATGGGCTCCACAGGACATGTGACGACGCAATGAAGCGAGGAGGGGGGGAACACATTTTTTGAATGCCAAAAATGTTTGTAAGAAGGTCTTAAGTACAATCTTGTTCATGAATGAGGCTCATTGAAGGTTGAATAAATATCATACATCATTCCTAACCCTGTCGCGACTCTATGGCAAACGGCAGCAGGACTTTGCCAGGGTTCATCAGGTTCTTGGGGTCCAGTGTGTGTTTTAGGGCCTGCATCACGAGGACAGTGGGGCATCCCAGCTCTTCCTTAAGCAGGTTCCTCTTCCCCAGGCCCACGCCATGTTCTCCTGTGCACGTCCCATCTAAGGCTAGTGCTCGCCTGCAGAACATCAGCATCATGTTACAGCTCAGTTATAAAGATAGTATTTTTGTTTAAAGATCAGTGAATATTTATCCATCCCACTGCAGAGCATTTGTTTTCATCACACATGAATGTTATGTACTAGTTATAATTCTAAAAAGACAAGCTATTAAACAACTGTAACACTATTTCATTCATATTTTTAATATGCAATGATCAAACTGTGATTTGTTTGAACATTGCAAAATCTTCTCAGTTCAGATGGCATCTGCCATAAATTCAAAGCTAAATTGGGGTGAAATTGCTACATTCAAAAAGACAGATGATTTTTGTGGCAGACCCCAGAGAGAAAAGGGAATGAGTTTGTACCTGGCTAGTCTGTCGGTGAATGAGTGCAGCCTGTGCAGCTCGTCTTCGTCATTGGGGTCCACCACCATGAGACAGTGAAAGTTCCCATCTCCCACATGGCCAGCTATGGGACCTGGAAACAAGGCATTGGCATTCATTATATTGAATTGAACTAAAATGAAAAACTCCTTGTATCAGTGGAGATTTTATTTAGTAAATAATTGATGTGTTTCAACACAAAACAGCTTTACAATGAAGGTTAATACGTGCATACAGTATACTTAACCTTAGCAAAGACATTGCCGTTTTTCTATTGAAGATCACTTTTTATGTTGCAAATCATACTTTGGCATCTATCTTTAACAGAGAAAGGCTTCAAAGCACACTGTCACTGACAAAATCGACTCTTTAGCACAGGTTAAAAATTAACCAACTTAATATAAGCAGGACAGATCGGTTGGCTTAAGGCCACATGGGACTTTTGTGTGGTGACGATTGACAGTGGTCATAGAGGCTCAAGAAAGGAATTCTGGCGTAACTTGTATCTATGAGTTTGTGCAGCAGTTTTGCATTTATTACAAATGAGTGCCCACCTGTCAAATTGCTCTTAATGAGATCCTCCTTCGTTTCCACTATAATTTGGGGCAGCTGAGACACAGGGACACACACATCGGTGGAGTACGCCTGTGGCACACAGAAGGTGAGACAATTAGAACATCAATAATTGTCACTCACTTGAATTTAGGACATCACTTAAGTAAGGCACAAAAACACTTGAGTGAGCCATTTCAGGTTGTCAAGTGGTAACAAACTGTCAACAGGAGAAATGAAAGCTGGTAGTTTAAACTGAAGATGCAAGAGCTATAATAGAAGAAGTGTACAGTGTAATAAAAGGTAAATACGATGAGGCAAACATCCATTACCAGTGGTTTGATGGTCGCTTGCGTGGAATGACAGTTAGTTGCTTTACCTTACAGCCAGGTCTGAGAGCCTGCGCGGCATACCAGGCGTTATGACGGGCAGCCCACAAATTGTTACGTGTTTCTGCATCCTGAGCCCATTGAAAGTTTGAGCCACCATTCGTCTGTGTGATGTCCTCTATACAACAGACAAAGGCACGTTTTAGTTTTTCAGCGGACGTATTCTATAGTGATACCACTTTAAGTTAATCAATATTTTTACAGCCAACAAAATCTGTAACTAAATAGAGCCTCACATTAAAAGGTACACTATGTAACTGCCACCTGCTTGTCCACATAGAAATGTTATTGCCTTTCCTGGAATGCTCCACAGAATGGCATTAGACCGAGTTATTTCCATGGAGGAAAGTAGACAACAATATCAAGCCAAGTTACAACTCAGATCTTGTGTCAAGTTATCTTTTAGTTATCTCTAAAAACCCTGTCAAAATATAAGATAGATACTTTTAATGCAATAACATCTCCATGGAGACCCGAAATGCAGCATAAGTCAGGTTAGGTTAGCTGAACTCACCTGTTATCTCGACCTGCTCCTTCAAACTGCCCTCAGAGCCGTGAAACTCCAGGAAGAGAGTGGGATTGACAGGGTAGGACAGGGAACTGTAGCGGTTACAGGCATCCACCATGACATCATCCAGAAACTCTGATAAAGAAAAGTACACAAACTAGTACTGCAAGTGTTCAGCAGACAAGATGAATATCATTTTTATTTTTAAGTCATTCTCAGCATGTAGCCGGACACCAAAGTTAGTTGTACGGTGGTTCAACTCCACGCACACACATTTTTCTTGCAGCCAATAACAAACACTTGAGGTCGCTACAGAGGCTACTTGTGGGTTTTTGATTTTGCACCACCTTGAGACATCATTTCAATGGCGAGTATAACACCAACAAACATTGATGTTACTATGACAAAGATGAGGGCAAGTCTGGACTAAAATGTGTCAATTAAACAGCCCATGTTAACTTACCAATGCGTGCAATAGGCACTCCTGCCTGTAAGATCTGCACAGTGCTATCCACAGCGGCCTGGACGGAAGGGAAGGTGCATACGGCAGAAACCATGGCCTCTGGGATCCCAAACAAACGAAGAGTGGACTTTGTGATAATGCCAAGAGTGCCTTCTGAGCCAACAAACAGGTTTGTCAGGTTGTAGCCAGCTGCTGTCTTTCTGTGCAGGAACACGGCTTTAGATTCATAGTTACATACAGTACAAGTACAGTATGCATTTTTACCTGGGTCGGCGGCCCTTCCCTGCAGTGTGTATAATGGTCCCATCAGCCAGCACCACCTCCAGGTTCAGTACATTCTCTCTCATTGTGCCATATCGAACTGCATTTGTTCCAGACGCACTGGTGGCAACCATTCCACACAGCGATGCATCTGCTCCCGGATCTGCAATCTCAAGACAGGGACAGATGAAGAACCCTATACATCTCAGTGTTTACAGCACACATCCATTCAGTCAACTAAGTAAAACAACACAGTATTTAGTTTAAAACGACATACTGCACAAATGACGCCTTGGGTTCTGACCTTCTCATGATTCAAATGTGTACCCATAACTTACTTTTAAAGACTACAATGAAGAAAACAGAAGTTGAATGAAACTGACCGACTGGAAACCAGAGGCCTGTGTCTCGCAGATATGTGTTGAGAGTTTTCCGGGTCACACCTGGCTCCACTGACACATCAAAGTCCTCCCTGTGCAGATCCAAGATCTTGTCCATTTTTCTTAAACTGAAGCAAACTCCTCCCTGCCAATAAAGTATACTTAAGCACTTTAAACAATCAATTATATTAATTAAGCACTTTTTTATATTTCTTACTTCCAGTGCCCCAACTCCTCCTTCCAGACCGGTGCCTGTACCAAATGGAATCATGGGCACATCGTTGACATGACAGAGTTTGGCCAAAGCACTGACCTCCTCCACACAGCGAGGAAACACCACTGCATCTGGAGGACAACATCTGCAAACACCACAACATTTTAACCCTAACCCACTTTTTAAAGCATTATCAGCAGTCCAAATAAAACAGAATAATTAGCCATGAAATAGCAAGCCAAGCAAAAATCGTAATGTTCACCATTGTGCTATTTCTCTGACACTGACCTGTGCATGGACTCGTCTCTTCCATGCTGCTCCCTCACTGCCTCCCCCACAGAGACCCCATCCTCACCACAGATGGACTTGAACTGGGATAAAAGACTCTCCACACCCAAACTCTGCACACACAACCGTATGCATAAAAACACATAAAGACTCATGTCTGATAGCAATCTTTTATTTTCTTTTTTTTTATTATCAAACAGGTAGCAAATTCAACAAGTTATAAGGAAACATATTTAGATAAGCTTACTGGAAAATACCATCAAGTCAAAATAGTATTGATTGTATGACAGCAGTAACTCATGTCATCTTGATAGTTCATGTCAGGACACAGAGAGGCACTGTTGTGGTCACGTAGGGCTCTGACTTTGCAGTTCTTATCTTGAATGAGGAGCTGCCCACGACTGTATTCTCTTACTCACCCGTGAGTAGTTCCAAGAGCTGAAGGTGCGACACTGAAACGCACTGTTTAGGCCTGAAAACGTGCGGAGACCCCTCCTGAGCAACATGATTTACCACCAACTTCAAGGCCCTTCAATGCTAGCCGCCGCGGACGTATGTGAAACGGTGCTACCATTAAACATACACATCCGGTAATTACCTTTCAAAATAAGAAAGAACATGCAAATAAGCTGGCATTGGCTTGACCAAGATGTGGCTTTCAACTCACCAGAGAAAATGTTGAAGTCTGACTTGTCTCAATAAGATGGCAATAATAGGCGTAATAGGGTCAGTGATGAATAGCCTACATAACATTACATTACATACATAGCAGTACAGTACATTAATTAGATAGACAGTAAATAGCCAGCTATCTATTTCCGGTCTGTGTTTCTCGTGAACTTGATTGATGATCCACGTGTGACCAGCAGATGGCCCTGCAAACCACAAAACAACACACGGTCGATCTTTTCGGCGCTGCGTGTGTCCGAGAGCGAAGTTTCAAGTCCAGGTAGGCCTCGTATTTATTTACCTGTGATATCAACGCGCTGTTCAACCTAATTAACCACGATTTTAATTCACGGTTGCTCATCTTTTCACGCCTTTAGATCATGCTTTGCTCAGGGGGACACGTTGGCCTGGGTCACCTGTCAGAAGTTAGCTGCACATATAATGAGTTACAGAGCTGCTGTTACGTCTATAGGTTACATAATATCATAGATCCATGGTTATATCACATTTGCACCATGAAACACAAGAACACGCGGTTGAGCAAGTTATTGACATTTATCCAGCTTGCCTTAATAGATCTGCTAACAATCTTGTTTTGTCCAGGCCATGTATCCTGTAGACCTGGGATCAGTGAGTGACAGTGAGCTGAATGCATCCACCAAGTACCTTTCTGCTTTAGAGTCACAACCAGCTCACACTGAGTGGTTTTATTCATCGACACATTCTAAGGTAAACATCCTGAATCTGTCTGGTCAAACTATTGCAGTGACTACAGCTGTAATATCAGTGGTAAGTGGTGTTTGGATTCCACTCATAATCGTTCACCGTGTTTGCTTTAGGTGGCAATAACAGCATGCAATATAAAGCAGCTTCAGCTTTTTAATAATGACAAACCTGACTGTATTCTGTTGACTCTTCATCTACCCGAGGAACCACGACAAGGTACACGTAAAATCAACACCAAACAAAGTTCTGGTCATTTGAACTGCATTATGTTCTAGTTGTTGCATTGTATCTGTGTGGAAACTGGTGGCATGTAAATGATGTCTTACGAACATCCAACAAATCTAGAAACGGCTTGGAGGTGGTAAGAGCTGAACAACTGACAACACATTTGAAAGCACACTCAGTCAAATCATTTCTACTTTTATGTCACAAGCTAATTGTACATTAACGCTGTATAGGTGAAGTCCACTGTGGAGCGAGTGCTTGTGCTGGTTCTCAGTCAGCTGGTGGATATGTCTCTTGGCGAGGAGCAACTTTTCTCAAATCATGGCCCGACTGAGAACTGCAAGCTGCTCTGGACACACGGAGAGGCAGTGGGCTTCTACAGCTTCAAGAATAAAGGTATTACCTATTCAATGCATTTGTAAATCATCAAGATATATTCACAGATTTCTATAAATATAAATCCTTTCTCATGATTCACACAATTAATGCTTTGAATCCATGACAGCCATTACTTTTATTATACTATTACAGAATAACAGACACATGCACAGAATGCTTATATATGGAAAGGGTGTTAAGATAAGATATTCCTTTATTGTCCACACATGGGGAAATTTCATTGTTGCAACGCAGGTAGAGACAGAGGAAAAGGACAGATAACTTATAGGAAGTTTAAAATTAATAGAAGAACTCTTATAAACAAAAACTCCCATAGACAAAACCTCTCATTTCCTAATAAGGAATGGAGGGGAAAAATAAAGATAAAATAAAAACGTTAATTTGGCCTTTGTGTACAAATATATTAAATTTGACTGGTAAATGTACTTTCAGGCAGTTTGTGTGAAAACTGTACCAGCCGATGCTATGAGCTTCCTGTTCTGGACACTATATATGTGAGGGGACAGTGTAGGAGGAGGGGCTTTGGACTGCTCATGCTCCAGGACTTCTGTCATATGTTCCCAAGTGAAGAGGTTCTGGGAGTCAGCTCTCCTGTATCAGCCGGCATGGTGGCAGGTGCGACACATGTTACAAAAACAGAATAACTATCAGCTAGCATGGTCCATCCTTCAGAATACATGGTCTATTATGTGTGTGTAGTGTGCAAAAAGTTTCTGATTCAACGCAAAGAATTCAGAGATGTTCTTTATGAAGTTGAGACTCCCGGCAGCTGGATTCAGAGACGCAACATCTGGCTCAACATCCAGCTTGGACGTTACTCTAGATGTAAGATCAGTTTTATTTTTTTGGAACCCTATTCTGCTCAAACGCCAAACTTAAAAAGCTTCCTGTTTACAGCTAAGAACATCAGTGGGAGTCGAGAGGGATGAGGGGACGATGATCTCTAAAGGTGAGAGTGTGTGTACATTTCAATGCCACAAACACAAGTCATAGCCTACACATCAAGACAATATCTTGAATCAAAACTGTTTACAGTTGTCCAATAACAGTAGGCCTGTTTTTTTAATTCCTGTTTGTTGTTTTCTGTCTTGTGACATAGATCTGTAAAGCACACTTCTGATCTGCGGACCACCCATGAAAATAGTCCCCAAAGAGGAAACTGCATTGGAATGTACTGGACAATTGTCAGACAGGAAATAGTCATGCACAGCTTTTGAGGGACTTTATTATGCATCATGATTTTTTTCAGTTTTTATGTTAAATGTATTATATTATATTTGGGATTATATTATAATGTATAATATATATGTTAATGCCAATGTAAATATTTAAAATTAAATAAATAATTGTATTGATTGTTTGTTGTCCACTTTTGCTCTGAGCTTTTTGGCACACACCATAGGCAGCATTGTTTGTTGCTAAATAATAGCCCAGTTAGTGCTTGACAAAGATACATAATATTAACATCATTGAAGCGTCTCTGACACCGCGGCAGCTCCAGGGAGATAAAACCAATACATCCAAAATACACATCCATGGATAAAACGAGCGCGCCTCGCGCTGCTGCAGGAACAGGAAGTAACAGCAGGAAGTCGTGGGAAAGTTATATTTTTTACTGTTTGTCAAAATGAGTCGAATTTATCAGAACACTTCTTTAGAGAATAAGCCTGTGCACAACGAGACTTTTGACCGCGTCTGGTCCCCGACATCGTACGAAAGGTAACATTGAAATACCACAATAAACCCTACTTTTGTGACTTTGTTGACAGTTTTCGTTTTGGTCTTCCTGATCACACATCACACTAAACAGGCTAAATAGGCCTGCAGCACTAAACAGGCCTGCAGCACTAAACAGGCCTGCAGCACTAAGCACTGCTCTGCTCACCTAATGATTTGACTGACATCCACAGTGGACATGGAGTTCTTCTGGAGGGGAAGCTGCTGGACGTGTCCAGACACACTGTCACTGACGTAAACAACCACAAGGTAAATACATCTTTAAAGTTTGACTTTCCTCTTGTAGAAAGAAGAAATGCATTTTTTGAATAGAGAATGTTGGCCCATGGCATGGCCTGTGTGGGTCGGTAAATTAATTTGCTTTAATATTGGTTGAGCTAATTGACAGAGCATAAAAACATATTTTTGCTATTTTGCTATAGTCAAAACAAGACAGGATCATTCAATAAGCAAAATAATAGTCAGTTGCAGCCCCACTTGTGTTTATAGAACAGTGACATTAGTGGGATCTTCTGCGTGAATCATAAGAATAGGATCAGATCTAAGAGAAGTGTAAATAATAGGCCAACTCAAATACAACTATTTATGAAAAAAAAACTGTGACCCAGGTCTAACCCAGGGATCTTTACCTCAAAACACCTCAGTGCTAGTGTTCTAGACAGACTTAATAATAAACACATGCAGGATGTATTCAATCTCTTGTCTTTTATCTCTCAGAACCGCTTTTATGTGCTGTATGTCCAGCCCACTCGTATCCACCAGAGGAAGTTTGATGCCAAAGGCTTGGAGATTGAGCCAAATTTTAGTGACACAAAGAAGGTCAACACAGGATTCCTCATGTCCTCTTATAGTGAGTACACAGACATAACTGTACAACTCTTTTCACTCATCCAAATGTTTAAATTCAAACTAAACTATAAACTAAAGTTAACATGCTCGATCATGTGTGAAATTTGGTAAACACGTCCATATGCTGCACACTAAAGCCTTGACTTCTGATGAATGGAATAGATTCACTGATTCAGTCATTGGGACAGTCAACTTATAATGCATTATAGAACCAGTTTCTACAAAGCATTGGATATTTTTCCATGCACACAAAAAATCTGATCATTATTTGATTTCTGGATTTATCAGATTATTGAAATGACACGTCAAAAGTAACATCTACTTTTTGACACCTGATATAATTATTGGGTCATCTGATTATTATTTTTCTGACCATCTGATCTTCACTTTTACCGTGTGGACAGAGGTTGAAGCCAAAGGTGAGACGGATCGTCTTTCGGAGGTGGACCTTTCAGCATTAATCAATAAAAGTGAACTGATCAAAATCACAGACAAACAAAAACCAAATGGATCTTGGGCCTTTTGGTACCCCGAGTCTGAGATGGACAAGACAGAGCTGAAGACTGGGCAGGAAATACGCCTCAAAACTAAAGGAAACAGTCCTTTTATATGTAAGTTTCTTATGTATTTCTGAAAACAATTTATTGTGGATGTACTAATTAATAATATAGCTAATGATAAACCCATATATTTTTGTTTTAGTCTCCTTGGCAAAAGTAGATGGTGGCACTGTAACAAAATGTAACTTTGCTGGTGATGAAAACGCTGGAGCATCATGGACTGATAAAATAATGGCCAATAAAGCAACGTCTGACAGTGGAAAGGCAGAAGGAGATGGAGCAGAGGACGAAGAATGGGTGAGCACTGAAACCTGCCCAAAAGGCCACAGACATAGGCCAATTTACTCTTTGGGTCTTCCCCCAGCATGAATAAATGAACCAGGTTGTACCAAGGGTGTAAAACATTTTAATTAGTCCTAAAATCATGGCACATGATTTGTGCCAACCACAAAATCCAACAATGACTGAATCTACACATAACACTTTGCTGCACAACACACATGCATATTACTTCTACTTTTTCTTCTATTCTTTACTACCCATTGTGATGCAAACAAACACATGTCTGTGTGTGTGTTTCCCAGGATGATTGAAGAATCTCCCTCTCAGTTCGTGGCTCAAGCTCAAGCACATTTCCATCTTGAACAACCTCCCACACGTCACTGGAGTGCTGCTCTGGTCACATGTGATGTGGACCCTCGGCTTCGCAGAAAATCTTTTTTTAAATCTTATGAATCTCTTAAGACTGAAAATATTTGCTATTGCAATTCCCTGATGTTGTGTTTGGTGCAACAAAAGATCTCCTGGATAAAGTCTTTAACACACAACAATACACACTTCTTTATATAAATAAGAGATGACATAAACATCTCTTTTATATTGATGCAATAACATTTTACAGAATAATATTGACAGCTGTAATTAAAGTCATTTTAATGACGATATCAATTTACAGTTATTTTACATTTTATAAATGTAAACGGGTATAAATAGGTCACATATGAATATACATAGGCATTCTGTGGTGGGTACAAAAAATAAAATCTGATTTTATTTTGTAAATGTCAAAAGAATTGATAAAAATTACTGTGTGGACATTGAGGCATTTTGTACTTTAATACATACACTATACTTCACACTTGCCCCAGTTTAGTTCCAGTTTTGATATGGCGTACAAGTGCAAAAACGTAGCCTGAAAAAGTTAACTGGTCTCTGTCAGGAACCAGTCCAGCACAGTCTTTTTGTGCTCACTGACCCATTGGATGTTCACCTTCGTTTGCTCGATAGCCTTTTGCGCCGCACGAGATGCCGAACCAAGGTCATATTTTGTGGCAAAGAGTTCCAACTGTAAGCATAAAAACAAAGCTGTTCAAAGATGTCAAACTTGGTGGTGGTACGTTTTGGACATAGTCATGAGGCAGACTGACAAATGTTTGTGCACCATCACATATGTACATGCACTCAAACCAACATGCAGCGACTATGACCCGGAGAAAGGGAGATTTAAACTCAAATAAGGTGCACATCTACATTGAATCAGGAACGTGAAGATTTGTAGCAGCATAAATACTGTTTAGGTAGGTTGCTACTATAGTTATAATTATGGTATTCAACAATCCAAAGAGTAGTTTTTGTTAGATAAAACTGATAGGATATCAGGGTGTGTCTATGACTAAGAAAATACACAATAAATTACCTTGGGCTTCGTGACAGGAAGATTCTTTAACTTTGTGTAAAGTAAAGGCAATACAAACTTACCTCTTCCAGTTCAAATGATGTGGAGAATCTGCCCGTAACCTCTTCAATCAGGTAGGCAGCGTGCCTGTTCCAATACAACATATTTAGATTTAAAACTATTCATTTGAACTACAATTACGTGTGATACTTGGTACATAAACAAGTGAAGGCATAGATGGGGAAAGAAAGTTGATTTATTTAAATATGTTGATTGAACCATAAACTATGTCAAAATAGATACCTTAACCAGGATTTTTGCCATGTCCTGGAAGATTGACACAGCTTTCCAAGTGGATTAATATTGTGCTTGTGTTTAATGTGTACTGTGTAAACAAAATCTCCGTTTACACAATCCCCTGGCAACAGGTGAGAATACAGAGCTTCATGAAGCAGGTTAGGCACAATATTTACAGCTGCCCTTTGGACTGGTGATGTGCTAATCAAGTGTATTTTATTACCTTGGGATTGTTTACTCAAGATTCGTGACTTCAGGTAGTTTTATTATAAAGATATGAAAGATATTTCTGCTGAAACCCCTTAGTCACAACAAGACTTGAAACAAGGGGTTTCAATAGAAACATTACTCACAGGTAGCCATTTTCAGTTCATCTTGATAAGTCAAGATAACAAGTTGTTTAGACAGGACATGAAATGGGGAGAGAGAGGGTCCCTGGGCAAATGACCGAGGCTGGGAGTCAAACCCATGATGCCTCGGTGGAAGCAACCACATGTGAAACACCCTTAACCACTGCCCCACTGGCCAGCACGGGTCAGTTTTTCTTCAGTAAAACATACTACTTCCATATTGTAGCAGTTAACTTCAAAACTTCAGATCACCAGTTGTGCCTTTTGTATAATCCTATATTCAAAAACATATTTCTAATACTGAATACATACCTTGTTATAAATAATTGGATGTCAATATTAAACCTTTTGCGCAGTCACTTATAAACAGCTCTGTTTAGGTTCTGATTTTTGTCCAATAATTTGGATTTTTATGTGTGGTATTTTAGTCTTTGCAGCCTCTCCACCCTGCACATGTTGTGGCTTCCACCATCGCTGCATGTAATTTTCCCTAAATATAAAGAAGTGTGTATCGTTGACCTCTAACCAAACTACTTGCGTCATGGCTTGGGTTTCAAGGCTGTATTTGTGGAACATGATAAAAACTTTGTGATTTGGAAAATAATACGCAAACACTAACTGGATTTCCCCAATTCCATTTTAAAGTTGTAGGACTTTTCCTTCCACTGGTTATTCTGTGTTTCACCAACAACGTCTATATCAGATAAAACCAGAACCAATAAACTAAACTGATCAATGAAGAACCAAGGTTTAAAGCAGGACTGAACAAAGACCACTGTAAACATCATATTCATAACTATCAGCTAAAATTCTAAACATAACTTTTCATTTCTAGAAGACTGTGACCTATTGGGTGCCCAGTTACGTACAGTTGGCTGACATAGTTCCAATTGGCTCTGATGAAGTTCCATGCCAGGGCCTGTCCCGCCTCGTTCAGGGCAATTGAGGTGATTACAGACGACACGTCCATCAAACGGATCTTGTCAGGGTCCAAGGTGTAGTCCAAGTATCTGTCGGATTACAGGAAGAGTCATTCAATATCACCTGTTCATCATTCTAACTGTAAATTGAATCATTGACGGCTATGATGTATCTTACTCGCCAACGCTGTTGCTACAACAAATATTTAGCTGAAACTCTAACACAATTGTCCAAAACCAACAAGTTCACTGTTGGAACTAGTTTTTAATTTACAGTAGTTACCATTTTACCAAATCTGGATTTTCGCACCTTATTTGAAGTCGCTTGCCATCTTTAATTATTTTTCATTTTATTGCCATTATATTTACCATTTATTTGCTGTGGCCAAGTAATTTCCCTTGTTAGTTCAAGGAGTTTGTCTAATTCTAAACAAATTCAACCAGCCTTAGATCCAAACCCATGAGGAACGTACACTGAACACTTATGAACATATCTCTTGGAATGGATTTCTGCATTTTTACAATTCTCAAGCTTTGGATACGTGGTGCAATGTGGTTAGTTAAAATGGTCATGCACAGTCTGACCTGTTGAGGAGCCAGATCTTCTTGGTGCAGGTCAGCGCCTCTCTGAGCTGGTCCTTTTCCGACGTGTCACTGGAGCTCTGGTACTTGTCCCATGCAAACTCCCACTCTTTCAGGCCTCCAGCAGCTATAGCCTGGCAGTAGATGACCGAGCGCAGGTTTGGGTGGATCCTACAGAGGGCAATACATTCAAACGTAAAATACCTGCTTTTGTTGATGTTCAAATGTGCACTCAAATCACACGAAAATATTGCCATCAAAACTATATTGAGACGAGCAGGTGGCAGGACCCTCCATCAGAAAAATGACATAGTGCACCTACTGTTTGCCTCACTTATTACAAATTATAAACTGTAATATAATAATAACACTCAAAAATCAATTAAATTATGTTGTCATTATTTTCAATGTATTTTCTTGGGTTTATTGAAGTAAACAAAATTCAAATTGTTGTTGTCAATTAACAACATCTAATTTAAGCAAACATTTCACTTTCATTGTTGGGTGAACATAATGTAGTATTTATAAGAAATACAAATATCCTACCTGTTAGTGTTGTTGGTCATCCAGAAACTGAACATATCTTTGGCCATGGTGACACATTCAGGGAGACCGTTGCCACAGGCCATTCGGATGGCAAGTAACTGGTTGCTCCTGTGGTTAAGACCAGTGTGTTTGTTAACTAACTAAGCACAGTATAATTTCTAATGGACAAGTCTCTGGAGTGGTTCCTTACTGTGAGGTGTGGTCCTCTGGGACAGATGAATTGTCTGTGTAGTCTTTGAAGTAATTGTAAAGACCTGTGACTTGATCCCGAAGATACAACTACAAGAGGAGACGAATGAGGAAAGTAATGAAGTTAAAAAAATAAAATAAAATGACATGGAAAATAGTATTTGCTGCAACATTAATATTATTTGTATCTGCATTTAGTGTAACCATTGTAACTTCTGTGACTGTCTTCGATGCACCTGTATATTATTATATACTGGTCAGAATTCTATGGTGAAATCAGCGGCCGCTCCAGTCACTTTCTGTAGCAAAACTGTCCTCAATGTCCAAAACAAGTTTACTTTAGTTAGCCAGCTGTAATGATTCTTAACCCTTGCCTTTTTAATTGTTTCCTCCATTTTGAACACTGATAAACTCCCATGAAAAAAATATGCATCGACCATCCCCTGTACTGTATTTTAACTGCTCGAATTGCACATTGATGATTAAACGTATCAGTATATTGATTGAAATACAATTTTTACCATATAGTTTCAGAATGTAATGCCAGTTTTCAACCCAAGATGTGATTGTAATAATTGTCGCTAAAAAGATTTTAAACCAAAATATTTCTCATGAAAGGTTTGTGGAGCTAATTGCTTATGATAAGGTTCAAAATATTGGCTCATTGACAATCAATTCAATAACATGAATGCAATCGATTTTAAAAAATCCAAATAGTGTGTGCGTTTGAGCACCTGCATGGGTCCGTAGACCTCGGAGCGGTCAAACATCAGTACAAAGTAATGCAGGTTTTTCACTGCAAACTGCCATGGTATATACTCTGTTTCATTGGACAGAAAACGAGTGGAGTTCAGAGCCAGAGACACACCGACCAGCTGAGCCCTGCAGACACACAACTCCAATATTCAGAAAAAAATACAAAATTAAATAAATAAATAAAATTCTCCACATTTTAATGGTTAGGGTTAGTGTCTTGTCTTGTGTTAGTGTAAAGGATCATGTATTTTCTGAAAATGCAAAAAATGTGAGCAGATTTAGTCCATCTAAAAACCAGGTCAAGATACACAATTATCAATGAGAAAGAGAATATTCCGCTGCTTTAAGGACACATTACCTTGCCAAGTTGAAAGCATCATCGATAAGCTGTCCCCTGTTTAACAACGGAATGTTCTGGGGATGGGGAAATGTTGTGTTAACTCTCCAGATCAAATTAAAAGAGTGTTTGTGGGATTTTGAGACGCCATACGCACTTGAGGCTTCGTCTCCATCTCGTTCATCAGCCTTGCCCAGTTATTCAGATCGTAATTCACTCTGTAGTATCCCGCACAGTTCACATTGGCCAGTATCCACTCTCCTTTCTTTGATATAAATGTTCCCTTTTTAACTGTTAACAAATTTAAAAAGTATTATAACGACAACAATTAAAATTTATTTTAATTTGCATTTTAATTTTTTCTAATTAAGGTTGTGGAAACTCTTCTTTGTGTGCTACCTGTTTTGGTGAATATCCACTCCAGAGCTGATAGACCAGAGCCGGATGCTACTCTCACAGGGATTTGCCACAAAAGACTAAACAGCAAACACACATCATATAATATTTAGTTATAACACAAATAATAAAACAGTAAACAATGATATATTCATTCCAGGGGGAGAGATAGCGGGCTGATGTTGGCTTAGCCGCCAGATTAGAGTTCACCCCAGTGAACCAGGGGGTTCCCTACACACCCTTACGCCTTCAGGTTGGAGACAGGCCTGGGAGGAGTACTGGACAGTGCACCAACCGTGGACTCTGCTGCTCTACTTCAACGCCCACGTGGGCAATGACTGTGACACCTGGAGAGAGGTGATCGGGAAGAACGGCTTCCCCCGATCTGAACCTGAGCGGTGTTCACTTATTGATCCATAACAAACACCATGTTCAAGCACAAGGGTGTCCATATTGTTGTCGTGTCATCTGACCTTTGGCCGCGTGTCTTGGACACTCGGGTGAAGAGAGGGGCAGAGTTGTCAACCGATCACCACCTGGTGGTGAGTTGGATCTGCTGGCGGAGGAGGAAGCCGGACAGACTTGGCAGACCCAAGCGCATTGTGAGGGTCTGTTGGGATCGTCTTGAAGAGCCCTCTGTCAGTAGGGTCTTCAACTCACACCTCCGGGAGAGCTTCTCCCATATCCCGGGGGAGGCAAGGGATGTCGTCAGGATGAAGAAGAAGTCCTCTCAGGCTTCTTTGGCTTGTAGGACTCCTGAGGCCGTTTACAGGGGACCAGCTCTATACTTCATGGGAGTTTGCCCAACAAGTCCACATGTGCTTTGTGGATCTGGAGATCGTGTCCCTCGGGGTGTCCTTTGGGGGGTGCTCCAGGAGTACGGGGTCCGGGGCCCTTTGCTCAGGGCTGTCCGGTCCCTGTATGACCGGAGCAGGAGCTGTGTTCGCATTGCCGGCAGTAAGTCAGACCTGTTCCCAGTGCATGTTGGACTCCGCCAGGGCTGCCCTTTGTCAACGGTTCTGTTCATTATTTTTATTGACAGAATATCTAGGCGCAGTCAGGGGTCAGAGGGTGTCCGGTTTGGGGACCACAGGATCTCATCTCTGCTGTTTGCAGACGATGTTGTCCCGATGGCTCCATCAAACCCGGACCTGCAACATGCACTGGGACGGTTTGCAGCCGAGTGTGAAGCGGCTGGGATGAGAATCAGCACCTCCAAATCCGAGGCCATGGTTCTCGACCGGAAAAAGGTGGCTTGCCCTCTCCAGGTGGGTGGGGAGTCCTTGCCCCAAGTGGAGGAGTTCAAGTATCTCGGGGTCTTGTTCACGAGTGAGGGAAGGATGGAGCGTGAGATTGACAGGCGGATCGGTGCAGCGGCTGCAGTGATGCAGTCGCTGCATCGGACTGAGTCGAAAGACAAAGCTCTCGAATTACTGGTCAATCTACGTTCCTACCCTCACCTATGGTCATGAGGAGATCGCGGATACAAGCGGTCGAAATGAGTTTCCTCCGCCGGGTGGCTGGGCGCTCCCTTAGAGATAGGGTGAGAAGCTCAGTCACACGAGAAGAGCCAGCTGAGGTGGCTCGGGCATCTGTTCCGGATGCCTCCTGGGCGCCTCCCTGGGGAGGTGTTTCAGGCACGTCCCACCGAAAAGAGGCTCCAGGGAAGACCAAGGACACGCTGGAGGAACTACGTCTCTCGGTTGGCCTGGGAACGCCTAGGGATCCCCCCGGAGGAGTTGGAGGAAGTGTCTGGGGAGAGGAAAGTCTGGAAGTCCCTGCTTAGACTGCTGCCCCTACGACCCGGCCCCGGATAAGCGAAAGAAGATGGATGGATGATATATTCTTCATGATGGTTGTATGTACGTACTTTGATTCAGAAGTGTCATTGAACAAGAACTGCTTCTGGTAGGCCTCTCCGCTGCTGGTGTTGATGGTAATGACTGGATAGCCGATCTGATTGGTCCATGTGTCCATCACCTTCTCAATATCCACATGACCTCCCAATTCAGTTTGGGACTACAAAACGTGCAACATGATTATTCTTTTAATTGTAATTAAACATATGATTCATAACACACTGCATATATCATCACAATTACCTTTTTCATGGCGTCCCAGAGGTCATATTGATCAGTGTTTTTCAGCCTGAAGCTTTCGAGATAAATCTGAAACATAAAAACAGTGCTTGTTTTGAGTAAGTTGAGTAATTACAATTGATTTCTTTCCTCAGATCAAGGAAAATCACAGCTGCAAGAGGTCACATCAGGACTGCAGCGTGAGGAACATCTGGATTCAAAGATTCAAATAGGTCATATGGTTTGACGCAGGACATTTTAGAATGATTAAAAAACAAAACATTATGATTCATGCAATCTCACTGGACATTTCTTTCTTTGACACATTACAGAGACCATTGTGAGTCACACAGTTGAATCAAATCATCATATCTGATACAATCGGTAACTATATTAGACTTTTTCCACGCTCAATAACAGTTTGCAAATAACATTAAAATAAATATGTGAATTTAGTTTACTGTAATATGTGTATTTAGTTTACTGCATTTGCTGTTAAACTTTCTCTTCAAATACAAATACCTCGTCACACAATACACAACATGTATGATTTCACTGAATTTAATGTTCACAGTTCTCTTCTTTTAACGGAGCGTGACAGCTTTATTTCTTGTTTTTTGTGTGCATATGTTTCCAATTTTTGGCTAACGCCTTGGGGCTGCTTTTGACACCTAAATGCACTAGTTTCAAGATAGGAGAAATATAAGTCAAGGAAACTGCAATCACTTGTTAAACTGTATTTTGTAAAACGTCTCCCTCCTGGTCCAGCTGTCGGATCCAGTCCCAAAGACTCATGCCAGATGCGACTGTTACAGTAAATATGTTAATTCTGTTTTCACATATAAACAAACTTCAAATTCTCTAACTGCTCTGAATTGATACCATTTGTCGAGAAAGAACTGCTCTCGTTAGACTAAAGACATGTTTACACCATGGGTTTAGCTGCAACTTTACTGGAATCAGATGTACTCTGACTGTAAACTGAGATTATTACCTCATTTTATTTGAAGATTTCATGGAGTCAACTAATTACCTTTATGAATACAAATATAAAAGAACAGTGCAATTTATTACGGATATAATGAAAATGTCTTGAACAATAGCTGCAAAAATGTCCCATATGATTAATAGGGTTCTAGGATCTACTCTGCTTCTCTTCCAATAACAGTCTGTGCGAGTTTCTTACTTTGACACCTCTTTGGAAAACTTTTTCTCCCAACACGTCCGCCAGCATTTTCAGCACCACGGCCCCCTGCCACACAAACACACAGCTGCAGCTTGTATCGCTTCCACTGTAACAAAAATTTTCATAAAGTCACATAAACGCAGTGTGTACCTTGCTGTATGTGATCTGATCAAACATCCCCATGATCTCATCCCGGGTCTGGACTTCTATGGCTGAAGGGGTCAGGGGGTGCGATGAGGCCAAGGCGTCTGCTTCAAATGCTGTGTGCAGTTCATCAGAGATAAATTTGTCCTTCTGAAGAGACAAAATGACATGACATAAGCTGACTATTCTGCCTTTCTATTTGTATGTTAACTATCTAAATGTTTTGTAATATGCAATAAATCAATTGTATGTATGCAAACATGTCAGCCATTACAGAGATATACACTGTCAAAGGTGTGTATTCTGATTGTTGAGCCATGTTGTACCATTTTGAAGGAAGGCTCCACACTGTCCACGGCCAGGTAGGACATATATGTGGCAAAGCCCTCATTGAGCCATAACTCGTTCCACCATTTCATCGTGACCATGTTTCCAAACCACTGTCAGAGACAAAACATAAAGTGTTATTAAAACCTGCAAATAATGGTGTGTGGGTCTCTCTGAATGGTAAATCATATTTATTGCTTCAAAGTTAAACCTGTGAAACAATCTTGGATGTTTTAGTCCTCCTCAGTACAACTTGATTTATTTTCGTCTTATCTAAAGCGAGCATTTTTAAAGCAAAGAAAATGTTCGACCTGGAGCAGACCCGCGGTGAGAATAAGGAACAACTCCCTTTAAATGTGAGGCATTTTCACACATAACAGTTTGTCCAAATCTAAGATTGATTGAAAAATATTTCATAGAAAATAGTGTTGTACTTGTATATGTATTAGCAAAAGGTTCCTTGCCAGACTTGAAACTAGTCTACCTGCCCCAGAGCAGGAACTAAAAAAGTTCCCAAACTGTGCCCCGGTCCTTATTTCCTCCTACATAAAAGCATGTCAAATTGAGGCTGTTGTTTAAAAAGAAAAAGTATCAGGACCTGTAAAAGGTTACTATAGTGTGACACTTCTATGTAAAAGGATGCATTGGTCAGACCAAGAGCTTCCAAGTACTATAAAGCATAAACAATGACCAAGAGAATGAGAAGATTTGGACAGTGGGAACAACATATAAGGAAACACCAATAAGAAAATGTTTTTTGACCATAAGGAAGAAGCTTAAATCCATAATATCAGCCTGACCTGGTGAGCCAACTCATGTGCGATCAAATAAGCGATCAGTTCCTTGTGCAGTTGAGAAGACACACCCTCCTCGTACATGAGCGCTCCTTCCTGGTACATCACCAGACCCCAGTTCTCCATCGCCATTGGGCCCAGATCCGGCAGTGCTACCTGGTCTACACCACAGACAAGTTATATCTTTGTGTCAGTATTACCGGCAGTTGAAATGTGGTAGAAATGACAAAAGGAAGACATTTGGCACTTCAGTCAAATTAAAAAGACATTCATAATCTATAACAAATAACCCACTCTATCCCTTCATCATGTCCGGTAATAGTTGGATTAATAATAGGCAGCAAATTAGAAATGTGTTGAACCAAATATGAACAAATACATGCAAAATATATATATGAAATATATGAACCAAAAAAAATCGACTAGTACAAGAATTCAAGTCAGTTTAACAACATCCGTAGCTCATTGTCCCAGTCTGAAACTCAGTAGTAGAAGTGCGCAATTGGGTTACTTATGTAAAAGTACAAATACAGAAGCACAAACATTACTAGTATAGTGCTTTTGTTTCCACCACTGATTTTCTGATAAAATAATTTTATCAGGCGTTTATGTGTATCTTACCAAGCTTCTGGATGTAACGGATGTCGGAGTAGTTTTGGTAGAAGTAGAGTATATTCCCTGTGATGCTGGCTGCATAAGCCGTGTGCCCTGCAGCAGTGGCTTCAGGCCGTGCATATGTCTGTAGAGAGGCAATGCTCATCATTAGTTGCTATAGGCTGCTCCAGATTATAATAATTTGCTATTAACAATTTGGTTTAGCCCAGTGGAGATACCTTGATTCTGCGATCCGGAGGATAAGTGTCTTTCGCAGTGAACTCTGACACAGTGAAGGCAAACAGGTAGGGAGACATCACTTGTGTGGGCTGGAAGCGGGTATACTGCCATTCATCGTCTATTATATTTGTTTCTGGCAAAAGTAAAAACAGAGAAATCTATCATTTTACTTGTTTCAGTCTTTTTACTGAGATTCTTGGATACAAGTAAAAGTTACCTGCTGAATCCTCGTTGGACAGAGCAAAGGTCTCTATCCTATGGATAATGGTCAGGTTAAAGCGGGCCTTCATGGAGGGTTCATCAAAACAGGGAAACATTGTCCGGGTGTTGGTAGGCTCCATGTGTGTGGCAACCAGATATCTGTCATTACATAAATACAGCCATGTTCAAATCACAAGTGTAGAAGAAGACACGTACATTTGAAAACTTCTTGAACCTGCATGCTGAAGAGACCTTCATATGAAGAGTACCTGAGTGGGAAGATCTGTAGGCTACTGCTAGGACAGGCCCAGGTCTGATCAGCTCTTTGGTTCACCTAAGTGAGGGTGTAGTCCCAAGACATCGTGCGACCCCAGGTAATATTGCATTCATTAAGAATGTATATAATACATCACATGCGCCACAAATGTCCCAAAAATTGCATCTGATTTCGATTTCATGAAGTTGCTAAAACATTTTGTTCTAGCAACAAAAGATTTGAGAAAAAATAGCATATTGACATTATCATGTACAACTGGGAAGGATGTCTGAGATCATCCGCTGGGAGGCCCAAAGACAAACCTGTCCACCCAGTGACAACACGACCAATGAAAGCAGTGAAGTCACAAAAATAACATCAGCTCAGACATGACATCAACAGCTTCAATAATTTGCTCTGTTCTACAAACAAATCCATCCAATCCATCTTTGATTTTCAGCCTGTAATTAGTTGCTAGACACTATGTGTTCATAAGATGTTTGTTTTTATTGAGATAGTGAAAAATAGCCGTAGTACAGAATGAAAGTATTTTAAAAGAAAAAGATTCTATAGGCAATGAATGATAACGTTAGGCACTATTCAAACCAAAACTTCTGGTCCCGACATGAAAGCTTTCTCGTTGTTAATAAATACATGAATAATAGACCTATTTATTTTACTTCAACCAGCTACAGAAGCTGAAGTGGATAAATACTTTTTTGTTTCTGATTTGCTTTCAGTTTGCATAACAGGCAAAAATTGCTTCCAGTCAGAGTGATTAAAGTCCTTTGTCACCACTGAGTCTCAGTTCACCTGCTTGACCTTATCAGATGCCAGTATAGTGACCCTTGACCTCGAGAAATAAAATACAAAGTATGCCTATAATATTTCACCTTTGAAAGGTGGTTCTGATACATCTGTATTATCATTAATGTACGTATTGTAATGTACGTTGTTATATTCTTGAGACTGTAAACGGACTGGAATGTTAAAACATGACTCATAAAGGGCAATGCTTCTTTCGGCACAAACTATTATGGTTCTCCCTGATTTTTGGCAAATAAAGGGGAAGAGTGTTATGTAGACAAAGTACTCAAAACTTCAATAAAAAAAGGTTGTTGTTTTTTTCTTCTGCTTTTTACAATAAATTAAATTGGTTTATCTGAACTCACCTGTCCACATCGGTGTCTTCTTCGTGCTCTGGTTTGCCCTCCTTGTATGAACTCACAAACAGTCCTTCCAAATTAAAGCTGATATCTCCTTCAAAGGCCATGAACAAACTATAATTTCCTCCAACCTCCATTGTGTCTGTCAATAAAATCTCCAAAAAATCTGATTGATCATTGTGCAATTTATAATTCTCCACTTCAAACTGCTTATTCGAATCTCGGTCCATCACTACTGGTTTGGAAAGTAACTGGTACAGGCTGTGAAGGAAGATGGTCTTGGATTTTTGGACACATTGCAGGTGGATAGTGACATTTCCATTGAAAGTGAAAGTTTGATTAGGACTGGTTACGTTGACTTCTTCAATGATCCTGGTGTAGAGGGGAACATGGATGAAGACCTGGTAGCTGGTGGGTAGGATGTCCCCTCGGAGGCGCATCTCTGGTGGTGGAGCCAGTGTGGTGACAGGCTCAGTTGGTGGTGGCGTCGGATTCAAATAGTTTAACCGTATATTGTAGATTATAACCATTGCTACCAGACTCCCAATAGCGATGAACGTAAAAATGGCAAAAATAGAAGCAAAAATCTTGGACATACTTGAATTTTTCGACATCTTGCTGGTTGTTGCCGTCCTGAAATTAGAAATAGAAAACTCCTGCCTCTCGCCAAGTCCGAGCCTGTTCACTTCTGTAAACCTGACGAGCCTGCGATTAAGGGTCACTGGGCTTAAGTATTAACTTGAAGGAGCAAAGACTAAAGGGAGGCATGAGGACGGCCGGGGAGTGATGTCACAAGGCTGGTTGTAAATAAGGAGTGAGATGGGGCCGGAGAGCACATCTGGAGATGGTTACTGTGGTGGTGCCACTAAAGGAGGGGTTAGGTTAACCTCCAGGAACACTTTATCCACACCAACAACCAACACATACACTCAACACTGATGGTCACTACAACCAGTTAAGTGTTGGGACCAGTGGGAAAGATTCTTCTCTGGATAGTTCATTTAATCTGAATCACTGAGGGTGAAAAAGCTAAAAATGTACCATATTTTGTTTGACTTGTTAAATTTCTTAGATGTTAGTGCTTGGCCTTCTTAAATCTCAGCCTGATCAAATATACAGAGATCAAAAATGCTCTCACCAGCTATTATTGTTGTATTGTTAGTTACAGCAACTCAAAAAAAAAGTAGTTCAAGCTAAATTGTGTTTTAATATCTTAAATTAAATATTAGATTAATTTGTAACCAACACTATGAAAGTTAGAGAACATTTTCTAATCCTAGTCTTAAAAAAATCACTGTTGAATGTTCATTTAAGAACTGATCATTGCAACATTGTTTGAACAAAACTAAAGTTGTTAAAGTAAAATTACCAAAATTAGTTGACCAACAAATCAAACTCTGTTTAGTTCAATTCATCTTTTGTAACAAATTACTACAACTAATAAAAGGCACCAAAAACTGTAAAAAAAAAAATAAAATAAAAAAAATAAAATATATATATATAAATGTATACTTTAAAAGTAAGAAAAAGGGCAATCTTCCTTCTATGCTTACAATGAACCCACTCTACCTGGCATTCGTGAAACATCCAGTCCTCTGCACGTCACAGCTGTCCAACAACGGTTTGAAATGGTAAGAAAAAGAGCTTTAAATGTCTGTCCAGAAAAGTTGAAGGGTCTACTCTGTACACTTGAACTTCCCAGAAGCATGTCAGACTAAGAGCACAGTCGACAAACTCAGGCATGTGAAGGGAGGAGAGCACCGGGGGTGGGACAACCGTGGAAGATGTGGTGGAGTAAAAACAATGGAGTAACTTAGGACATCAATAAATGCTAACTGACCCCAGGGACCACCAATCATCAGTGGCCTCCACAAAAACATGCAGCCGAGTGCTCACCTCGGGACAGAGCTGAACCGGAGCTGCTTGTTTGCACTGGGTTTGTGGTTATTGTGAACATCCAAACCACGGGGCCATAATCAAACAGTGAGATGCCACAAGAATGAGGAGTCTGTTTGTTTTGCATTGTGCATAATAATAAAGAGCATCATTCGGACTGTTATCATATGAAGAGGGGCTTATGTTTGCACCAAAAAATCCAATAAAATGTATTTAGCCACATGTGCGTCAGGGTCAATTAAACTGCATAATGATTCACAGGTGGTTCACTGTGGTTCTAAAGCACATATGAGAAGGTTTAAAGACAACACAGTTACTCGCACGTATACTGGACACATAAGTGTGAAAAAAAGGTTCAGGAAAGGTCAAACGTTTGTCAAAAGTATTTTTTAAACAAATAATGAAATAATGTATTAAAATGACTTTGTGATTGCATGATAAAACAAAGCACCTGCATGGCTATTGAAAGATAACTCATTGTAGTATTATATGTTTCAACAATTCTGTGACATAAGGTATGACTTGAATAAAATCATCTCCGATTTCTAAATAACTTTGCAGCTATAGCTTGAGCATAAGGTTAAGATTAAAATATTGCCTTGGCAGAGGTCGGGCTTTCTTGGTGCTTTTGTTTTTTTGGAATAATAGACAGTACAATTAATAACATGACGTACAAGATTGTAGATACTTCTGATTAAATAGAACAAGATAAGCATTGACGTAGCCTATAGAAAGGTTGAGATGTTTAATCATTTATAGCCCATGGAAATACCGAGTAAACTCAAAATAACCTACATGGAAGAGTAGACGGTTCCAAATCAAACATACTCCCTAACTGATAAGAATGTCCAGCAAACTCTCAGCACAGCGTTGTCCGTTGTTCATTCATTTCCCATCAGCGAGGCCATACAGTCAATGGGCAGGACACACCAGATGTGCAGAATTTAAAACAGTGGTCCACCTACTCATGGAGCTCAAACTAATCCCAAAAAGAGAGAAGTTGTTTATTATTATATAAGTAATTGTATGATATCAGGAAGCCTACAAGGTGATACGGGTCTTAACTGGACACACAGCACTTTTTGTGTATCTGTTGAAGCACTGCAGAAATACTTAGCCTCTTTCACGACACCAAAACGCACTTTACAAGACCTTAATCATGAAGTCCACATACCACATTCATACTTACTGTAGGTGAGGTGGGTAAAGTGTCTTGCTTAAGGGCACTGTCCTCTACCGCTCCACTACAGCACCTTGTTTCCCATTCCAGTTTGAACCAGGCCCAACCCTGCTTAGTTTCTATGCTCGACACATTCTTGTGCAAAATGTTTTGATTGATGACAATAAGAAAGTTGAATAAATCTAAATAATAAAAGACTGTATGGCAGATGTAGGCATATGAAATACACTTTAGACTCTAAATGATGTATTGAAGCACCTTAAAGGTGTTGCTTACATCACCTCAATAGTCTTTTGATTATACTTGTACACTGTACTTATTCAACTTACTTACCTGTAATATATAATGAACTGCACTGTATTTATGTTTCATTCCACAAAAATATTTTAAGCATAAAAATAAAGAACTTACATCCAAGATATAGTAATAATGTAGTGATCTCACTGTTACACTAAAATAAACAGTTAATAACACTATTACAGACAAAATACTAGCCACATGTTTGAGAATAAAGGCCTCTGCTGATTATTGTTCACTTCTACACTTTAAGTTCAATGATATAAAATACTGAACACAGAACTAGATACACATCTGGTTTTAATGACTGATAATGTCTCAATACTAAAGTATGAACAGTTCTAAACGGTTTACTCCTGAAACCTAAAGGAATGTCTACATAACTAAATGGATCAGGAAAGCGAGTTATTCAAAGTACACTCTACAATCCAGTGTAAAGGCAATTCTTGCAAATCTACCAAGTGAGATTAATCAAATTATTAGAAAAATATTCAGCAACCTTTAGACACACATTTAAACATTACTCCCACACCATTTTGTTTAAAGTTAAAAGGCCAATGAACAGTTAAACAGAGGTCTTTTTTGCTCATTGCACCAGACAATTACTGCAATATAAGAATTATATATTCTATTATATCTATCTATATATTCTATAGGCCTAAATAGATAACTGACGTAAAGCTAAAATCATCATTAATGTTTGTTAATGCATCACAAAAAATAAAACTTTAGAAACTATACTTGTTTCTCGCTTATGCATTTTAATTTTTGACACAAAGGCGTTTTTTGAGAGGAGGCGAAATGGAGAGAGGGAAGAGACATTAATCAAATGAACAAAGGCCAGAATCAAACCCATGAGAGAGCGGTTGCAGCAACCACACAGTGCAGCGCCCCCAACCACTGCACCACCGGTGGGCACTTATCAGAGCCTGATCAGAGGCACTTGGGTCTCCAGCGTGAAGAAAGTCAGGATTTGAGCCGCATTTGGAGATGAATAAACTGTTGTGAATTATTTTCAAACAAAACACACTATAATGAGGACTGCTCTGGTGAGTTCCATTCAAACTTTTAATAGTTCTCTTGTTCACACCCATACATTTCGCTTTTCTCCAGTGAATGATCTTTTCGTTAAACATTTTTAGATGGATGAATGGACTGTATTTGAAAAGGATGAATGTATGGAAGTGTGGAAAGCTATACGAGGAATTAATTATAAATATAAAACCTATACGAGCATTGTCCTTATAGCTTACATGTTAGAAATAAAAATATATATTTGATTGAAAGTGTTTCATAGCTAATGCTCATGAGTGTACACCTGTTCAGGGGAATAGGGCCTCTTTTCTAAATGATACTGCTCTTGTTTAAAGAGTGGTATTAGCTCAGTGTTAGAGTGCTCATCTTCTGATTCAAAGGTTGGTAGTTCGAATCCTGCTCTCAACATAAAATATCCTTTATTAGAGCGCAGTCAGAGCCATTGTCTGCCTCAGGTGAATACTGCCATTGTGATGTGGTCCTAGATGTAAAGCGCTTTGTAAAGCACCTTAAAGGCAAAAAGCGCAACATAAATGTGGCCAATTACCATTTAGAAATCAACGCCGCTTCTTAGCCCCTTAGTAACACATACGCGGACATAGCGCAACTTGGTCCCCGCCTGCTGTGCGTCGGGCAATCGGGCCCTATATTTACGCTTTTGTTGTAAAACAATTCTTCAAATATTCTATACTACTGAGAAAAGGTCCAACAGTGTGCCCCAGTCTACCACAGCCAGCTGTCTAAATGTTGCACACAGTAACATGAGTGATCAAGTATGGCCGACATTTCTCCGTACAACTGATTCCTCCACGTGGGGAGAAGCCTCTCGTTGTTCAGGGTCTGCAGTTTGGGCGTCCCCTCCCGGAGGACATGGTATAAACATGGCCAGCGACTCTGAATCCGCAGCCTGGTCCTTCGATCCAGTGTAATCCCTCGAACTATTTTCTTGGCCCGGAGTTCACGCAGAGCTGGCAGATTGAGACAGGAAAAGACCAATCCTCTACTGGGTGACACATCAAGAAACTCTATTGACTTGGATTCTAAGGTATAGGAGATGCCCAGGTTTCGCAGCGGTACCAGAATGTGCAGAGTCAGTGACTTGAGGTTGGGCAGGGATTTGGTGAGGGTCTGCAGGGTAGAAGGAGTGACCCCTTTAAAGACCCAGAAGTACTTGAGCTCCAGGACCCTGAGCTGCTGGAACTGTGTGAGCAGGGCCATAGACTCGTCCGACCAGTCAAAGTGCAAGCGCATCTTAGAGATTCGAGGACAGCTGTGGGTCAGCTTTGTGAGCAGCTCCTGGAAGCTGTTCACCTGTTATAGGAAATATAACACAATGTAATCAGTTATAAAATACTAGTATCCTTAAAAACATATTTAATGTTTGTTCCAAAAACATCAGTTAATCTCAACAAAATGCTAATGTTAATTCAGTGTAAAGCTCTAGATGAAAAAATAGGAGGACTCCGGTCCGGATTCGGACCCAAGCGCTGTCCCGTGCGGACCGAATCTCTGACACGAAACCTTCGAGTTAATGACGTAAGCCCCTAATTCACAGAGAATGAGCAGAACAGCCACAGGTAGGTGGACAGAGAGTAGGCACAGCAGAGACATGTTATGCCAGTGGCGTTGAATGATTGGTCAAATGCAGAGGACAGATTTGCCTACGGGGGCAATAAAGTGTACCATAACCTCATCTGTATGTTAAGCAGCAAAATTATGTGTGTTTTATTACAAACTGACCCATATTCACAGAAAAAAGAGCCTAATGAGGAAATTATTTTAGACTTAAATGCAAAGGTGCATGTACCGCGGAAACACGAGACTGGTCAGCTTTTCATGAGCCGCCCCAACTCAGCGCGCAACAAAAATGATAATTTCTTTCCCTGACCTGAATCCTGCATTGCAGTGCGCCTGGAGAAAACGTTTACAGCGGTACATCAGTTGTGATGTCTATTACCTACTACTGTTATCTGACTAAATAAGAAAGAAGCGCTGTGCACAGATGTTGCATCACTTAACTTTTCTGCTTATTAAAGCAACGAAAGGAACGCAAAGGTGGAAAAGGGTTTTGTATGTAACTCAATCAGCCAATCACATCGCTGCATTCAGTGACATTTTGTGCAGAGGAAGGAGTTCAGTGTGATGTTCTGTGTGATGATCAGTGCAAAAGCAGAACTCAGCTCCACAGCACTTTATATTCTACATAAAATTTACTTTTAAAAAAGCAATATCATATTTCAATTAATATTGATACCATCATTAGGCTATTAGATATCAAATGTAAGTAATTGGTGAATTGAATTGTGAATAATGACTAGAACTATTATAATACTGACCTTGGCTTGCAAAAGTCTTCTCCAACTGGACCTCAGAGAAAGTTTATTAGTGATGCCTGGCTAGGCTTATACATAATATTTTTTTTCTTATTATGGCGATGTAGCTGAACATCAGACCTGAATTTTAAACATTCATCTTGAGATGAATCTCAAAAATCTTAAAGTGCAGATACCTGGTCCATTTTGGTGATACTGTCCTGGTGTGAACTGGAGCTGGTGTGAACTCGCAGGTCCAGAGGCTCCAGAAGAGTGAACGTCCAGTTGAGGTCTAGATGGTTCAGATCTCGGCAGTGCACGTTGTCCAGCAGGTGAGTAAGCAGCTCACACCACTTGTGGCAGCGGTCACCCAGGTCAAAGCTTGCCTTGAGTGTGAGCAGACTGGCTCTGCGGGAGATGAGGTGGTGCGTATAATGGTGGACCCAGGACTTCCACCTCTCAAACTCACGGTTGGACACCAGCAGGCCCTCTTGCCCAAGGTGAAAGACCCCTCGACGAGAGTAGTCCGCAACCCTCCACAGCTTCCATGAGCGCACCAGGCAGCTCCAGCTCAGACACACTAGAGCACAGTTGCATTTGTCCACTTCAATCAGGAAAGATAAGACATGCAGCTGACACTCCACTGGAAGCAGGTTGAAAGGGAAGAAGTCATCCACTGCTTTGCGCCGACTGCTCACCGGAAGCAGTGGTCGTTTTCTTGGAGACATCACCACAGACTGAGAAATAAAACTTGTGCTCATCAGTGGAGGTCACAATCTCCACCGACTTGTCTTGTGGTCCAATTTGGCCATAAATACTTCTAGCCAAAAGAAAGGAATAATTGATTAAGTTTTCACATAGATGATGAATACAATCAAACTATTAATGGATAATTGCAGTGACATTATAAACAAAATGGTTTTGCGGATTTCGAGTTATCATGCAGTTCCTGACTGTGTGACACAAAATCACATGATAACTCACTGCTTGGGCCTGGAGTAATGTGCAGCAACCAGAAGTTGTTTTGTGTATCTGCTTGCAACGTTATTTAGAACTAACTAACTAAAAAACTAAACTTAACTTCATTCTACAAACATACATTTAAAAGAACTACAAATGGTAGTTCCTCTCTAATATGCCCCCTTAAAGATACTATATTAAATAACAAACAGCAATTTTGCAGAGTATAATTATAGAATGTGTTTGATTTTACAGAGAGATGAAAATGCACTTATAGGGCTTATGTAAAACTGTTCTGCTGTTGTTGCCTTCGAAGATTACACACCACACCACAATGTTTAGACTTGACAAATGTAAAACACTAAGCGATGTTTCCCGGCAAAGCTTAAAACCAAAGCTACAAAAAAACTACCTTAGAGTCAGGGTGTTTTCTTCCTTCCGCAGTTAAAGCTAATACGCTAGCACCGAACACAAAGAGGGCATTATATACACATTTTGACACATCAAATAAAATAAACCGAACAACACTGTTATTATCTATCTATATGGTAGAATAGTTTTCAAGTATACGCCAACAGATAGCCATAATTTAACATCAAATCTCTTTAAAACGGTCTTTAGGGGTAAGAGCACTGGACTACAGCTGAGCCTTGTTGTTTTTTGTTGTGGCTCGGATGTGATGATGTCATCAAAAGTCGCCAGAAGTTCAATTTTAGCGCCACCTATTGCATGGATATATATCAAAGAAAAAAAATTAATAATGTGTTAATGATTTTGATTCTAAGTAAGCTGATTTCATATCAATAGGCAAGTATTCATGGGTTTCAGGTTCCTGTTATATGCAGCATGTCGAGAACTGTTTTTCCTATTCAAGCAGGCTGTCTATGGTTACTATGCCCGGCCCTGCAGGACAACATGCACTACTCTGCAGCAAGAACAGCGTGTCTTACACAGATGTTGAGTTTTGGTGCTGTATGCTAGACTTGCTGGACATCAGCATGGTAGACCAGAATCGGACCAGCATCAGACAAACAAAACCAGCATTAGACAAGCATAGGTCCATCATCAGACCAGCATCAGACCTGCATAAGACCTGCATCAGACCTGCATCAGTCATGCATAAGACCTGCATCAGACCTGCATCAGACCTGCATAAAACGTGCATAAGACCTGCATCAGACCTACATCAGACCTGCATCAGACCTGCATAAAACGTGCATAAGACCTGCATCAGACCTACATCAGACCTGCATCAGACCTGCATAAAACCTGCATAAGACCTGCATAAGACCTGCATAAGACCTGCATAAAACCTGCATAAGACCTGCATCAGACCTGCATCAGACCGGCATCAGACCGGCATCAGACCTGCATAAGACCTGCATAAAACCTGCATAAGACCTGCATAAGACCTGCATCAGACCTGCATAAAACGTGCATAAGACCTGCATAAGACCTGCATCAGACCTGCATCAGTCATGCATAAGACCTGCATCAGACCTGCATCAGACCTGCATAAAACGTGCATAAGACCTGCATCAGACCTACATCAGACCTGCATCAGACCTGCATAAAACGTGCATAAGACCTGCATCAGACCTACATCAGACCTGCATCAGACCTGCATAAAACCTGCATAAGACCTGCATAAGACCTGCATAAGACCTGCATAAAACCTGCATAAGACCTGCATCAGACCTGCATCAGACCGGCATCAGACCGGCATCAGACCTGCATAAGACCTGCATAAAACCTGCATAAGACCTGCATAAGACCTGCATCAGACCTGCATAAAACGTGCATAAGACCTGCATAAGACCTGCATAAGACCTGCATAAAACGTGCATAAGACCTGCATCAGACCTACATCAGACCTGCATCAGACCGGCATCAGACCGGCATCAGACCTGCATCAGACCTGCATAAAACCTGCATAAGACCTGCATAAGACCTGCATAAAACCTGCATAAGACCTGCATAAGACCTGCATCAGACCTGCATAAAACGTGCATAAGACCTGCATAAGACCTGCATAAGACCTGCATAAAACCTGCATAAGACCTGCATAAGACCTGCATAAGACCTGCATAAAACCTGCATAAGACCTGCATAAGACCTGCATAAAACCTGCATCAGACCTGCATCAGACCTGCATCAGACCTGCATCAGTCATGCATAAAACCTGCATAAGACCTGCATCAGACCGGCATCAGACCTGCATAAAACGTGCATAAGACCTGCATCAGACCTACATCAGACCTGCATCAGACCTGCATAAAACGTGCATAAGACCTGCATCAGACCTACATCAGACCTGCATCAGACCTGCATAAAACCTGCATAAAACCTGCATCAGACCTGCATAAAACCTGCATAAGACCTGCATCAGACCTGCATCAGACCAGCATAAGACCTGCATCAGACCAGCATAAGACCTGCATCAGACCTGCATCAGACCTGCATCAGACCTGCATAAGACCTGCATAAAACCTGCATAAGACCTGCATCAGTCATGCATAAGACCTGCATAAGACCTGCATCAGACCGGCATCAGACCGGCATAAGACCTGCATCAGACCGGCATAAGACCTGCATCAGACCTGCATAAAACCTGCATAAGACCTGCATCAGACCTGCATCAGACCTGCATAAGACCTGCATCAGACCTGCATCAGACCTGCATCAGACCTGCATCAGACCTGCATCAGACCGGCATAAGACCAGCGGCAGTCAATTAACGAATTGATGAATTCATTTTGCGTATTATTATTATTACTATTATTTTGTAGTTATTATAATTATATCGTGACCTTAATAATTAAAATTAACTATATACGGCAAAACGACATATGTAGTCTAGATCATGGTCTCCAAAACGAATTAAAAAAAATGATGAGAAGAAGATTGTCCTACATATAATTCGCTTGTGGTTGGGTGTTTGTTGGTTTGCGTATAGTGTTGGCACAAACCATAGTTCCTTCGTTTTTTGTGTGTGTCTGGGTTTATTGAACAATGCTATCATGCAGAACGCCTACAGGACAGCTAGAAAAGGGAGATTTGTGGTTTTAAGGAAATAAGGCTTTGTTAACAGTTGATAAACAGAATATGCTTAGACACGAGTTTGCTATCATGTAATGGAGAAGCTCAATAGTACCATTACTAAAAGGACAATATTAACATTGGAGGGCCCTATATTCAAAACTTCCTTGATATATTTTCCAGTTTGTGCTGGTATAGGGTACTTTTGTGTAGAATAAAACATTTCTGGCTTGCCTGTCTTAAGTCTGTGGTGAGTGTGCCACACTCTCAAGGCAATTCATCACATTTGCTCCTAAGATATGGCAGAAAAGGCAGCTCAAAGGGCATTAGAAATCTGATAATACAATTGCAACATTATTGCACAATATTTTTCCTTACGATTGATCATTCTTATTACACCAGAAAAAACAACAACATGGCTCTATTTTTTATACCTTGTACCTTGCTTAATAAAAAAAATATTTTTTTTATGCAGATCATTTATTTCAATTAGCTCCTAATGGAAAATGCATCAGTCCAATGTTGATAGACATGTCAATATTAGGCCTTATCTTAATTCATTGTAAGGTTTTAGAAATGGTCTTTAAATAAGAACTAGGCCAATTAGATTTTCCTCTCACTGTGTGAAGGTGAAGTTCTGCAGGTCTTTCCTTCCTGCTGGTCTCACACAATGTACACTCACCTTGTACATGTGTCATCCACCTCAATGTGCAACAGTGCAAATTCATATGAAACATCGTAATACCCTTGTTGTAGTCCTATTGTTATTACTCTACTTGCACTGTGTTGACTTTTCTTAATCTTTTTTAATAGTTATTTCTCTTGGCTTTTTTTATTGCAAATTTCTTCTGCCGCTCTTGAACTGTGCCTTATTGCAACACTAGAAAGTCCACTTATCTTATCTTTATGCCTTACTTTATTATCACCAGTAGATGGCAGACTGAAATAAAGAACAAAAGTAGGTCTTGCCTACATGGTCTGCTGCATGGTCTGGTGTCTGGGTGGACCCTGTAGAGACCCATGGGAGCCTAGGCTATTGCCTGGAAAAGCAACTGGCGGGTGTGTGGGTTATTATAGGCCCATTATTTTAATGTGTAATAAGAAATAGGCATATAGGCGTGATCAAATTATGTGTGGGAACTGTTAGTCAAATACAAAATTAAAATGAATATTCGGAAATAGAGAAATGAATAAAGGGTAATTCATTTATGATTAAAGTTAGCACCTGCCCCCCGTACGATGTATTTTATTGGCAAGTCGCTTGTGTTTTGATCCTGCGGGGTTGTGCCCACGTGAGCCAATCAGATAGCAGTGATATACCACGTGACCCCGCCCCCTGCTCTGTAAAACAGCGCGTTTCTCTCCTTCTGATTCATTTTACTGACGCAGTGGACGCCGTTATCTCCGCTTGAAACGACTAACAAGACCAAACGTCTTGTATTTTGTTACTCGTAATCTATAGAGAATCGCTGAGTATCGTTGACGGTTGATATCAAGGCAAACAGGAGCTTAGTTTTATCCAATTTGTGCGTTTTATTTGAATAAAAGAAACCATGAAAACCAAATTTATCAACGGCGTTTCTTCGTCCCCCTCTATGTCGCTGGGACTATTGGTGACCGAAAACGCCCTGCACGTCCAGCCTGAAGTCCAGGAGGACTGTGAGGAGCTGATCCGCCCCGAGGAGCTCGACCCAAACACCAGGTGCCATGCTTTCCTCTGGTGCCGTGAGTTTCTTCACGGGGCCTGGAAACGGCTGACGGAGGACAACTTCCAGATCACCATCATTAGGTACACTGTGTTCCCCATATATTCTTTTATTGTCAGTTTATTTAGGCAGGCCCACGACGTACATTTGATTCAATATGTTTTACGGACAGCAATTTATTTGAAAATGTAAATTTGTACATCATTTGTTGATGTGTCTGTATTTGGGCCTCAGTAGTGCTGCACGGACACTGCGATGCTCATTGTGTTGCTTCTTGGAGCTTACGGCTTTAGTAGCCTTGCTTATGTAAACACAAATGGGGTTTGGGTCTAGATGCTTAAAGTCTATTGACCCAAGTGGGTCCTCAGAAAACTCAAATCTAAGGACCAAACCTGCTCTTAAATACACACATTTTAGTCCAAATCAATGAAAGTATTATAAAGTCATGAATCATGGTGTCTGGACTGCCTTAAGAGGAGGATCAAGTTAGTCTTGGAGAAAGCATTTAGTCCTTGGTCTATCTATACCAGGCATGTCCAAACTAGGGCCCGGGGGCCAAATGCGGCCCTCAGACCAATTTTTTTTGGCCCTTCAGCTTCCCGCTATGTTGGCCCAAACAACAAAAGCTAGTACTTTTTATTGTGAAATTGGGAAAATTCAGGCATATTGATGTTATACAAACCTAATATTAATGTTCCAAGTCTAATTAAAAGTATGGAGGCTCATGGCAATTACGTGAAATGCAAAATTTTGAATGATTCACTTGGTCATTCAACAAATTCAACATCGTCAAGTTGTTTGTGGCCCTCTGCCCCGTTTAAGTTTCAAAATGCGGCCCTTGGTGAATAAAGTTTGGACACCCCTGATCTATACTGTGTATAGCACTTTAAAATAATAATGGGGCATATAGTTCTGTCATTGCATTTACCACATGGGTCGACTTGTCTCTCACAGCAGTATTATTTCTGTTTTACTTGTTCTAGGGGTGGTCTGAGCAACAAGCTCTTCCTGTGCAGTCTCCCTGACTGCATGGACACGGTTGGGGATGAGCCAAGGAGCATCTTGCTGCGCCTCTATGGGGCCATCTTGCAGGTGGGGGCCACATCTAACATGTATAGCACACGTTTACTTATTTAAAGATAAATGAGTAACATGTCGATTTTACTGGAGTTGTTTATATCAAGCTTGTTATTATGGTACTGAATATATTGCTAGCATACCATATTTACTGAATTATGCATGCAAGAGGCAGAACATAATAGACGGATAAAAACAGATAAACAACATAAAAATGTCTGAAATTGGAATGATCAGCAAGGAAGTGAAAATAGTAAGTGCTACTACTATATATTGACTAAACTTTGAGAAATGTGATGTTCATTGGGGGTCTGGGGTTTCTTCAGGGCACATAAACTCATTTACGGAGCCACAAAATATGCACTACCCAAAACCCTTTGTATTAGCTGTGTGTTTGACACCATCAGAAGTGCGGATGGAGCGCCCGTGTTTGCCTGCTGTGGAAGTGTGGATGTGTTAGCCATTGTTGTACATAGTGATGTACCCCCATGGCTGTACCTGCATGTGTTCTTTGCCGTAGGCATTCCAAAGGAGCGTGCCTTGGGCACTCTTGTTCCCAAGTGAATCCACCCATATACACGGTACAGTATGAGAGATCTGAAATCTCAGCCTAATACAAAACTGTAGCACACACTCTTAATACAGCACCCATCCAAAGGCTGTCTGCCTCTTTATCTTTAGCCCTGTCCTTTCTACTCAGCTACTACTCTCTAGTCAACAAATGGATTAAGACTAGGAGCAAATGTGTACATGTTGCACACTGCACCATGTTGCACATCAGCTTGATAATAAGTTGTGCATATATGTGTGCTTTTATTTCATAAAAGTGCAAAAGTGTTAGAATTTTTCTAAAAAATGTCAGAACAAACGTATACATTGCGTAACTGCCATAATTCATCGGTTGAATAATGACAGAATATTTTATAACAAAACTGTCTGTAGTAATTGAAAGTCTAATAAAGAGATATGTGCCAGTTGGCTGAATCTGTGCAGTATCAGGATCCATTAAGTCTTTTTTTATGTGCTTGCTCATTAAGTATTAACTCAAGTCTGTTAATGGGCACATCAGCCTTTAGCTTTTATTACTGAGGATGTCCTCAGAGAGCAAGAGCAGGGTGTTCTTCACCAAGGAAACTCCAGGCATAAAGCCATGTCTCTCTAATAAAAGGCCAATATTATTAAGATACCAGTAATGATTAATCTTAACAGACGTGTTTCTCAGCGCTTGAAAAATGTGCATAGTAAAGTTTCATGTGGTGCAACCATGTTATGAACTCAGCAGAATGCTCAAGTTAAGTGTGGGTTTGAGCTCATGCTGTACTGTCCCTTCAGACGTTTAACCTTAAACATTTTAAAATTGTAATATTAATAATAAAAACGGCAAAGGTATTAATGGATAGTTCTTTCATTCTTTTTGTTGATAGATGTCCTGTAATAAGGGGGAATCCAGACAGTCAAACAAAGACAATCACTTTCAAGTAAGTAAATCACAACCGCTCAGCTCACATCAACATGTCAATGAATAATATGTGTATTTTTGAAATGTATGTTGAGGCCTTTACATTTTGAATTTAAACCAATACATTGTTCAAGTCACCAGAAAGATCAACATAGCGGCAATTATCAGAGTGTAGATTGTTATTTAGTTGTTAGTGCACTGGTTCTCAAACCTTTTCAGTTGCAACATCAATAATAGCCATGCTAGATACATTAATTTGGTATTCCAACAAATAGAAACATTTCCCACTACATTTAAAATTTGAAAGGTGTCGAGGCTTGTTTAAACTTTTGCCTACATTTTTCTCCCCATATAACCCCCCTGAATTTTTTTTCATTGAAAAACATTTTTCAATCCCCATCAAGGTCCCGATCTCCAGGGTGAGAACCACAAAACTAGTCCACAAATACTTTACCCTCTGACCTAAAATATTCTGTTGCTTAACATCATGTGACATTGGTCTTTGACCCTTTGAAACAGCATGGTGAGTCACAGGGATGTCTTGTAATGAGGTGAGGTCATCCAAACTCAACCCTGGTCCAGTTCATGTGCAGTTCTAAAGTAACTGTGTCAGTGTCAACCATATGCACCAGCCACAATGATGTCTGCGCAATCCAATTAGACTCAAGATTGTATTAATCCTTAACGCCACAGTGGTACAAGAGACAGAACAAAGTAGAGTACTTAAGGTTCCTGGAAGACGTTATGAACAAGGTCTGAACAATTTCAGAAAAATATCTTATATCTGGGTAATTTCTCAGTTGTTCTGCAAAAGAAGGTTGAATTCTCTTAACTGAACCAAAGTCTGTAAGAGTGAGTTCAGACAGGGTTTTGGTGAGTCACTGGCTTAAAGGGAAGAGGTCATTCATTCATTCATTCATTCATCACTTTTCCCATTTGTACAATTACGTTTAAGATTCTGTTTACAAAGTTTACATTCTAAACACAGAATCATTACAATTTGAGCGAGACTCAAAAGACTACAATTGTTCAAATTGTAAATTACTATGTAGCGGTGCTAGACGTTTATCACTCAGACACGCATGGATTGCTTGTTGGCGGCCCAAGCAAAGCTGTACTAATGAGGTCATTGACTGCTATAGCTAACTCATCACCAGTGCCAGTTCTCCAAGGCATGGTTGCACTTTGCCCTAATAGCAATCCCCATAGAGCATATCGGCCCTGTGCTGTGACAGTTCGCTTTAGCGGGGTGTAAGGTTGGGAGAAGGCTTTTCAAACAGCTACAGGAAGCTTCAGTTTCCGGTGCAAAATGGGAAGCATTCAATGAGCTGGGGGAGGTTTTTTTTAGGTTTGTTGAACTTTTAGATTGCATAATGGTGAACTAGTTGTTGATCATTAACTATTTACTAGTGGGACGTTTGCAAAAGAGGAAACTAATTTGAAGTAGGTCACGAACGATCAATGAAAGAACAAGAGCTAAGCCGAGGCATGGGGCTCCAGGAACCAGGAACTGAACATAAAATTATGAAATTCCATCTATCTTTAAGACCCCCTGTCTTAAAGAGCATTTGACTTTCAAGACAAAATGTTGTAATAAAATAACTTGGCCTGTGCCCCAGAACAGCTAAAGATCTATTGATGTCCCTGGCCATTAGCCTATATAGGTTAAGACCATTTTACAATGTGGTAGGCCTAGTCACAGGCGGTGTGTGCACATCTCTCTGTGTGTGTGTCTCTGTGTGTGACATGTATATAATTATCAAAGCCGCCTTCCTGCGCGTCTGTATTTTGATCGCAATCGCCCCGCGCAAACATTTCCTCAATATTGCATTAAGGACCAAACAAGTCAATTTTGAAAATGTTGGTAAAACTAAAGGTCACTCTTTAGACTTTATTCTTTAGACTTTATTCTTTAGACTTTATTCTTTATACTTTTTCTTTAGGCTTTATTCTTTAGGCTTCATTCTTTAAACTTTATTCTGACTTTATTCTTTAGATTTTAATCTTTAGCTCCAGTACTAGTTTGTTTAAGCTGAAGTTGTGTAATGTAACAAACAACAACAAGTCTGAGGAATAAAGTCTGGCGGTAATGCAACACTTGGATGCCAACTGTGTTAATATCTGCTCTGCAGAGACTCCATTTCCCATGTGCCCCTTGTGTTTGTCATGTGCTCCCATGGTTGTTTCTGTGTCTCCGCCCCTCACCTGCTGTCTTTTACTTCCTGGATTTCCCAGTCACCTCCCACCACACCTGCTGTCAGTCTTCTCATTACCTTAATTAGTTTCTCCTGCAACTTGTTTGTTTCCCACCAATCACCTGCTTCTCTGTGTGTATTTAAGTCCTGTCTCCCCTTTGTTCTGTGTCTGTTCGTCACTTGATGCCTGTCCTGCTTGTACTCCTGCCTTGTTTACCTGCCTTTGTGGAATTTTGGATGTTTTGTGTTTTTTTTTGGACATTTTGAGCCTTTGTGCCTGCCTTTGGATTTTGAACTTTTGTTAATAAATTCTAATTTGCCTTGATTTGGACTGCTATTGGTTTTTTGACCACCGGGATCTTAACAAACCGCCATAAAACAACAAGTTGTGTAATGTAGTTTAGTTGTGTAAAGAAGTGTTTACAACATGTGAACATGTTTTTGACTATGGCTGTTTGTCAGCGTTAAAGTCATCCGTCACTGTCGGGCCATGTCAAAATAAAACTCCCTCTGTATCTGTAAAACACAGAGGCCTTTATTTTGTGTCACAGGCAATCCAGGCACCTTCTGCAACCCAAGTCATGTCTCTAACCGCTGGGCCAACAAATCTGAAGAATGCTAGCTGCGTTTTGCGGAATACTAAACAACGCTCGGTAATTCGCCGTTGATATAGTAGTAGTGTAGTTGTTTGTCCTGACAAATTGCAGGATTGTGCTGAACGCAGACCTGAGCAGGGAGAAAGAGAGAGAGAGCCCCGGTGACCCGGCTGCATAAGATAAGATATTCCTTTATTGTCCCACATGGGGAAATTTCATTGGTGCAACGCAGGAAGATACAGAGGTAGATACAGAAGAACAGATCACTTATCGGAAGTTTGAAAAACACTTTCAGTAGAAGATCTCCTATAAACAAAAACTCCCATAGACAAATAAATAAACAAATAAATACCATTGCATGTGATCACGACAGTAATTGCACATGAATATGTATCACAACGGCACATAGATTGCACATGAATTTCACAGTAATTGCACATGAATCACAACAGTAATTGCACATATGACGGAATTGCACATCAGTATTAGGTTAGGTCAGTATTGCGAGTGTTCAGGACTAACTGTTTGTTATAAAGTCTGAGAGCAGCAGGAAGGAAAGACCTGCGAAACCTTTCCTTCACACAGCGAGGGTGGATCAGTCTCTCACTGAAGCTGCTTTCCAGAGCGGACAGAGTGTCCTGCAGGGGGTGTGTCCTCCCTGTACCTCTGTCACCTAGCAACAAAGACCTGCTGCTAATGCTAATGCTAGCGCTAATGCTAAGACCGCGGCGCAAGAGGAAATGTCTCATCAAAATAAAAGAGGAAGGAGAAGTGAAGGCATTAATTGCGCCACTGCTGGCCAATAGTGAAAAAGACACAATATCTGTATTGCACTTTTGTCATGGCGTCTCGAGGAGAATATAAACCATGAGTTTCAAACAAATCAGACAATGCTGAGTTTTTTTACACAATGTGTAGGGGGCGCAATAGAGTAAATTTGTTACATTAGGCGTGACTTGTCCTTGAAAAAAAAGGAAATTAAGCCTTTTTTGAGGACGTGTTACGTGGAATATCAAATGTTTACGTAAATGTTACGTAGGAATATCACATTTTTAAAAAAATATTTATTCAATTTCAGTGTCTCTAGATGCAAAAAGTGTTGTTTTGAGCTCGTTCGGACAAAAAACCTATGACAAGTACGATTTTGGAAGAAAAAAAAAGTCAAATGTTGCGGCGCCACTTTGATTCAACATGGCTGACTTCCTGTTTATCATAGAGCGATGCTGCCAGGTGTGTTTTACTCGTCAAAGGTAGCTCTATCACTGTGCGTAGTGGGCCAAAGATGAAGCGTTTCATGTTTTTTCTTTTTTGTAATAAGAAACCAGGAGAGAACAATGGCTCCTCGCATTCCATTTCATTCCATGGCTCGAGCCAATAATTTCTCGCGTACATATGACTGGATAAACGCACTGAACGGGTCCGTTTTTACACAATGTGTAGGGGGTGCAATAGAGTAAATTTGTTACATTAGGCGTGACTTGTCCTTGAAAAAAAAGGAAATTAAGCCTTTTTTGAGGACATGTTACGTGGAATATCAAATGTTTACGTAAATGTTACGTAGGAATATCACATTTTTAAAAAAATATTTATTCAATTTCAGTGTCTCTAGATGCAAAAAGTGTTGTTTTGAGCTCGTTCGGACAAAAAACCTATGACAAGTACGATTTTGGAAGAAAAAAAAAGTCAAATGTTGCGGCGCCACTTTGATTCAACATGGCTGACTTCCTGTTTATCATAGAGCGATGCTGCCAGGTGTGTTTTACTCGTCAAAGGTAGCTCTATCACTGTGCGTAGTGGGCCAAAGATGAAGCGTTTCATGTTTTTTCTTTTTTGTAATAAGAAACCAGGAGAGAACAATGGCTCCTCGCATTCCATTTCATTCCATGGCTCGAGCCAATAATTTCTCGCGTACATATGACTGGATAAACGCACTGAACGGGTCCGTTACACACGGAGGTCCGTGAGTCGGTACGGAGTCAACTGCGTGAGCTACAGTCAGCGCGAGAACAATTGTTTTATGCCGCTGCTTCATGAGTTTACACAGGGCAGAGTGAGGGGCCACATCACTGACGGCTGGAGCAAAGCGGCCGCTCAGAACAGGCCAAAAGTTTTGCAAATAAGATAAGATAAGATATTCCTTTATTGTCCCACATGGGGAAATTTCATTGATGCAACGCAGGTCAACACAGAGGTAGATACAGAAGAAAAGAACAGATCACTTATAGGAAGTTTGAAAAACACTCTCAGTAGAAGATCTCCATAAACAAAAACTCCCATAGACAAAACCCAACAAGGGATGGAGAGGAAAAAATAATAAAGATAAAAATAAATACATAAATACCATTGCATGTGATCACGACAGTAATTGCACATGAATATGTGTCATGACGGCACATGGATTGCACATGAATTTCACAGTAATTGCACATGAATCACGACAGTAATTGCACATATGACAGAATTGCACATGGTTAGGTCAGTATTGCGAGTGTTCAGGACTAACAGTGTTTGTTATAAAGTCTGACAGCAGCAGGAAGGAAAGATCTGCGAAACCTTTCCTTCACACAGCGAGGGTGGATCAGTCTCTCACTGAAGCTGCTCTCCAGAGCGGACAGAGTGTCCTGCAGGGGGTGAGACTCATGGTCAAGCATAGATGTGAATCTAGCCAGGACCCTCCTGTCCCCCACCTCCTGCACCGAGTCCAGAGCACAGCCCAGGACGGAGCTGGACTTCTTGATGACTTTGTCCAGCCTCCTCCTCTCCCTCTCTGTGATGCTGCTGCTCCAGCAGGCCACACCGTACAGGAGGGCTGATGCCACCACAGAGTCGTAGAAGGTCTTGAGGAGTGGCCCTGTCACTCCAAAAGACCTGAGTCTCCTCAGGAGGAAGAGCCGACTCTGGCTCTTCCTGTACAGTGCGTCTGTGTTATGAGTCCAGTCCAGTTTGTGGTTCAGATGAACACCCAGGTACTTGTATGAGTCCACTCTCTCAATGTCCCGTCCCTGGATGTTCACTGGTGAGGGGGCAGTGGGGTGGCGTCTGCGGAAATCCACCACCATCTCCTTGGTCTTCCCCACGTAGATGAGGAGGTGGTTCCGCTGACACCAGTCCACAAAGTCCTGCGCCAGTCCTCTGTACTCTGCATCATCGTCGTCCATGATGAGTCCGATGATGGCAGAGTCATCAGAGAACTTCTGCAGGACACAGCTGTCCGTGTCGGGTCTGAAGTCTGCAGTGTAGAGGGTGAAGAGAAAGGGCGCGAGGACAGTGCCCTGGGGCGCCCCCACACTGCAGGTCCGAGTGTCAGACACACAGTCCCGTGCTCTCACAAACTGGGGTCGGTCCGTGAGGTAGTCCAGGATCCACTCTGCCAGGTCATACTCCACACCAGCCGTCTCCAGCTTGTCCCTCAGGAGCAGCGGCTGGATGGTGTTGAAGGCGCTGGAAAGATCGAAGAACAGGATCCTCACAGACCTGCCAGGCTTTTCCAGGTGAGAGAGAGAGCGGTGCAGCAGGGAGATGACGGCGTCCTCCACTCCGATGCCAGGCCGATATGCAAACGGCAGCGGGTCCATGGCTGAGCTCACGGTGGAGCGGAGGTGGTCCAGGACCAGCCACTCCAGTGTCTTCATCAGGTGGGACGTGAGAGCCACCGGCCTGAAGCTGTTGAGGTCTTTGGCGCGCGGTGTCTTGGGCACAAGTACCAGACAGGAGGTCTTCCAGACCTGTGGTACCACCCTCAGCTTCAGGCTCATGTTGAAAACATGCTCCATAACTCCACACAGTTCATCTGCGCAGGACTTAAGGAGCCTGGGGCTGATGCAGTCAGGTCCTGCTGCCTTCCTCACTTTAATCCTCTTCAGCTCACTCCTCACCTGTGCTGCTGTGACAGTCAATGGTTGGCAAGGGGACTGTGTGCTGGGGGGATGGGTGAGTCCAGGCGAAGTGGGGAGCTGATGGTCCGGGGCAGAGAAGTGAAGAGGAACGGATGCAGGGCATTGTCCAGCTGTGGAAGAGGGAGCATGCAGCTGTGCAGGGGGAGGGGCGGGTGACCGATCAAATCTCAAGAAGTGAGCATTTAAATCATTCACCCACTGTAGATCCCCCTCTGTCTGGGCAGGGGGGATTTTGAAGCCCGAGATGGTTTTCAGGCTTCTCCACACTCCCTGAATGTTCTTCTGCTGCAGCTGCTCCTCCATCCTCCTCTTGTAGCCGGCCTCAGCCTGCCTGATCTTCCTCCTCAGCTCCTTCTGCACAGTCCTCAGCTCCTCCTTGTTCCCTGACCTGAAGGCTCTCTTCTTCTCCTTCAGCAGAGCCTTCAGTTCAAGATTAATCCATGGCTTGTTGTTTGGAAAACACCGCACCGTCCGGGAGGGAACAATGTTCTCAAAACAGAAGTTGATGTAGTCCGTGATGCACTCTGTGATGGTGTTGATGTTCTTCCAATGTGGGCCATAGAGCTCAGTCCAGACAGTGGTGCTGAAGCAGTCCCTCAGAGCCTCCTCACTCTCAGCAGACCACATCCTCACCTCACAGGACACCACAGGCTGCCTGCGCACGATGGGTTCATACACAGGCCTCAGATGTACAAGGTTGTGGTCCGAGCTGCCCAGGGGAGGGAGGGGGGAAGAAGAATAAGTCTCTTTGGTGTTGGCAAAAAACAAGTCCAATGTTCTATTGTTCCTGATGGGGCAGGTAACATACTGGGTGTATGTTGGTAGAACAGAAGAGGGAGAAGCGTGGTTAAAGTCACCAGAGACGAGGAAGAGAGCCTGTGGGTGCTGTGTTTGCAGCCTACAAGTGCAGGAGAGCAGTGCTTCACCAGCATATTCAGCATTGGCAGACGGGGCCACATAGACTGCGATCAAAATCACATGTGAGAACTCCCGGGGCAGATAATATGGCCTCATGCCAATAGCCAAAAGTGCAATATCCCTGTTACATAGCTGCTCCTTCACTGTGCAGTGTTCGGGTTTGGACCAGCTCGTGTTCACATACACAGCCAGACCTCCTCCTCTTTTCTTTCCGTATTCTCTCGTTCTGTCCGCCCGCAGCAGATGAAAATTGTCCAAACCTACAATAGAGTCTGGCATTTCTGCTGTTAACCAGGTCTCTGTGAAAATCAAGACGCTGCTGTCCCTATAAATCCTCTGGGACCGCATGAGGCTCGCTATTTCTGTCATTTTATTTTGAAGGGACCTCACGTTACCCATGACTACGGCGGGAACCGGCTTTCTGTTTCCTCCTCTCTTCTCTCGGAGTTTACTTCCAGCCCTTCTGCTTCTCTGCGTTTTCCTTAGGATGTTCGCCGGGATAACGTGACGATCTCCGGGTAAGACGACGGTTCTCCGCAGTTTCATGAGTTCTTCCTTTGTGTAAACACGCACCGGCGCCGGCCGAGGGGCGCGGGGGGGCACATCACGACGACACGACGAAAACACCCAATCCAGCCGAACAAAGTCAAAACAAGTTGAATTAAAGCGATTCCAGTGCGTGTCCCGATCGTTCGTGAAGTTCCTCTTTTATATAAACGTCAGCTGCGGCCGGAGGGCGCGGGGGGCCGGGGGCTAGCTCAGAGCTAGCTCACATCACGACGACAGGACGAAAAACACTCGATATCCAGCCGAAAAAAGTCAAAAACAGTTGAATTAAAAACGATTCCAGCGCGTGTCCCTATCGTACAGTAAAATAGAAAAAAAAATTTACTTACGTAACATTTACAAAATATAGAAGATAAAGCACAATAAGTGTGAAAAAAATGTGAGAAAAGAGCGGAGCGTTTACACCGGGCTGCCGGCTGTACCAGCGCCTTATGACAATAGATAATCGTGATTAATCTTAAAATCTCAATAATATTTCCGTTCACAATTATTTTAACTCTAAAATGTTATATTGTCTCATCTCTAGGTCCAGTTAGTTAAGCCTCCTTTGCAAACATGTTAAAATGAACCAAATATATATTAAAAGGTTTTTTTAATCACAACTTGTTGATTATTGAATCGAATAATTGTTATTTGCACTCCAAAACATGTGTGGTATGTTGTCTGTCAGATGTCCTAAAGCAGCTTCTGTTCAGATTTATCTGGGGCAAATTCAGTAAGTTGTGATCTTAACTACCAACACCGATAATATAAAGAATAATAGCTGGATTCATCGATTAGCAAAAGTAGTAGTTGGTGTGTTACAACCTTGAGTCCTCTTGAGTTTAATAATTTTCTGGCATGACCTGAATATCAATCAATAGTCTACTTTGCTAAAAAAATGGGCTGTTGTGTTAGTTAACCAGATTGAAATTTTTTTTAGACATTTTCTCCATAAACCGATGTTGCAGTTTCCTCTTATCTGAGCTCTGCAGCTGCAGGTCAGGACTGGCATGCTTTGAGCTCATTTACTGGAAACGAGTCGTTCAGGATACTGTAAAAAACTGCTCAAAAGGAATGCATCACAAGTTATTCAAGTATATTTATTTGGGAGGAAAAACACCACCAATAAACTGATTAGAAATAAAAAGTATGAACAGAACAACAATCTACGCTTCCACACAATCTGACTCTGAACTCATTTTAAGTTTATTTACATTGTGCAATGTTTGAGTAGTGATAAATTCCATCGTCAACATCACCTCATTCACTCTGTTCAAACCAACTTACACGTTTCATCTGACCACAACTAGCTCGGAGTGATAGAACTTACTTTAAAGTTGCATAAATCCAGGATTCTCTGGTTTTTACCTTTTTTAATTTCTGAATCTGTACTTAACATATCATAATTTTTAATAATTTAATGTGAACAATTGAAAAGAACGATGGCCCTGATTGTTCATACTGCGCCTTGTCTTTGCTCTCGCACATTGACCTGTAATAACATTATAATGGTTTGAACTAATTTATTTACTTTCAGTGACTGATCTAAATGGAATCTGTCATGTGACTGTTGTTCATACATGGAGTGGCTTACGGGAACTCATGACACTCTTTGTACTTGTGGAAATGCCTCATAGGTTATTCACGTATGTTTATTTGGAGGGAAAACACTACCAATAAACGAATAAGAAATACAAGTATGAACAGAATTTTGATTGCAGGATTCGAGTGGTTTATTTATGTTTCATATTTGTATTTGTTAGTCCACCATCGCTGTATCCTGCCTTGTATTCTGTTTCAAAAGCAGGACACATAAACACAACTTCAACTAAAAGGCAGTCCCACTTTTAACATGGACTGCACTGTAAAGGGACCATTGTTCTGGGTGTTGAGGTCTATAGTGACCAACAAAACTAGCTCTTCTGGAGTGCGAGCCTCCCTGTGTGAACCTTGAGCTCCTCCTGAGCTGCAGTTTGTGTGAATTCTGTGATAAAAGGAAAAGGACAGGGCTTCAGCAGTGAGAGGGCTTTGCTCTGCCAACTTTTCCCTGAGTATTTCAAGCCCCCTTGTTCTTGTCAATGGCAGCTTTTCTCTAATCAAACTCATTGAACTTGTTTGGTACTTGAGTTTTTCTCAGGCGAGATGCTGAAGTTCATCCAGTGTCTTTTGGAATTAATATGCACAAAAAAATGCAGCCAGTTTTAACATAATGATTACTATAACAACAATTTATATTGTGAATAATAATACATGCATGGTCTGTGTATATATATCCACTCTCCATACAGTTTGAGGTTAACAATTTGACTCTTAAAATAAGTCTGCCCTGGCTATGACACATACAAAAATGCTTTTGGTTTTTTTTGTTGTTTCTCACTCACTTTACTGTCTGGGTTTTGACACGAAAAAGCTTCATGTCTTATTGTCTATGAAGTTTGTACAGGCTGCCAGGTGGTGAGTGTGCTCTTGTTAAATGTCTCCCCGTGTGGGTTGCAGGGGGCAGAGGCCATGGTGCTGGAGAGTGTGATGTTCGCCATTTTAGCCGAGAGAGAGCTAGGACCCAAACTGTATGGGATCTTTCCTCAGGGACGACTGGAGCAGTACATCCCGGTAAGTGGCCACAACTCAATATTATCAAAGTTTAAAAGTTCAACTATCTTGAAAATGTATCAATTCATATCCCATTACATTACATTTTGCCGACATAATCTTATCATTTTAAGTACTGCATGGTACAAGATATAAATATTACAGCTACAAGTTACTACCTGTTACATGTTACCACCATCTCGTAACCTGCAGTGGGAGTAGAGACTATTATTTGCACTGTTACATAAAGGTTTCATGAAATTACTGCTCAAGTTTACTGAACAACCTGACCCAAAAATGAAATGTTATATTGACCTAAACTGTGTTCTTCCCAGAAAATCTATATTGACCATAAATGGTCGGGTTGTACCAGAGTCTAGGCCACTTTTATGTAATACTGTGTCTTCTGGTGTCCTGAATTGTTAACATGTTTTTGGCAGAGTCGTAAGCTGGAAACCTGTGAACTAAGTGCTCCCAGTATCTCAGCAGAGGTGGCTGAAAAGATGGCCAAGTTTCATGGGATGAGGATGCCATTTAACAAAGAACCTAAGTGGCTGTTTGGCACCATGGGAAAGTGAGTGATTGAATTAGTTTTGTCTATTGCCCTGGCCTTGTTTGTTTTGGGGGTTTTCAATTTTGAAGGAAAAACACAGGTTTATCACAATCTACACTTGTGTCCTTGTGTCCTTCACCCACAACTCTAACCCACACCTTGTAAAGCTCTTTGTGTGCCTTGAAGGTGGAAAAGTGCTATATAAATACAGTGTAATAATTATTCTGATAAATTACATTGTCAACATTACCTAATTCGCTCTGTTCAAACAAACTTACTAGTTTCATCTGACCATAACTAAGTTAAGATTGCAAAGAAAAAGCTATTTTAATTTACCAAATTAGAATTTACTCTAAAGTTGCATAAATCCAGGATTTTCAGGTTCTTACATTTTTAATTTCTGAATCTGGAGAAAACATATTATAATTGTTTTAATAATTTCAACTATTTTGGCAACCAGTCCGTGAATGATTAAAAAGAACAATTGAACTCTGATTGTTCATACTGCACCTTTTCTCACCATTCTCACAGTCTTTGCTCTCCCACATTGACCTGTAATAAGAAGAAGAAACCTATTTATTATAAAGGTTTGAAAATGCAACAATACAAAAACAGCATTTATTTAATTTCTCAAGTTGAACTAATTTATATACATTCAGGGAAAATAAGCACCACCTGCAGTGGATATTACATGTCCGGGTGCAACAGCAGTGACTGATCTAAAAGGAATCTGTCAACGTCATGTGACTGCTGTCTATCCATATACAGGAACTCATGACCCTCTTTTGTACATGTGGAAACAATATTTAAAATCTATGTGTCACAGTTCAGTATTTTTCCAGCCCTTCTATTGGTGCAATTTCAGATTCTGACATAATCCTTTACAGCCCTATGATAATAGATGAGTTATAACATTTTTAACAGCTTCACACTTTGGTCTACTTCCTGATGAAATTCTGGCGGTTTCCATTGAGGTTAAACAAAAGCATGGTCTTTTATAACGTTTATGAAATAAGAGTTGTAATAATAAGGGTATTTGATATCAACTTCCCATATCTATATAGTAATCTTAAGCTGTCGTAACACCAGAACTACAAAGACATACACTACAGAGAATGTGGGAGTTATTCTTAAGATACCACAATAATAAGCAAGCTTTTGTCTGTTCTCAGGTATCTAAGCCAAGTGATGAGGCTCAACTTTGCCAGGGAGTCCCAGCTGCGCCTCTACAATTGCCTGCTGAGCTATGACTTGCCTCATGAGATGGACTCTCTTAGGTCAGTCCCTCTGAACACTACACTCACATGGACTCGCCACTAACAGCCACTGACACTGGGATGGGAAGTTTCCAGCCCGCGTTATGTAACTGGTCTAGATCCTCACAGCACATATGAGCCACAAACATTTACGATATGGCAGAGGGCTGTCACATATTTGCAGAGATTTGTCTTTGAGCTTTAAAAATGAGTGGAATGTCCGTGTTTGTTTGTCCAGGGAGCTGCTGACCTCCACACCTTCTCCTGTAGTGTTCTGCCACAACGACTGCCAGGAAGGTAACGCTTATACATCTCAACACAGGCAATATTTTCAACTTTGTTTGTTTGTTTTTGTTTATGCTGTGTTTGTATCCGTTTCAAGGTAACATCCTGCTGCTGAACGGCTGTCAGAGCGCTCAACAGAAGCTTATGCTCATCGATTTTGAGTATAGCAGCTACAATTACAGGTAAATTTACGAGCAAGAAGCACAAGAGGCAAAGAAAACATATGGAGCACGGAGATACCATACTCTGCATTTTATAACCCGCCCCGCAATGAAATTCTCTTGAAAACGAATGAAATGTCTTGGTCCCGCGCATCATTACTGTAACATTTTTCTCTGGGGCTTGTAGACAGGTGCCGCCTATATAAGTACTTTTTTTGCTTGTTTAAATTAATTTTTTTGGTGCGACTTATATTCAGGTGTGCGCAATAGTCCGAATTTTACGGTAGGTGTGTACGTTATATTAGTAATGTGTCACATCCCGGCCGGAAACTGTTCTGCTGCTCCAGTGGCTCCATACAGACATAAGAATATAGGTTTAACATTAGGCATTGATATCACAATTGTGGATACCAGCTCTGGTTTGATGAAAACAATAGAAAGCTGTATTATTAATTATGCATTGTATAACCCAAACTAATTACATTTTAGGTTAAACGGCTCCAGTTTTGAGCCTGTGCTGTTTGGTCTATTTCAGTTATATCTTCCCTCTTGTATTCTTTATTATGACTAAGAGTGTATAGACATGGCTGATAGCTGAAGGAGCCTTTAAAATATGCAGACAGAGAATTATTTTTTCTCGTTAGGCAGTAACCTAGATACTTGGACAGCAAGAAAAAGAACGGCTTGTCTTCCATCAGTGTTTTGTTTCCCTCTGCTGCGTCTCCCTACCAGCACCCCCCTCCACTGAATGTGTTATGTAACCAGAGTTTTTGCCAACCAATCAGAAGGCTCAGGATGGAGGGATAACCTCATCACCTGACATGACAAACATTATCAGTAGTAGCAGTAGATTTCCAGAGTGCCTTGTGTCTGTGAATTCCTGAAAAGCTGTGAGAAACACAGTGCTTGGCCTTGACTCTAGAAGACAAAGCTCTCTTGTCGAGCCATTTTCACAGCACCTAGACACTGCAGAGCCCCCTCCCTTCACCCCCCCAAACAGGGGACATAACACGTGTTGGGAGTTTGTGGCCCACCCCCCACACGTGAGTAGCAACATGTACTCCAGGACACGCCCACAAACACACACTTCATTATTATGCAGAGCCCTGGTGGGGATGTCGCAGCAAAGTAGAAACAATGGCGCGAGTGTTGCCTGGAGCAAAGGCTTAAGAATAACCAAAGTTGATATGGAAATTCAATGTATAGACCAATTACAGAAATTTGAGACCCCTACACAACCAAATTTTGCATTCAAAAAACACAGAATGAGTCCTTTACAATTTCCCAGTATTGCCTTTTAATATTCCTAAAAGGATTGATATTAAATCTTGCTGGATTTTTGTTTCTTATAGAGGCTTTGATGTTGGCAATCATTTCTGCGAGTGGATGTATGACTACAACTGTGAAGAGTTTCCTTTCTTCAAAGTGAACACTCAGGCTTACCCCACCAAAGCCCAGCAGGTATGTGGTATTTGCAGTATTACAGATTGCAGATTGCTGTTACTGGTACTTCATACTGTTGCTGAACAAGGCACTTGAGCCACACCCACCATGCATGTATGAATTTATGAGTGGGATTGCAGTTTTTATCAACACTCTTTAACTATTTTGGTGTTGTTGTTTTTTAGATGTTTTTCATTGAAAACTATCTGCGTGAGTACGATCATGAGTTTGATAACCTGGATGAAGACGACCAAATGAGGCTGAAAGAGGAGATGTTTGTGGAGGTGAACAGGTGGGTTCAGCATCAAAGATCTCTATTATGAGTGTTTCTAGTAGTAACTCAATATGAACCATTCTTTCACTGTTGTCCAAAGGTTTTCAATGGCGTCGCACTTCTTCTGGGGATTATGGTCCGTAATCCAGGCCCGAATTTCCACCATCAAATTTGGATATCTAGTAAGTTGACGCTGAATGGTTAATTTTCAAATGTCCACGCAATGTAAATGTTTAGCATGACCACAGGACCCCCAGCCATGTCGCTTGAAGCAATTATTGCATGTAAAGACATGGACGTGAACACTATATTATTGTATATTAATACTGTAGTATATATTTATAAGAAATGTATTTCTCCTTTGTATTGCAGGAATATGCCCAGGCCAGATTTGAAGCATATTTCCATCAGAAGAGGTTGTTGGGCGTTTAAACAAACGCGTCTTGGTGAATCACACCCAAAGGCAGCGGAGCTTTCAGAGAATGGAACTTTCTTTACTTACGCTCCCTGCAGCAGAGGTTTCAGGCGGTGTTTGGTTTTGACCAAAGCCTTGTTTTCTTGTAGCCACATGCTTAAAAGTATGCTATACTATCCATTGCTGCTCAAAGTTTACATTAAGTAACTCCTTGAAAGCCAGTAGAGTGATAAACTTTGTACTAACATGTACACTCAGCTTCGGGCTTTTGAGAACACACTAACAAAGGGTTATGTCTGAGCTGGACAGACGCTACAGAAAATTGGAAATGTTAAACATTGCATCAATGTAGGCCTTCGTATATATGTTTGAATCATTCCCCTACACTTTGTAGGGAGGAACCAAAATGTGAACTACTCTTGGTAGATTGCTGCTAACTGACAGGCAGTTGTTAGCTATGTATATTATATATAAATATTATTGTGCCAGTATCATGGCCCTTACTGTTACTTTGGGGCTGGCCAAACTGACTTTATTGTGACGGCGCCTTTCCTTTTAAATGGTTGTGTATTGTTTTATAAGAACTAATACTTTGTCACATTTCGATATGCATATTCATATTTAAATAGTTAAGCCTCACCAAAACGACATGCACCAAATTTCATTTAATGGGTGGCTCTTGTTACTCCTTACACAAATGTTTACAGTCAGTTATATAACTATGTGAATCACTGGAGAGTATATCCGTATATCGATTTAACTTATCTACAGCATTTTGAATCTGAGCCAAACATTCCACTTTTGCTCTTTATTCTGACACACTTGAGCAACATAATGCTAAAGCAGCTGCAGTGGGAACATACCTTTTGTAGATGCAGTGTACAACAGTCGAAGGTGATGGTTTGTGCCTCCTGCCTCTGTGCCTCAACACTAACCTTGATACATAATAGATTATGAAATAATTTAATTTACAATTTTTTGGTAAGATCATCAAAACTGTCAATGCTTAAAACAAGATTGTAAAATGTTTTTTAAACAATACAATTTGGAATATTTGGTTCATCAATATCACAGTCAATTTTTTTAAGCTACTTTAATGTATTGCACTATGATAATGAAAGCTATTTCCACTCTTTGAATGGTAGTGGGCCCTGGGTGGGACACTGGGAGGGGCCACAGTGTCAGTAACTGGACCGTGGCCATGACAATTAACACAATGATGACAGTTGTTGGGAATACCCACAACTCTTTGAATGTCCATGGAGGCACTTTAAAGATATTGACCCACTGTTTGCATGTGGGGCTGTTGGAAATGTTTATTTTTTATAGTGTATTGTGTGCTAATGATAATGCGGTTCATGTGTGTGGGGTGGTGGAATGATTGGGGTAGAAACACGTGATGGTACATCTCAGTATTTTTTCTATTGGGGCAACATTGCAGTGTTATGTATGTGAGCAGTCATACAAGTCATCAAATGTTATTTATCTTTTCACATTTCCTTCTTCATTTGAATTATTTCTTAATTTGCATTTTTCTTCTGGTATTGTACATTCCATGCCTCTTCATTGATGTTATAAATATCACTTGACATGTCCGATATTATTTAACACGTTCATACAGTGATCTCACACAATTTAAAACTTACTCCAAATCTTGATAATCAACATATTCCACAAAATGTTTTACCCAAACGTAAAGAATAGACACCTTTGTCTCATAGCATACTCTTTGTAGCACAACCTCCTTAATGTGAGTCATAATCTATGCAGTCATCTGCAGATACTCATGATGCACCTGTAGTAGCAATGTTTTTGGGTATTTGGGCCAATGTATTCACGTGTTGTGAAGAATTAGCAAAATAATGGTTGAGCTGTACATATTGCACTTGCATCAATAAAAATAATTTGGTCTTTGTGATACTAGCAGATAATGAAAAAAATTAACGTGGATGCATTTGTCTATATGAAATAAAATAGATGCAGCGTCTGCAGTGCTGTGTGTCAGGCTGAAGAAGGAGCCGAGTTGACAGTCAGTCTACGTTCCTACCTTCAGCTATGGTCATGAGCTTTAGGTAATGACCAAAAGAACAGGATCACAGAAACAGATGGTCAAAAGGAATTTCCTCCGCAGTGTGGCTGAGCACTCCCTTAAATATAAGGTGAGAAGTCACACAGGAGGTGCTTGGAGTAGAGCCGCTTCCCACCGTGAAGAAGACCCAGGACACATTGGAGGGACTATGTCCCTCAGCTGGCCTGGAAATGCCTTGGGATCCCCCCAGAAGAGCTGGAGGAAGTGTCTGGGGTGGGGAAAGTCCAGGAGTCCCTGCTTGGATCCAAACCAGCTTCAGATAAGGAAGAAGATGGATGAAATATACATCGGTGTGTTTTATATTTATTACATTGTAGAAAAGACAGAGTTAAACATTTACACATACCTATCATATTGAACAGTTTAGATTTATTCAAGTTACTATTATTACTTTAGACAAATGTACACATGCTGAGTAAAGATGTATCTGAGCAGTGTAAATGCTTATGCATCCATGCTGTATATTTATTCTACTGATCACACATGGTACCACTTTGACAAATAAGTTAGTTGTGGTTAGACTCCTAAGTCCATGACACTAGTTTCATGGTGAGAAGTACCAATTACATGATACTTCCTTTCCCTGAAATCAGATCAGATCCAACTTCACCTAAACCTGGATGCTGACTAACAACATTTCCCAAATGCAAGGGGTTTCTTTGGTGTAACCTTTGACCCTTTCCAAAGAAGTTCAAATTCCTTCACAGTGGACTGGTGCCAGACAGTGGCTCTATACAGGATTTGTCATGCATCACAATGAACAAGGCATAAACCTGTTTTCAAATAGCTATTGACTGTGAGGTCTAAGTGAATCTGGATCACACAAGTGTTTACACAACAAATGCATTTGTTTTGGGTGCTTAATTTACCAAATGTGACCATCTGTTCACTTCTTCTGCACGCCACTGGTAATAAACTAGTAATGTTGTACTGTGTTATACCAACATGCACCAAAGGGTTTTTACATTTACACAAACGGTTGGTAGTACATGAGCTGAACACACATTATTGCCTAGTTGTTTAGCAGTGTTGAGGATGGAGGTCATAATGCTAAAAAGTGAGCTGAGTGAGGCAGGAGTCTGACCAAAGCCAAAATGTTGCCACTGAAAGCTTATTTAGAGAGTTTTAGCAGGTGTAATATAGCACAATAGGAAGAGAAGATAATAAATCTGGAAAGGCCTCTGGCCTAAAACAAATGGACAAGGACCATACAGGAGAGTTTGCCTTGTTGAAGTGAAACACCAGCAAATAAAGTGTTCCAAGTTGGAGCTGCTTTAACAGTTTGCTTACATTTCTGTAAAGATGCCAAACAGATTTATGGGCATACTGTGTACTCTTGATGGGATTACATTGAATACAAGCCAGAAAGCTTGAAGTGATTCCCCAGCTTCACACTGCAACAGAACACACAAGAACCAGATATCAGGCCTAAACTCACGTATACTAGATTATGATTACCGTTTTTCTCACTATTGTAAAACAGTAAATTACTGGCTACTCAGCTGCCAGCAATTTAACGTCATTTTACAGGAAAATGTCTCACAGTAGTGTTAGGCCAGACCGGTTTAACTGATCCAGACTGATAATGAAAATATGCTTTGAACGTTTTATAAACACTAAAACAATGTTGACAACAATTCTCCAAGTTCAAGAGGTTTTGTCAGTTTGGTGGTTTGAGAACTGCTGTGCTCACTGTAGATGTAGAAGGCAGGGAACTCATGGTGAGCAACATCATAAGGACTGTAAAGTAGTTTCGGGACATTCTTCAGAGATGGATTAACCCACATGCAATTGTAACGATTCTTCGACCACAGTGGGATTTGGTAGATGTAAACAAGGCAAACAAGGTGTGGCATGACGAGGGTGTTGCAGGCATTTTACATTAATATATAACTAAGGGGTAGATTTAAAAACACCAACAACGCCACCTGGGATAGGCCCAGGACCGAAATTAAAAGTGAAGGACACACGGGTTTGTTATTGGCAGACACTTGGTTCAGTTTGTCTTTTCAGTTAACCAGTTAAAATATACATTCAGGTCAACTCGCATCCACACTCACGGAGCCTGCCACGCCAGGTGCAGCACCGCCACAGACAGTACCATTACAGGAAAATAAAAAACAAAGAAGAGACAAGACCAGACTAAAGACAATTCACAGGTCGTCCTCAGTGCCGCCGCTCCACGCAACAGTTTCCGTGATCTCCCATTACCTATTGAAAGTTTCGTTAGTATAACGGCCTCTTTTACGTGGGAGCTAAGCGAACGGCAACACGTACCACTTTCCTCCACAGGCTTTACGCCAGACAGTCGGGGCATATGACAGCGGAACCGACCAAACGTGGATGAGAACGTGACCGACAGCGACAGTGGGGCAAAGGCCACCAGACACACGCAGGAGCGTTACACCAGCGAGACGTTGCAGAGGTGAGGGCCTAGGAGCGACGGCACTAAAGAAGCCAAATTAGGTTTAAAATTTAAATTAAAATACTTCATTATCAGTCATCATACCTGAGGACGACGGGAGCCCAACCCTCGGCGCAACCCGGAAGTGACAGCAGTGTCAAAGGCCAGAAAGCGAGAGCTAGCGGGAGCGCCCTTTTATAGGCGCCCCCTGGCGGTAGAAAATGTCAGGCGCGCACTGCCACAAAGGCAAACAAGGCAAACAAGGACACATGCAAATTGAAGGTGTTATTCAAGAAATATGAACAAAGGGACAAAAGGCTTATTTGTTTACACCAAGAGACGATCTCCACAAAGTTGACGTTTGGACCCAATTCCATCATCAAAAAGAATAAAATGACACATTTGGGAGATTGCCCTGATGTTTTTATTAATAGACAGGAACAATGTTAACACAAACCTTTCGACCACTGCACATACTGCAAATACCAACGCGGGCCTAACTGAGGCGTGGGGATGAATGACCATGAGATGCCTTGTGCACTAATACCGCACCAGACCAGTGAAGAATGCAGAGCAAAGGAATTTTAATGGACAGACAAAGGCAGGGTTGGCCAGAGCGGGACTGGGCTTGTTTACATCGATCTGACCACCTGCTGCAGGCGTTTCATAAATAAGAGCTGGGATCCCACAGAGTGCATCAGACAGGAAGTGCAGCCCGGGAGGGACAGAACCCACGGAGCAGGAAAAGCAACATCAGTTTTAGAAAATAGGCTAAATGGGTCTTTAAATGTGTGTCTTTATTTTTTTGTTTCTTTCTTAACGTTCTTTTGATTTTTAATTGTATTTGCTTTCCTTTTTAACATGTGGCAAAGACCGATACAATTTACCTTATATCAGAAAACTCGGGCATATTTAGGCCTTTGATAAGATAAGATAATCCTTTATTGTCCCACATGGGGAAATTCCATTGATGCAACGCAGGTAGATACAGAGGTAGATACAGAAGAAAAGAACAAATAACTTATAGGAAGTTTGAAAAACACTCTCAGTAGAAGATCTCTTATAAAAATCTCAGGATGATAATGATATATTGTAACTTTGACACCACACTAGTCTACTATTTTTTTTTTTTCATAATAGCTTATGAAGGCAGTTAGTGCAGACAAGTTTTTTGTTATGTTAATCCTAATTTTTAGCCGTAGAAAAATCATGCAGAAGTCCATATGGGCTGTTCAAGAGCGCCTTCTGGTGGCAATAAAATGGATAGAGGAGGACTCATGGTTTTTGAGAGATCCATGAGGTAAACCGCAACAATGGGACGCTCAAGGTAAAAATAACAAATCATATAATACAATAATATATATAATAATATAATATTGAAAGAGAAGGGAACTTCTGCTGTTCGCCCACCAGCAATCACAAACAACGGCACCGAATGCGTTAAAGTCTGTCCTCTATAGTGTGTTACATCTGTGCGCTGATCACACTGGTTAGAAGTTTTCAAAATAAAACTTGACGCAATCGAAAAAGATGTCAGAAGTGGGATTCGAACTCACGAGGAAACTGCGACCTGAACGCAGCGCCTTAGACCGCTCGGCCATCCTGAGAGCATGTTCTGAATGTACTTCTTATTCGTATTCTTCAAATATCATTTTCGTAGGAAACTTCTGACAGTATGTAGATTTCTCAGCCAATCAGAGGGCGAGCAACTTCTGGGTGGGAGTTGACCTAAAATCTGGTCTCCGCCCCCCAGAGTAGATCTGTGTTCGCGCCCCGGAGGTCGCAGCGCCACAGAACCTGAAATAACGCGTGAACGAACTATATAGAGAATAACAAAGGAGAAACTACAAAAAAATGAGTTATTTTGAAAATGTATATCCTCAGATTTAGAGCATGTATCTACATGTATATAACGTTCATATTTGGCACATCACTTAAGCAACATGTAAAATATGAAGTTGGCAATAGCAAATTCGAATCCTGATGATGATGACCCGATGATGATGATTCTGTTTGTATGTGACAATGTCAAACAAAGTTTTGTAATTTTTCTTCTTCAATTGAATATATAGATTTGATGAAATCAGATATCACTTTTCACTCTTGAACTAATTAGCCACTAAGGAATTATTTGGGACACTAAAATCAAAGTCAAGATAACTCATTTTTTGTAGTTTCTCCTTCGCTTCAAAAAGAGTAAAGTGAATCAAAAACGGACTTTTAACCAGAGAATTTATGAGACTATAAAGCCAAAGGTTGAAAAGGTTGCAAACCGCTGTCTGTGTTGGTAGGTACCTTCAATGAAATAATATGATCTCCATGAATGAGCACCTTGACTATGTAGACACTTGAAGAGGTATTTTAATCATTCTGATCTGCTGCGCCGATGGGCCCTTACAAAACGCACTCTTTCTAGCATGTCCATTGTCATTCTCTATTTAGTTCAATCACGCGTTATAGTTTTAGTTCAGGTTCTGTGGCGCTGCGACCTCCGGGGCGCGAACACACATCTACTCTGGGGGGCGGAGACCAGATTTTAGGTCAACTCCCACCCAGAAGTTGCTCGCCCTCTGATTGGCTGAGAAATCTACATACTGTCAGAAGTTTCCTACGAAAAAACTATCCCCGGCGGCATCCAGGGGCCACACCGCCACAAGGGACCAGTCATTAGACATGTTGTTAGATGGTTTATATTTAGCCTATTATTTGGATTCAAACGATACAACTATAACACATCTGTACACACCATGTACAAGTAGAAACGTGTAAATACAAGATTTGTTCACTCTGATCCAAAGGTCAGGCTATGATTTTGTTTTATTTAACAGTTAGTATATGAAGACGGTGCTCTGCGCATCAGATTCTATAGCAGGTGCGTAGGAAAAAGGCGTGCGTAACGCTTAATGTACTGAAAACAAATCCACTGTCTCACTTGCAAGGTGGAGAGGCAACTTTCAGCAACTAGGCCTTCGTCAGGAAAGAAGGCCTATAGTTGCCGAAACGTTGCCTCCACCTGTAAATAAAATTCCACAATTAAACATCCTAAAATGTATGTAGATAAGATGAGAGAACTTTTATTTGTACCACAATGTTGACATTTCACTGTTGCAAGATTAGGCACAGAAACACAGGAACAGCAGCAGGACAAAAGACCACAATAAAAAGACACTTTGACATTTTGGAAATATTAATTTGCATGTATTTCATGCTAATTACTTGGGGCTAATACATTTCATACAGATTTGACAACAAAAGCCAGTGTCAGCTCACTGTCATAGATACCATGTGTCCTAGATCTGACCAGACTGATAACACACAGAACACACAGCACACTCTCTAGTCCTTGGCTTATCTATTCTAGTGTTTTGCGGAGGAACTCAACAAGAAGATGATGTGGAAATCCAAAGTCCATCTGGATCACCACATAGCCCTGAAGACAAGAGGCAAAATAACAGGTGACATAAGCCATAGAAGGATGTTGAAATGTCTATTAAATTTACACTTACATCTTGGGGAATCACTTCTGGATTGTAGATATCAAACAGATTGACCCCTTGCTTGTCGAGTAGTCTGGTTATCTCTGTCTCAAGAACTGTATCATCACAGAAATGAAATAGTCTTCGTTTAGCCGAGACATATTTTCTATGGTATCAGAGATGTTCATCTTACCAGTAATGACCGTGGGCACGCCTAATGTCTTCACTGCATTTTCAAGAAATGTGTGTATTTTCTCAAACTCTTCACTCTAAAATATCACACATACATAGGCCACATGGAATAAACTGTCAAATGTCATTGTAAAAATGAATACATTACCGCCATATGATGATCCAGCTGAAGTACAGTAACGGACACCCTAAACAAGAACTACTATTAGCCCTTTGAAACATTTTCTGTGATATCAATGATCTGTGCAAAGTTTCATTATTCTTGGCTCCATGAACTCACTCTGTGACTTTACCATGCAAGGACAGTTTCTTATTAGCGTAGGACGGCCCAACCTCAATTGCCACATTCTATGAGGAATAAAATAGAACAAATTAGAACATAATGGATGAATGATAAAAGTTACATAAACTATCACCAAAAACAGTTAAGACAAGAATTCAATGTGCCCAAGGCGATTCAACAATGTAAACTGAGGAGATTACGGTATATCCCTTTACAAAATATAAAGAGCATTCAACTGTAATTCTGTCTTTGTGCCCCAATTTATAGCAAGCCTAAGGGTAAGGTGTCGACACATGCTGTATCAACATACACTTTTTGTCTGTCGTACACGAGCTTTAAACGTTTTTTTTTTTGTGAGTGAAAACAGTATCTGACCGTTCCAAAGGATAAGAGGGGGGTGGTGGACCCTCCACAGTAGAGCTGCCCCGAGGCGTCGGCCCACGCAGTAGTCCCAAAGTCTCGGGACGTGTTCAGAAACACATTTGATGAGCTCCACACTCTGAGTTCGGAAGAACTGGACTCCATGATGCACTGGACTCACACAGACAGAGGACATTATTCTTAAGAAGGATCGGGTGTGTACATAACGTTAGAGGTGGTTGTGTGCCTTCCTCCTCGTGTCCCTGATGCAGAGAGCTCTCGTAATATGTTTGGTTTGTCTGTCCCTCGTGTGAAGACTGTGAAGCCGCTTTAGCGGCTGAAGGGAGCTCCAAACTGCAGCTTGGAACTCCCTTCATTTGGATATGAGATTGTGTGAAATTGTCTCATTTTAGGAGTTTTTGTTTGATTTTAAAAGACAGAGGGAGTGAATCATTTTTGAAAATGTATGTAGATTTTGTTTTCTTTTCTTAAATGTCTTTTACATGTGTAATGTTTTAAAATGTCTGTGCTGTTATGTCTTTATTTTGCCTTACATTAACATTTAACTAGTAAATCAGAAACAATGGATACGGTAGTAAACTTGAAATATAGCCGCAAGCGGCAATGATCGGCCCTCGCCACGCCGCCGCCACGCCGCCGCCACGCCGCAAGAGGAGCCCCAATTGTCCTTTTATTACGCCTACTGCTGAATCTGTGACGCTGTCACATCTTCTCCCCTTTGTTTTACCATCAAAAAGCTATTTTATTTTGAATTCTTGGCAAAATGTGCGGCTTTGCCGCACAGACACCGTGACTCTTTGAATGAAAATGTGGATAACTTTTGATGGTCTTGAAGATGAGTCTCACCAAATTTCAGGTTAATAGGGCTGACGCCCTGGGAGGAGTTTGTGAAAGTCTAAAGTGTAAACATGAAAGGTTTCGGTCATCGTTACGGCAACGCCATAACAATTATGACATGAGTCATTGACTTTTTTGATGGGGATGCTAAAATTGAGTTGTGTGTCAAATTTCATATAATTTCGCAAAACTAAACATTTAACCTCCATATAAAATCTGTAGGGGGCGCTGTGGCGCCAAATGAATTTATTTCACTTCAAGTAGGTTTAGGGCAAAGAGTTTAACAACTGATTCTAATTTGACGCAATTCGGACTTTATCTGCGCAAACGGCAGAAATTTTAAATATGGGAGATTTCTGAAATTCTAGCTACAGTTTGCGGCTTCGCCGCTCAGAGACCGTGAGAGGTGTCAATGTAATTTGGATAACTTTTGATGTCCCACTCCTCAGTAGCATTTTCACCAAATTTCAGCTTTTTAGGGCCAACGCCCTGGGAGGAGTTCGTAAAAGTACGACGTTTGGAAAAACTCCGAAGTCATGTTTAGCCATTTTTGAAGCAATATGGCCGACATTTGGTTGGGCGGACGGCATTGCCGTAGTAATATTTTTGACTTCTCTTGTCACCATCTACCTCTGCGCCAAATTTCATGATTCTACGATCAGATTTTTTTTGGGTCATTTCCCATCTCTCAATGCATTTTTGGTACATTTGGTGGCGCTGACGCGCCAATTTTTTTTATTTTAGAAAAGGGAAATAGCCAGAATGTAGAGAGGCACGATTTTTAGAGGTGTGCAAATTTTTGTGACTTTTCGTCAATGTTCACTGGGTGAAAAATAGGGGGGTTGGTCCCGAGAAGAAGAAAGAAAGAAAGAAAGAAAGAAAGAATAATATTCCGATGCGAAAACAATGTTTCCCATTTTTCAAATATCATAAACTATACATTTTCGGAAAGCGCTCGCGCTTTCCTACCTCATGGTGTGGGTCCCTGGTCACTGACGGGTACTTTCGATAATTTTGAGTGGGCTCTGCCCACTTTGTGTTTTTGGCCCTCTATACAGTAATAATGTTCAATTTTTGCATTACATGCTTATATGCACGGAACATGCAAGAGATGGGGAACGTATTCGTGAGCTACTTAGCGCAAATGAGTGCTTTATATGGGGATGACGACCGCTTCGCGGTCGTCATCCCAATGTAAAGTGCTCGTTTAGTGCGAACTTTTGCACGGGCTTCGCCCGTTTACAACGGTAATGTTCCATTTTCCTACAACTAATTAGTATGCACGGGGCGTGCATGAGTGGAGGAGTGCGTTAGTGAGTGTTTGGAAGTGGGCGAGCGCTTCGCGCTCGATTTCGTGCGCACTACGTGCGCACTTTCGCAGCCGTGCTTCGCACGGCCTTACGAGATTAATAGGCCTCTCGCCAGCTTGTGGCGCTCGGGCCTAATTACTCATTTTAATGTACATACAATGTTTAGCAGAAATTATGGTATTTATAGTAAAGATAAAGCAGTTGTACCACAAGACGTTGTAGTTTATTTGTGTAGTTTGTTGTGGCAGTGCTACATTACCTCCCGAATATACTCAGGCATGGCATCAGGAGGATTTGTCTTGAAAAGTTCCTGGAATGAGATGAATACTTATTTCCTGTATAATCCCAGTATTTTCTGGGCGTGATTGCAGCACTCACTCTGAGCTCTGGTCCAGAGATGTTGAGTTGGAAGCGGCCGTCTTGGTGTGAAGCTTTGAGGATTGGAATGAACAGCTGATCTGAAATGGAAAAACACACATCCTTAGACAACAGGAAGATAAAGCTTAAATGATCAGTAAAAATGTGTTTGTTCTACTTACCTGACAACCAGAAGTACAGCATCCTATTCTCTGTCAGCTGACGAGGGTTAAAGTTAGACTCTTCAATGACAGTTGTGGTGTTCTTATATTTTGTGAAGCCCTACAGAAACACAAACGGTGATGAATTAAAAGAGAAAATCTATGGGTTCATAAACAAACGTGTGCCTGTTGAACCTTGTGATACGATTCGATGTAGTTGGCGGTGATGACTGGAGTTCCAGTTACACCCACGTCCACGCTGATGTCTCCATCCGTCAGGAAGTTCTCTGCAAACACCAAACTCAATCATGAACAGCACAAACAGGATCAAAGCAGGACGAGCGAGACACTGACCTGCAGTTTCCTGGATGAAGTCTGCGAGTATGTTTGCCACCTTATTGATCTCCTGACAAATCTGAAAAGAGAATGATTGAATCGAGGCAGCTCTGGGCAGCACCAGTGCAGTAGATATACAGTACAACAGGTCTATGAAGATACTGTATTTAGTATAAGCCTGTTTATGTTTTGTGTCAAATACTTTTAATCTCTTTAACTCACCTGTGATCTGACGGCTACTTTGATTGTAAACGTGAGGAAGTTGGTAAAGAGCTTCTTGAGCCAGTTTGGTCTATTAAAAAAGTGAATTTAAAGTTACAACAACACCATTTTTGTGGAGTAAAGAAGTAGTAGTTGTGACCTACTCTCTGTCTCCATGCAGCAGCAGGTTCAGTTTATGGAATTTCAGGTGACAGTCAGTCGTGTCAGCTGCCACTTTACCCTTACCACAGTCTAGAACGTTGTTGTGTTTTAAGTGCATTTAAAATATAGTACAAAACTGCATATGACTAGAGAAAACCTCAAACCCAAAATGGGGTACTCACACAGTTTAGGGTTAATCCCGAGGTCAATCTGAGACTCAATTTCAAAATCCACCGATTGTCCAAAATTGACTCTAGATAAAAACATTCACATAGTAAATGGTGATATAGTGTCATATTTGACACCAGAAACTGACTTACAAACAGCCGTCACACGCATAATGTATGTTGCCTCTGAACACCACAGACACGTTACTGATGTTCAAAGAGATGCCCTCGCCTGGGCGCAGCTCGAAAGCACTCTGGCCGATGGTCAGATTGTAAATCTCTAAACTTAAAACACAAAGAGCCCCAAACAGGCTTCTGTTCAGTTATTCTGTTATTTATGACAATGTGTCTTCACAAGTGTGTCCTCACTTGTCCAGGCTGTAGACAAGTTTGCTCCAGAACAGCAGGGTCTTCTCTCCCTTTATAGCCGGGTACTTGGTGTGTTGAAATGCAGCTTCTATGACTTTAGTGGTCTTCTCATTTACTGTAACAAAGCACAGGATGTTACTCATTGGTCGAAGCTCCATTGTATTAAATGGTTTGACGGAAGCGTAGAGCTGCCAATGGTGCTTGGAAGAAATTGGCCATTATGATTTATTATTATTATTATTATTATTAATGATAATATTTCCCCCCCTTTTTTACTTTTTCATGTTAAAACGATACTGGCAGGAAATTATGTGCTAAATCATATGACCCATGGCCCATTGGACGGATGTCATATGATCTACACAGTCCAGTTCACATATGATATCGTTTATTAATGCTCTAATAAATAACTAATAAAATAATAACAGTGGTAGTATTATGTAATTTCTTTTTTTAAGTTTTCATTTTTTTATTTTATTTGTTTATATGTACTTATATATATATATATATATATATATATATATATATATATATATATATATATTTATTTGAATATACATATTTAACTATCATGAAAAACATGATCATGGTAAGTATCATGTTAAAGCTTTTTTTTTTTTTTTTTTACAACAATAATAAACAATATCTTTAAAAAAGTAATACTGGCTGATTTTATTGGCAGCTCTAAGCTTCCCCGAGGGCTCTAAATGTGATTGGCTCGTTAAACCACTTTGCAGGCTGCAAACGAACCTAACAAGATGGATTCTCAATAAAAATGCATCTTGCTGGCACGATTACAGTTAGTACAGTTTGTCAATCACACAAAACATAGCAGCCTTCCTCTCGAAACATAAGATACTTACAGACCACAGCAGCAGGGTAGGTGATGCGGCAGGTGGCCCCTGTGAATCTGTAGGCTTGGGCCGGCTCCTGCATACATTCCTGGGACATCCCATAAGGACACACCACCAGGAGAAGAAAAGGCCACCACCAAATCATTGTTCACTTGGACTTACATGTGTGTGTGCCGGGCTCCTTCTGGCTGTCCCTTTAACTGTCCAGTTCTGAGAGCCTTCAGCCAATAGTGAGCAGAGATCTGAGGAACACAGGATTCCCCAAAGTAAACGGGACAAAGTGCAACTTTCACTGACAAAAGCAAATACTAAGGCAAAATAACTTCAGGTGACTCCAGAATTTTGGTTTCAAAGGTCTATTTTGTTTTGTTACAACTATATTTACTTAAATTGCCAGAGAAGATGTTGAAATTTTTGCCAATTTTTGTTTTATGTGGATAGGTCTAATAATTAGAGATTTGAATGATGAACCGGGTCAACAAAAGAAAATTAAATATCCAGATACTAATACCAATTTCATTAAGTTTTACTAGAGAAAGCAAAATCACATAAAAAGGTTAAATTCTGCACGTTCCAGTTAAGTTTTCATATGGTCTTGTAGAATATAATATTATTTTGTTGAAAATTACATTCTATCATTTTGCCGTCTAAATTGGTACTGAATATTGAGCATTTTCCTTCTGATCTGATGTTAGTATAATGACTTTAGAATAGTAGGCTTTCCTTGGGTTTCAGACATAAGCTTCCTTCATGACTTGAAGGATTTAACATGGCAACATTCTAATGTAGTTACAGGAATAGTGCAATTAAATTAAAATATATATTTTGAATGAGGAAAGATCCTCATACAATCCTTCAAACCTGGAAGGAATGACGTGCCTATAACCCATAAAAGAAGAGTCCGGGAGTTACAGAAAACAAAACAAATATATGGGATGTGATATAGTATTTAAGTAAAGAAACATTACAAATAAAAATATTTATTGTGTCTTATTGCATCACTTTGTACAACAGTCACTCACCCATAAACTAAAAAAGTAGCATAAAAGATAAGATACAGTCACTGGATCAATGTGATTTCCCACATTTCACTTTTAACAAAAGTCAAACTAAACAAATGTCCTATGAAACCTAGAAAACTACTAATCAAACGTGATATGCCACATTTTTGGAATTTGACTTGTTATAGTCCACTTTAAAAATTAAACAGTTCACGTGTTATAAAGTGCTTTGTTTACATATAGAACATATTTACAAAGTGTAAGAATATGAAATCCATATTTTACAACAGAAGAACAGTTTTTGCATTTGGTCATGATTTTAGGCTTTCTTTCTCCAAAGAAACATCTCAATAATGCAGTGTTGTATGTGAACTTTAAAATCAATAGTTCAATAACCGTTAAGCACTAAAGTTTTAGTAAATATATACAAGCACTTTAGCTTTAAGGGGCTGTAACATGCAGAGTCAAACATACAAATATATTCACTGCTGCCACCTACTGTTGAGTTTACACAGTCCAGTTCACGTATTGTGCATTAGGATCCAGAAACAAAGTCCTTTGACATTTCCGCACGATTTGCTCCGAGAGAGTAAGAAAAGGTCCTCAGTTGGCCACGCCCTGCGGCCCTTCAGGGATGAGAGAGGAGAAGAAGGTTTTGAAGAAGACCCAGGCGGTCCACACGGCAGACACTCTGTGAGGGGGCACGAGCACGGCTGTCATTGGTCCAGGTTCGGCGCCGTCTTCAGGACCATCTTCAGCGGGTCTGTCCTCCTCATCAGCAGCAGCCTGGGCAAGAACGTTCATTTAAGCACACTTACAAATACATTTTCACAAAACACTGCAACAAAAATATAGGATCATTAATCTAATGAAAGCAGAGATCAACTGAGCACTGCAGATTGTCTTCGAAATTGGCATCCGACTGGACTTCAGAACTATCTATTAGGGCCTCAAAATCACTTCCATGAGCACAATAAATGGATTTCTTTGGAAAAGGCAATGACAAAAAAGAAAAACGGTTGACACAAATTAAACCTACGACACTGGACTTAATTTGGAAAAACCGTTGAACCAAATGGGACGTTTATGTTGGACGATGCAATTTAATTGGATGTCTTTTGTTGCCTTCATTTATTTTGTTCTCTCTTAGTGTCTTGTTCTGTGTCATTTTGTTTAGTACACAAAAGAAAGCAGAGATGAAGTGTGTCCTTACAGGTTGTGGGTTCTGGTTCTCTGGGGCTTGTGGAGGGTTGGGGGGTTGGACTTGTACTGCCCGCCTTCTGAAAGGAAACCATCCCGCAGTGTGCCTATGGGGAAACGAAAAACACGTTTAAATGCAAATATCCAGTGTTGTAAAGGCACATTCGAGCTGCGAGTACAGTGGTTTTCCTTCTTTGCCTGAGAGCGGCACATGTCAGTGGAATGTGTGTTCCCAGGGTCAGGTGTTGCGTAACAGAAATATGGACTTAAGAGTCACGTTTCACTTCTCATCCTGTAAGCTTTTACTAGTTGTCCAGAAAATATTCCAGGAAGTAACATGCTCTGACATGCACGCAGTTGATAGCAAACAGAAGCTACTCAAGCATGAAGGAAATATCTTTGCCGTCATCGTTTAGAAGATGATTTCACCTCCTACTTTGTTAGAAGCCGAGTAAAATCTGTCTGTTTTGAATTCTGCTGGCATTGCGTGCGAAAAAGTTTGCACTGAATTTGCATCACAGCTACAAAGACACGGCATAGGTGATTCTGGAGACTTGGTAGTAACATATTAACTACACGAGCTGAAGAAAAGAAGCCCTGTCATTTAGTCACAGTCGACCAATTTGAGCAGAATAGTTTTACACTACATGACACATTGGTTTAGAGTTGACCCTGGACGATGGACGCTGTAGGCCTTGGCGATAAACACTGAATCTCACATACAAAGTCTACATGAATTGTGCTAAAATCACAGCATGTAACAGTTATTACATTATTATTATTATTATTATTATTATTATTATTATTATTATTATTATTATTATTATTATTATTATTATTATTACAACAATAATCGAGTTGTCATTTGCGAGAACATTACAGTGCTTCCTTTACAGCCGTGTCTTTATGGGCCGAGTTCACTTGTTTGCATGCGTTTGTTCCTGGTCTAAGATCCTGACACACAGACTCAGGTGTCAGCTCACCATTCCTTTTGTTTGCTGTGAAAGACGCACTTGTTCAACAGGTTTATAACGTTATGTGTGTCCTCTCCAAACTCACAATATAACATTTTACTGTTACGATTATTGGGAGAAAAAACATCACGATTTAACGATTACTCGCGATCATTGAGACTGTGATTAAAAAGTGAAATCTTTCATCTTCTTTTATTCCCGTGTTCTGACATGTTACTGTTCCTCAAGTTTGTGACCGGCACTTTCTAAAAGACAAAATCAAGTTGTGATAAAAACAGCCACAAAAAAATAAAGTTCTTTTGGAAGTCGGTGTATTTTGGGGCTGTATATTGAACAAAAAATACCTCTAAAATGGCCACGATTATCATTATTTGATTCTTACGATTATATTGTGACCTGAATAATTACGATTATCGATCAACCTAATCATCTGGACACCTCTACTCATGTAGCACAACACAACACTGGACAGCTCCAAGTGACAGAAGAAGACTATCACTTCTGCATATGTTTCGTATCAGGGAGCTAAAGTTTAAACCTTTATGCTGTGGACCGTGGATAAAATCGGTTTAGGAGATGAGGCTGTGAAGTAGAGCTGCAACTAACGAGTATTTCAGCCATTCCTTTTTTGATTAGTCGACAAGCCAAACCATTATTAGCGTGATTAAGTTGCGTGCGTGTGGACTTACATGTACATGAAGAACAACATGCCCATCACCAGCAGGAAGCGACTTAGGTTGGAGTTGAAGTAAATGATCATGAGCAGAACTCCTAATCTGGCGGCGGAGTAGAACGAGTCCAACCAATCTCGTTCCACCTCCTCCTCGTCTTCCATCACGGGCCCGCCCTGCGCATTCATACGCATGTTCTGATTGGCCACGCCGGGGTCGATGAAGGCCGCGTCCGGAGCTGGGTTCTGATTGGCTGGTAGGTCGATTGGGTTTTGGTTGGCCAGAGGTGCAGGGACAGGTACTTGGGGTGCGGGGACAGGGGGATACTGAGCGATGGTCGTGGTGGTCTGGTGCAGGGGTCCCACGTTTGCTGCTGCCAACGCCGCATGGCTGTTGGGGTTAAAAGTGAAGAAGACATAAACAGTTACAGCAGGGTCAAACAAGAACAATACTAAACCATAATGAACTTACTATTGCATATAATACTGTCGTGCATACACGTGCTGCAACCACAGAAGCTGCTGCGGGCTGTACAAAGAGTATGTGGGGAAGGACGGCTGTGTCACTGCAGGAGGCTCGTATCTAAGGACAAACATAAACAAAATGTAAACAAACTAAAAGGAACTAAATGTTCCCAGTCGTTTCAAATACAATCAAGAAAAGCAAGGTTTCCAATGTGTAAAAAACCAACAAAAAGGCTCAATATCAATTTAGATACCTCAATTATAACAAAAAATGCTGTATTAACGAGTGTACATTTCTACACAAAGTAATAGTACCTTCTTCTTCTTCCATGTGGTATTAAGCTAGTTCTGATAAAGATCAAGATCATTCTAAAACTGCTCAGGAAATAAGTCAAATGTTGTCTTGTTTATGTGATTTTTTTTTTGTATCGATAATTGTTCAAATGAATACCTTGTTTCAATATTAGTTTTAATGTCGATTAGTGTCTGAATGCTTTGGACCGCCCTGCTCTCTGAACAGAAATGTGTTCAAAGCCACTGCCTGATGCAAACACAGTTAATACATTTACTTCTTACATTTGGGCAGTGGGCCACGTGGTCGTTCTGATGGGAGCGACAGACGCTCTTCTCTGTCTCAGCTCTGGAGCAGCCTCACTCTGGTCAGCGGAAGTCGACGCACTGCTGGAGGGGGAGGAATGTGACGTCTCTGACTCTTTATTCTGAAATACATAGGGTTTTGAAACAACACATGTTAAAGAAGTCCGTTATGGACAGTATAAATAGTGCAAGCGATGATTTGCATTTTTCCCCTTCAAAAATCAAAATGTGTCCTTATTAGATCGAAACACTAAAGCTAAAAACTGAAGTGAAAATGCTGTTGTCCATGGTTGGCTGATAATGAGTCAAGATGTGAAACTATGCAGCTGTTGTTCAGTCGACTGTACATTCTGTTCCAACACAGCAATCCTTGATCCAATACATTACCGTATTTTCCCCACTATAGGGATTACACTGGATTATAAGGCGCACCGTCAATGCATGGTCTATTTTTGATCATTTTTCATATATAAAGCGCACCGGACTATAAGGCGAAACAAAACGTGTACCACACACATCGCTTCGAGGTCAGTAAGCACAACCAGAATTAATCCATGTATAAGGCACAATGGATTATAATGCGTACTGTGGTTTTTAAATGCGCCTTATAGTGTGGAAAATACGGGTACTGTAAAATAACATATGTTTGTATCTGTGAGATGTCATAGGTGTTTTACTTTTTTACTTATAAAAGGTTGTTTTATCATTGTTCACCGTTTTATGTTGCTCCGAATCACCAAAGCAAGTTCCTATGTTTGTGAATTCTGTTCATTGACAATGGCAATAAACCTTTTCTGATTCGGGTGAGTTATAATTATTGTTAGACTTATTCACTGGTTTGTATGTGGACTATAAAAACATATCCCACCTTTGGAGCCATTGTCTGTTGTGGAGGGTTCTTCACTGCACAAACCAGGTGCAACGTTAATGTGGAATCAGTCTGGAAAGAGAAGATAGAAAATGCAAGGTTTCAAAAAGTTTTCAATGTCAGCGTTTCAGGCTGTACTTTTAATAGGTGGATCAAATGGCAAAACGTGTAATTTCCTGACAGATTTATTTATATTGTTTCTCGTGTGCTCTAGATTAAAAAATAATCTTAGTACTAGTTAATATGTCTCATGTGTACACAAAAAGGCTATTATTTGAAGATGGTTAAGGCCTTTTATTTCGCTAGCAATGTGTGTTCAGCAACTTGAGCCTTGAACAGGAAAACACAGCACAAACAAAACAGATGAAACATTAGACTGGATGTGTTTAGATAAGAAACCATTGGAGCCCATTTTATCTGACAAACAAAAACAAGGCCACATCCACATTTACAGCGACAGGCTTTTTCAGTGGGAGGGTGCAGTACCTGTCTGGAGAGGTCTCTAATGTGGAGATGGTCAGGGAGCAGTTTTCCAGAGTAGATAAGTCTCTGTTCATTCACAGCCTGAAGAAAAACACACAAATGTCACTTTCAGCATACCACAAATGTTGATCCTTTTCCTCTCACAGCAAAAATGAACAATGTTTTACAGCTATTAACAAACAAGAAGTGCGTAGACTCAGAGGTTTTGTGTTTTAAAATGATAGTTGTGTTTCTTTTACTGAGAAAAGGTGCATTTACCACCTCCTACTGTAGTTGTACGTCTTCAAAGTATGTTTTTTACGCTATACTGTAAAAAAAGAGATTGTTGTTGCCTTTATTCTTTAGACTGTATTCTTAAGACTATATTCTTTAGACTGTATTTTTTTAGACTATTCTTAAGACTATATTCTTATTATAGTCTAAAGAATAGTCTAAAAAATACAGTCTAAAGAATATAGTCTAAAGTTTAGACTGTATTCTTTAGACTGTATTCTTTAAACTGTATTCTTTAAACTGTATTCTTTAAACTGTATTCTTTAAACTGTATTCTTTAAACTGTATTCTTTAAACTGTATTCTTCAGATTTTAGACTGTATTCTTTAGACTGTATTCTTTAAAACTGTATTCTTTAGACTGTATTCTTTAGACTGTATTCTTTAGACTGTATTCTTTAAAACTGTATTCTTTAGACTGTATTCTTTAAAACTGTATTCTTTAGACTGTATTCTTTAGACTGTATTCTTTAGACTGTATTCTTTAGACTGTATTCTTTAAACTGTATTCTTTAAACTGTATTCTTCAGATTTTAGACTGTATTCTTTAGACTGTATTCTTTAAAACTGTATTCTTTAGACTGTATTCTTTAAACTGTATTCTTTAAACTGTATTCTTCAGATTTTAGACTGTATTCTTTAGACTGTATTCTTTAAAACTGTATTCTTTAGACTGTATTCTTTAGACTGTATTCTTTAGACTGTATTCTTTAGACTGTATTCTTTAGACTGTATTCTTTAGACTGTATTCTTTAGACTGTATTCTTTAAACTGTATTCTTTAAACTGTATTCTTCAGATTTTAGACTGTATTCTTTAGACTGTATTCTTTAAAACTGTATTCTTTAGACTGTATTCTTTAGACTGTATTCTTTAGACTGTATTCTTTAAAACTGTATTCTTTAAAACTGTATTCTTTAAAACTGTATTCTTTAGACTGTATTCTTTAGACTGTATTCTTTAGACTGTATTCTTTAGACTGTATTCTTTAGACTGTATTCTTTAGACTGTATTCTTTAAACTGTATTCTTTAAACTGTATTCTTCAGATTTTAGACTGTATTCTTTAGACTGTATTCTTTAAAACTGTATTCTTTAGACTGTATTCTTTAGACTGTATTCTTTAGACTGTATTCTTTAGACTGTATTCTTTAGGAGGGGAAAGAGGGAAAGAGGAAGAAATAGCGAGGAGAGAGAGAAAGATTGTTGTTGCCTCTATTCTTTATACATTATTCTTTAGACCGTATTCTTTAGACCGTATTCTTTAGACTGTTTAGACTTTAGACTGTTTAGACTTTAGACTGTTTAGACTTTAGACTGTATTCTTTAGACTTTAGACAGGGCGACCACCCCTTCCCTCGTCCCACAGAGACTCCTGCACGGAGCGCCCCTGACATTACACTGTCCTCCGTGATCGCTGTGAGACTTTAGATCGTCATGTTCTACAAAGCACTTTGAAGTCGTGTGAAACCATGATGGCGTGTTTGTAAAAAGCGACAGCATTAGCCGTGTCCTTGAGGTTTTCTGTTGTAGCATACCAGAACAGAAAGCAAGATATGGCGCCTTCCTCTTCCATCATGTCGGTAACAGAGACGTAACATTGTCACCATAACTTACCGGGTTCGTGGCGTAGACAGCAGACAGGTGTAGTTTCAAGTCCTTTACGGTCCAGTTGGCATTGACCCCGTTAATGGTTTGGTCTTCTTGGTGCTGGTTTGGCGTTTTGACGACGATCGAAATGGTCTTCGTCGGAGAACCTCGCGCCTCCATGTTTTGGTTGGTCTCGCGCGGTGCTGATCTGCTCTGTTGTTATTTCCGTCAGCACAAATCGTAAAAAATGCTAAATGATCGAGGCGAAACTGCGGCCTTTTTTTGTTGAGAAACTTGATGGAATCGTGGGAGCGGTCTGACAGACACACGGGGGCTTTAGGGAGGCGGTGTGTTGTTGCCAAACAGTGTGGAAGCTGCTGATTGGCTGTCGGCGCTCGTGCTCAGGACGTGGAGCCTGTTGAAATGGCGCACATCTGAGCATGCGCAGGTGGTTTCTTTCGCAAGCTCGAGACCGCGCCGGATTGGTCTGTACACCGGATGTAATAAAGCCTACACCCATGGATCTATTGGCCTACACCCGTGAGAATGAGACCTACATCCATAGATCCTGCTGTCGTGGCAATTGCTGCGGCCATATTTTGATTGTAACTAAGCGTGGATGAATTCTAAAAGTAAATAATGTAAAAACACGTCCAGAAAAAATACAATCTTTATTGTTTACATATGTCCCTGAATTTCAAACACTGATTTCAACAAGCTTATTCTACTACTAAGATTTATGTTCATATTACTGTGCGCATTAGACTTGTGTCAAGTGACATGACAGCTTCCAATTAAAGATCATTTTGTCACACCGAAATGTCCCCATTGTGTGGACAAATAAAGGCATCTTATCTTATCTTAATATTCCAAGACCAAGGTGCAGAGTAGGAAAAACCTGATGTTCCTACTCTGTGAAGAATTGAGGCCAAATAATGCAACAACAAAAAAAGAAAAGAAAAAGTATTTAAAAGAAAATTATAATTAAAAATCCAGCTCCCTATTAGTTTGCATAAATTCTTGAGTAGATTTTGTTGGCTGTTAGAAGTGCTGATCAGGTTACCATGGTGAATTATTTATACCTGATACGTTGTTTGCATATATGGATGTCATATACATCGAAACAACTGAAAGGAGTATAACTCTTTGTTTACAAGTCATTTGTTTAATAAGCAACCAGTTTCTCCCTCACCAAAATTGTCGTAGAAGCATAATTTCACCTCTTTCCTTTGATAGTCATGGGGGAAAATATAACATAATTAATAGCCACTTTAATCGTATGTTCTTTCATATTAAGAATGAATGAACTTCACAAATATATCCAATCAATTAATGTTGTTTAATCAAGCACACAGATGTGTTTAAAATGTACAATATTTTGAGATAAAACAATGTTCCTGATGATTTCTATTTCAAGTGCACTATTGTCAAAGCAATTAACAATTTAAAATTAAATACAACACAATTTAAATGGACAAAATTGTAGCTTCCTGTTTTTATGTGATATTTGAGGACTTTTGCCCATTCAAACCATAATATTTAGTTTTGCTAGTTGTAAACTAGTTGTTATGGCAACAGCGATAGATTCTCATCACTCTGAAACCGATGAATAGGAAGACAATTCATGGCATTACATAATATAACTGTATTGTCACAGGTCAACGTCCAGGGTTCATTAAAACAGCTGTGATCAAAACAGCGAGGCCGAGCAACAGTGAACATATACCCGACTTTTTAATTATTATTAGGCCCTAATGACATAAATTTTAGGTTTAGGCCATTTTCCCATTTTACTTAATTTACATACATTTTACATTTGCAATAATTTTTCTAAAAAAACATTGTTCAGATGACTTCCTTTGAAACTTTCTCAACAGTATTTGCAATTATTTACAGTCAAACCTACTACGTAAATCATTTTAACTAATACATTTCTATTAACAGTTTTAAAGCTAACAAATGCGTCTTTATTGGCAATAGAAAGTAAGAACGTTCTCTTGGTTTCCTCTGACCAATAGGACGGGAGGTCGTAGATCACGTGACATGAAGTCCAGCCAGGCCAGATAGAGAGTGCTTGGACAAACACCTCTTCTTCCCACGGGCATCGTGCTGCAAGGTTAAATCATTAGATAAGATTTAGCTATAGTAGAGCCGGCCTTTTACACAGCGTGTCCAAAACTAAAGTCACCAGCTTGTCTCAACCAAGCAAATATGTATGAGCTTCCTACTGGATAACTGCTATATGGTCTTTCAGCTGGAACACGCTATTTTAACCAAAATGATTCAGTGAGTGGCTTAATTCTGAAACAACATGTGGAAAGACAAATCCCGTGGTCATGGAAAATATGTCTATATGTTTGAAAAGGGTCAAATCATTCTATACTCTCCCATCATCAATACAAGATATTGATGAAAATTAATGCAGCACTGGAATGAACTAAAGCTTTTGACATTACAGACGCTTTAATACTCAAAAAAAGCCACGGCAAATGTAAAGCGTGTGGCTGTCTTTTCTTTTCTTTTTTTGAAGAGGCACTATATTTACAGTTTCACTCTCACTCTCAGTTACCGGTAATAACTAAATTCTTACTAACTGCAGGGTTTTAATTTTATTGCATTCAATTCAACCTACTTCAGTTTTTCTGTACTTACACCAGGATTAGAGCAGCCTCTCTGGAGTAGTCCTGTAAAACCTCATTCAGTCGGATCTGATGTAGAGTCTAAATTAGACAGAAAAATAATTTGAGTAAGGAATAAAATGCCATTGAATTGAACGCTGGTGTATCTTTCACCTTGGCTTTGTTCTTCTCCCAGTCTTGTGCAGAGATCTGCCAGGGCCCATCACTGACTCTGGTTGGTCCACATCCCAAGTCTTGTTTCGGGTTCATGTCCTTTCTGTATCCAACCACCATATTCTCAAATAGTTGCACACTAAAGCAAAGAGATACACATTGACAACAATTATAAGAATCATAACAGTGAATAATCAAATAAAAATATTGTGTTTAGAACATTTTCTTCATCGACAAGCCTTATTAAAAAAAAAGTGATATTTTTTCCACTGCACTGCACTACTACCATTGAGGCCTGGGAGGCGCTGTTTGACCAGTTTGAAATGATGCCACATCATCAGAGCATCTCTCAAACCCCAGACCAGGGACGGATAATTTATGGGTTTCTTCTCCTAGAAAGTATGGCTCGTTGGTCTAGGGGTATGATTCTCGCTTAGGGTGCGAGAGGTCCCGGGTTCAAATCCCGGACGAGCCCTCTTTTTATATATTTTGAACATTAGAGTCTGATTAACTTTGGCACATTAAAGTTGAGTAACAACTATTCACTTGATCCTAACGACATACCATTTGAACAGTCTCATTATCCTTCTTTTTCCTTCCACTAATCGTACACTCATAGGCAAGGTGATTGGGGGATTGGTGCGTCTTGCCCAAGGACAAACAGGCATTTGGTCAGAGCTTGGATCAAACTCCTTATGGACAAATGTTTTTGCTACCCAATGTCTCTATGGTGGGGTATAATTCTCACTCCGGGTCAGAGCCCTTCTTTTTTGAAAATATATTTTCAAATAAAAAAGCTTAATATTAGCATATTTATGGAATAGCATGTAATTAGAGCTACTACAATCTCAACCAAAATCAAACAGACTGAAACTGGGCGGTCAATTTAATCAAATGACTCAGTTAATTGTGATTATTAAACACAATAGTTTCACAAATTACACAATAGAGAAAAAAAGCAATAATTCACACTAACTTTAAATAGTTGCCCGTGGATCTGAGCTCTCGCTTTGTAGAATGCTAGATAAACCTACTTTCCATTCATTTGTGTGTTGAATTTCAAATCATTATAGTGATAAGTAATTTGATTTTGTTTGCATTATAAAAAAAAAAAATACGACCATGCTGTGTGGATCCTCATTTTAATTCATAGTTCAACACAAACTTATTCATAGTTAATTGTTGTATGTTCCTATGTTTGTGGATTCTGTTCCTTGACAATGGCAATACTGTAAACCCTTTCTGATTCTGATGACATAATTCATGCGATGCTGGGTTTCTCCTGGGCCAGAAGGAGGCGCTGGTGACCAGTATCTGCCGCATCACAGCAACTCCACTTTGGATGAGACACAGATGAAGATTTTAGAAGTCTATTGAATGAAAATGTGTCTCATTGGGGTAGGATTCTGACAAGGCAATACAGCTGGTTTATCCCTGTCTTTTATTCTTAAAGTAAGCATATTTCATAAACATTGTATGCTAGTAGTGTTAAAAAAAATCGGTTGTAAAAGAAAAATAGTATATATATATATATATATATATATATATATATATATATATATATATATTTACCTTTTTTTGTATGTGTATGTAAATATGCAAATGAAAGGCACAGGACAGGGAAGACATGCTTTGTTTGTGCCTGTCTTACTTCATTGGTTGGGGAGTTTGGTAGATATCGGGAAGAACTTCAACATCGTGGAAGCCAAGACGAAATTTCTTGATTAATGACAGAACCCTGAAAAAGACAGACTGCTTCAAAAGGTGTAAATAAACACAGAAAATGAGTAAACTTTTGTTACTAAAGATTGCTTTATGATTTAGGTTTTTTTTAAAAGTAAAATAAATAAATACAAATTCCTGTATGATAAATCCTCTTACTCCTGTTTCTGCTCTTCTTTTTTGTCTGGTAGTCCACCAACAAAGACTCGAACCTTACACCTAGACCAGCGCTTCCTTCGGGTCAGCAGGTAGGGCAACAGTAGGATGAGGCCTGCATGTCACAGACATTGCAATGAAATAAGAAAATGTCATAACACTTTAAAAAAGGCATACCAAGTGGTTAAGCAGATCTTTAATCTTTTTGTTGATATTACTCATGTCTGTATAGACACATGTACTTTATAGACACATGTGTTTTGCCATAAAAAAAAAAGCTATTAGCCTTTTAATATGTGATCCCTGAACTAAAGTGTACCAAATGTGTGTAATGTTAAATATATATACAATACAGATAGAGATAGAAACAAAGAAACCAACCTCCATCATCACATAACCAGTACACATCTATGGTCTTCTTTCCTTGTTTTTTCTGGAACACTGTATTCGACTGAGGTTCAGGAGAGCTGGGGATGGTGGCTAAAATGGATGGACAGTTCTTTTAAATTTCAAGCATTTCATTTATTATTCAATCATTACACAGTATCAAATTTCCCCCTTTCTCAAACAACATGATTTATAAACCCCAGCACTCAGTTAATTGTCTCCTGTTGATGCTGTTACAATATACTCTATGCATGGTATGGTATGGTATGATTTAATGTTTGCTAAGAGGAAAAACAACTGGATACAGGGCTTTTAAATTGTGTAGATAAAAGTTCACATAAATATCCCAAAGGCAGAACTGTACATGCATTAAACGTAATTATTCTAATGTGTATACATACAAATAGAGGTTGTTTGAAGGTGTGCTCGGGACAATGAGCTGCAGACACTCTCCGGGCCTTCATCAAAGGCAGGATTGACTAAAAAAAAACATATTATTATTATTATTATTATAGATTTATATATATTTGTATTCGTTTTACTAGTAACAATAAACAAGAGCTGAAACACATCAATGCGGTCGACCTGAATATCAGGTTTACAAGAGAAGACGCTGAGGAGAACAGCTTAATCTTTCTTGATTGTTCCACTATCAGAAGAGAGAACAGATAGATGTATGTATGTATATATACATGACTCTATCCACCCACTACAGCACAAGCTAGGGGGATTACACAAGCTCAGGGCATTACAGCACAGAGCCCAAGAAGTGCCCACCAGCTCAGAGGGCAAGAGGAAGGAGGGAAAACACGTCCGGCTCTCTCAGCCTGTGGTTGGCCGGCTTGTGCTCAGAACCAAGAAGAAATTGTGTCTCTAGCCCTTAAGTGTCTGGACTGTGTGAAACACTCCAAAGGATTTTCAGACAGCACAGAATCCCTGTTTATTTTAAACCAGGCAATACTTTAAGACAGAAACTGGTTTACCCTAATGACAAGATGCCAACACAAAAACAGAGCAATGTAGAGTATTCAATCCAATGCAGTGAGGAAAGTTGTGAAGAGCGTTTCATAGTTGAGACTAAATAGGCACTTTGCTAATCAGGAACTCATCAGTGATGAGGAGCTGCAGAAAGGTAACAATAGGATTTCAATGGCCGTTTTACTCGTTTGAGGTGGAACTCACAGTGTAAACAAATAGATAAACAGGACCAGGAGGACTCAGACTAGATCTGCAAATTGAGAATGACTCTTGGATGAGAGTCGAAATGTCCAGATGATTACAATTGAATCTTTTTCTACACTGGAGCACTCCTGGACGAATGAGGGATTGCACTGACAAAACAAAACCTTACTGTGAGATTGAGGAGGGTGAGAGATGTCCAGTCCTTCCTTCATCCTCAGCACACAAATGCCATATTGTAGCTCAAATGCATCACTGAAACACAGGATATTGTTCAGCACCTGGGTAAAATGATAACTGATAAGCCCATTCATTAATGTAAATTATATGAATGGAGTTTCTCCGACTACTCACTGCAGGATGCCAACATAATCATGGGCAGCCTGTGGAGAGACACTGTGCCATGACGTCTTAAAACCCAGCATCAAAACATTAGGCTTGATGCGGCCCAATCCTGCCCCCTAGATAACATATGCACATGATAAAAATGGGTAAAGTAGAAGAATGATGAAAGTGGCAGTTGTCATTGCATTTCAGACCTGCATTAACATGTTGACTCCAGAGCGTAGATTTGAGGACACCACTCCTCTGTAGAAGGACTTCACCTTCCTTTGGTTTAGCCACGTCACATGTTTCTCACTGGTTTCCTTTTGCACCACAGAGGGGCTGGGGCCACACTGCGACACACAGCACACAACAGGACATTTAAGCTGATACTACCACCATATGAGTTTAAATCATGACTTACCACAACATTTGCACACATCATTAGACTGAGGCTTTTAGTGAAACAGCTGACGAGGTCGACAAGAGCTGGGCGACTGCTGGGAGGTCCTGTCAGCACCAGACACTGAGGCCTGAGGGACAGCAAAACCTTTTAGTGATATTAGTGACATTAGTACATTGCCATTTTTGTAGAAAAGGCAGTGACTCACCTGTAGTTTTTGACATGATCTTCCACCAGGTTAAGGCCCACGCACTGGTTCAGAGCTATATTGTAAGAACCGGCCTGTACCGAAGAGCCCCAGTTCACAGCTAGACAGAAAACAATCTTATATTCATGTAAGATTGTTTGAATATTAAGTATTTATTTAAAAAAAAGGGGATTGCATGGACGCACCAGGTTTCTTGTAGAGGGAGTATCCCAGAAGAAAGAGGACTATTCCAAAGGCGATGAGAGCAGACCACCATTTGAGCAGGAACATGATGACTACACAACACACTGCCCCCAGCAACGACAGCCACTTATTGTAATACCGGAACGAAGGGCGCCAGCCTACCACACACGGGACACAATTAGTGCTCAGAATACCTTCGATGGATGTCTATAATACGTTTTGTACCTGGTGAGTTGGTGATTGACGCGTGGAAACAGCTGAAGTTGATCAGTGTGTAAGAGCATAGAAAAAAGTTGGAGATGATGGGAGCAATGGTGTTTAAATCAGCTATGGGACAGAATGCAGTTGTATAGCTGGTTAATTAAGAATAGCATATCTTTTTTTTTCACTTTGACAGTTTACAAATTATTAATTTTCAGTCTCTGTTTCTATCATTTCTAATATAATGTTTAATGTGCTGTGTTTTTGTCGGTGCAAAATAAATCAACTTAAATACAAAATGAGTCATCTATGCATTGTTACATACTGTTTTGTAAATCATATTTGAGGCCTTACCAATGAGAATAAAGCAGGCAGCAATGAGGTACGTCAGCAGATAACCTCGAAGGGGTTCATCATTATTGCCATAACCTTTGCCAAAAAAGCCAATGAGTGGATAGAGGCTGTCCTTACATAGACACTGTGGAGAAATAATGTGATTAAACTTGATTATTATATATACCTTATATAGGACATTGTGTGGTATGTGTGACTGACCTGGAAGACTTTGGGCGCGGACACCAGACAGGCCAAAGCAGAAGACAGTGTGGCTCCAATGATGCCAGCAGTGATGAGAGGTGCAAAGGCTGAGACCATGCTCATCGACTGGAGTCAATAACATGTACATTATGATACTATAAATGAGGTTTGATTACAAAAGTTCAACCAGCAAATTTAACACGGACCAAGGATAATGTATATAATGGGCTTGATCTCAAAAAATACTATTCATTCGATGCATCTGTGGAATCTTTATTTACCTGGTATTGGTTAATGAGGCCATACGAGCAGGTACCATTCTGAACGCACTCAGAGAAGTCCCAGCCATACTGACAGGCCGGGCCCACACAAGACTCTGGGTCTGAAGAGGCTGCCAAAGTGTCATTCAATACGCCTGAAGCATCGCGCACTACACATGAACCTATGACAAAACGCTCAAATTAATCTTTTTTTTTTTTTCAATTTTAACACTTTACAGAATCTGCTCATTATACATTTGGAGTTTTCACACTGTAGAAACCTTTTGCAGTTCCTGGTTCTTTTTTGTGCCAGTTCCTATTTGCCTATTTGTATTTACACAGACAAAGACTTGGGTCTGGTACTTTTCAGTCAGACCAGGAACCTTCTGGTGACAACAGTACGGAGAAGTCCCTATAGTCGCTATATGCATTATAGGCTCTATTTAGTCAGAAGAACCACGCATGTGCATGTTTGAATTAATTGTCAAACTTAGACAACCTTTACTGATTCACAAAATATATTATTTGAACAGTAAGTAGTAATCCAAATTATGAATAACATTTATAATAATTTAGTTTAACATCACAGTACATGGTTTACAGTGCTCAACATAAGTAGAACAGAAGAAGAAGGCTACTGTTATGTGTAGAGCCTATTCAATGATTGAGCTGAGGTATTTAGTTAAAATAAACATTACACATTTAAGGTCATTTATAATGCATTATACACTTTGAAAAACTCTTTTCCGTCCGGTCAGATGCTAATACTTACCAATGGTGGCAGATATGATGATATATGACACAGTGGTAAATAAAATAGCCAAAAGTGTGCCTCTAGGGATGGCCACTGTTGGATTCTAGCAGGACAGATTTGTTATTAGTTTCAAGAGGAAACACATTGTCAGCACGTATGGACACGCTGTCAAACCTTGAGATCTCCTGAAATGTTTACCCCGGCCAAAATGCCAGTGGCAGAAGGGAAGAAAATTGAGAACATCCCAAAGAAGTTACCCTCTTTTCCTCTCCAGCCGGGCACAAAGTTTACAGCAAAGATATCAGCTGTCAAAGGTCACAGACAATTGAATTAATCTCAACATTTGATTCATAAAGTTTGATATGGATTAGCTCTACCTTTGTAGCTGAAGAAACCCTTGGCCTGCTTCTGAGGACTGGCGGGGATGATGGTTCCGACAATGTAACTGGCAAAGGAAACCATGATAACGAAAAAGAACACAACCTGGGCCTGGAAACAAAAGTGAATTGTTTTTGTGAGACACATAAGGGTGGACTTGAATGTACAATCATTTCTCAGAAGATTTTCTACAGTCGGTGTGCTGGGATCAAATGTATGGCTGTGAAAAAGCTCTAATTGTTAATGATTGATTGTATTTGCATCGCTGTTGAAAAGGGAAAAGGGAAAAAGGAAAGCTTTAATAAATAGGTATTTTTCTGTTGTGATTTTATTTTGACAAGGTACATTAAACAGAACACCCTGTATTATTCCAAAGTTGTCCTTTTAAATTCTGGAATATCAATGTTAATTTCTGTAAATATTTTCTTTAGACAATAAGGGACCTACCTTTGATTCCCAAGCCATCCCGGCCAAAGAGATGCACAAAAGAAAGGTAACAGTGATGATGCCAATGATACGAATGTCGTTTAATCTGTCCACCATGACCGCTTCATGCTCCTACAAGAGAACCATAGTCATTCCACAAGCTCCAATTCTGCGGTTTCTGTCTCCGTCTGTGCACATTTGACTTACTCTCATGAGGTCAGTAACAGTCTCTGCAAACCCTACAGTGTGCATGGCCACAGCTACTGCATTGGCAAAGGCAAAGATGAGACCAATAGACCCTCCCAGCTCTGGACCCAAACTACGGCTGATCAGGAAGTATGTCCCACCTGAGAACAGCACAGATAGAGATCAGTATCATTTAGTCATATAAGACATGACTATACTCAGCATATCTCTTTATAAACTACAGTGCCATGCTAACGACAAGAGGTGGTGATTTTGACCAACAAAAATATCTCAATATTATTTTGCCATACCTCGATAACAATTTTCAAACGATGTTTTAACAATGCATCAGAAATATGCTAAGATGTGCCTATGCCTCTACGAATTCAATTAAATTGCCTCTGTTACTAATGACAGACCTCCTTTGACTTTTCCATTTGTTGCAATGGCTGAAGTGGAGAGACCTGTGATTCCTGTGATCGTAGAGGACAGCAGAATGATCACCCAGGTTAGCCCTAGTGAACACAACACAACAACACAAAGAGCTTATTTAACATCCTCAGCACCTGTACCAGAGTCACCAACAATCATTCATTATTTTTTAGACATACCGATACCAGCTTGACCAGTAATCCAAGGTAGACGGAGGTATAGTATAACACCCCAGATGTTTAACATGCATCGTATCTACAATCAGACAATAAGACGTTAGTTGAAAATAATTAAGCAAGAGTACAGTTACACCATCAAATATATAAGTATGATTAAAAGTCTAGAGTCAGAAAAGTACTGCGGTACAATTTCTTTAAAAAGTAAATTAATAAATGTAAGTGAGCACTACTCACTCCAAGCCAAACTCAATTTTCCAAGTGTCACAGAATAAAATGCTAGCAACATAAGCAACATAACTCAAAGCTTGAATTGCAATGACATAAATATCTTTTCAGGAGGATGGATGGGAATACTATATTATAAATTAGGATTTATCAATAGTTGGATTTCTGCATGTGAATACCCAAAATGTTTATCTTGTCTCACCAGGACCCCTTGAACCCATCCAAAGCGAGTGGGTTCAGTAGGCGGCTCCTTCTGCTCATCAACATCTTCATCATCAGTGGTCTCCCCTCGGTCCAAGTGTTCAACAGAGGCCTCCTCATACAGAGGGGGTCTGGAATCATCCTGCAACACAGAACAACGCAGCAGTTTATGACACCAATATTTCAAATCTTCCATTTGTCTCAAAAATCCCAGAAAGAGTTGTGGTTAAATAGCTTTGTCGTTCAGTCAGGGTCCACCACAGCACTGAAACTACACTAAAGTCACAAATTATTTGTTACTTGCTGCCGACTAATGGATTGGTCTCAATCCTGGTTCTGTTGGACCTCAGCGCAGCGTTTGACACCATCAACCACAACATTCTACCGCAGAGGTTAGAATGTGATGTAGGTGTCAGAGGAACAGCCCTCAGCTGGTTTAAATCATATTTATTGGATAGGTACCAGTTTGTTGATGTAAACCAGAGCTCCTCACCTTGCTCTAAAGTAACTTACGGTGTGCTGCAGGGTTCAGTACTCCAATTCTGTTTACTCTTTATATGCTGCCGTTAGGTAACATTATCAGAAAGCATGGCTTTGACTTCCACTGCTATGCAGATGACACACAGCTACGAGACAATCTAACTGACTCCAAACTGATAATCACACTGGACAATGTCAGTGTAGCTCATTGAAACCTTGGAGTCTTATTCACAGCACATAAGTCAAGCCTGTAAAACTGTGAAATAGTCAAAAATAGAAAAATCTGGCCTAAAGTTGACGCTGCAAAACACATTCAAGCATTTTTTTTTTACATCCAGAGTAACTGCCTTCTTTGCCCCATTCTATAAAAAGCTCTCAACTGTTTTAATATGCAGCAAATTTATACTTTAAGTAACACATTATAAAGTTAACAAATAATAAAAAAAAATTGAGACTTCAGGGCTTATCTGAATGCAACAATAGTGCCACGTTTTCTTGACTGTGTAACAAGTTTGTAAGAAGCTTGTAAATCTGCCCTGAAGCCACTCGAATCGTTATATAAAAGTTTTCTCAAGATCCATAACAAGATAAGTCAACTATTTCATATTCTTGTAAAACATAACACAACACGTTTTGCAAACCTGATTATTTATACAAACGTTATTGTCCATTCATTTCTCAACGGACATTTGCATATTCAGCTTTCCCTGTTTGGCCCTTTTGCCAGTGAAATAAGTAACCAACAAATCCAAATTATTGGACTGATGTGCCTGTTTGATGTTCTAGGAAAGAGTGGATGATTTGTTGGATATGAATGATTTTATGCTGTTGAGAGGACTGGATGTCACAGAATGTTTATGATGGACTGGTCATTGTAGTACCTTTTCCTAGAATGTTTTTATGAACTATGAAATGTTAAAAAAAACATCAGCCTGCGCAGGGACTACAGTAAAGTCTATTCACTGGCTCCTGTTGAGTTTAGAATCAAATTTAAAATCCTCCTTCTGACTTACAAAGCCATAAATGCCATGGCCCCATCCTACCTCAAAGATGCTATAGAACCATATCATCCAAACAGAGCACTTCGCTCTCAGAATGCTGGCCTTCTGGTGGTGCCAAGAGTCTCTAAAAGTACAGTAGGAGGTTGAGCGTTTAGCTACCAAGCTCCTGTGTTATGGAATCAACTCCTGTCCATGTTAAAGAGGCTGACACAGTCCACACATGTACTTTCTGCTGGTAAGATCAACAACCCTCTCAGGGAACTGCTGTTTTGATTTTTGGCTTTACAAAAAAAATTTAAACAAAATGAAAATGGGTCTTATCATCATACTAAATGTTTCACTTGCATACAAAGACAAATAAAAAAGAACAAAGATTAATTTTAAGTGCATATGACGGGTCAAATTACTCTTTCACTCAAACTTAGTTTTACCCTAGTTTGGCAGTCCAGGACTTGATCTAACAACGTAAACAAGGGACAAAAGGCTAGTATAATTTACACACTATTACTTGACAGCAACAAAATCAAAACACCTTGAGTGAATGTTTAAACTGTGAGAAAAATCACAAAAGCTTAATCGAGTTCTGTCTTATGTTAGAGCCTGGACCTCCTCACCTGGGGGTTGGCGTACAGCTGGTACAGTGAGGGCCTGAACCGCCTGCGTCGACCCCACACCTCAGTGTTGGCGTAAAAGTCGTAGTGTGGAGGCGCGTCCAGGGTCTCGTACCCGGTCACCGTGCTTTCGCACCGGCTGGACGCCACGCTGCACCGATCACCAAAGTAGTCAAAGTGTCCCGACTCTTCCAATGGTAATGAAGAGGCCGCCTTGCTATTGGCATTGAGGTGGACACCGTCACTCAGCTCTGGTAACTCCATTTAAACAAGAAATTGTATGATTTTCTTGTGCACATAACCGTGTTCACAGCTCCATGTGTTCAGTGCTGAATGTTGATTGTGTTTCATGACAAACAGCTTTATATTTTACCTCAAAAAGCAGGAAGGGCCTGAAGCGACGTAAAAGCGCTGCTTCAGTGAACACTAAAACATGGTCAATTACAAGAACTATTAATCTCTACATCACTGCGCCTGTGAGGTCAGTTTTATTGTAGCCAAAGGAAACATTATACCAGTGTTAAGCAACAGGTCAGGACAACATCAAAGGTGAACTGTGGTAAGTACAAACTTTTAATGGCTTTGCTACTTGGACAAAGACTGTTATGGTTGGTTGTTGAAATTGTCAATGACTAATCTGCTCTGAGGGCAAAGTTGGCCATTGATAGTAGAAGCTGTAAACAGCATCATCAAAGATTTAGCTGCAAAATGACCTTGGCCTCACAAAGTAGCCATTTTCAAAGTTTCTCCGAAAAGGTCATTGCAAAAACTTGAAAGAAAAAGAAAAAAAAAGTTGAATGTGTTTAAAGTTAAATGTTGACACACGAGAAGCAAGTGCAATACAATGCTAGAAAGTGTCCTTTTTGTTCTGCCAATGTAAAAACACCCACAATCACATTCCAGTAGACTACAAAACTTGTGTTGCAGTTAGTATAGTTCTTTATGTGGTAGATCTAGATCTAAATTACTATTCAGAATGCATTGTAAATATGTTTGTTTAAAGTGTTTCTCATATTATCACTTACGTGGAGCCACAGGTCCCTCCCTATAAAAGGAGGCCTACCCTTCTTGCACCCTGGGGAAGGCCACGTAGGACTGAAACACATAGCATATTCTAAGCCATGCAACAATAAAGGCTTTTTAATATTTTTCTGTAAATCAACAGAGTGCCTACATTTCAATGTGTAAGGAAAAAGTCACGCTGATGAATGAAAATACAATGATCATGCAGGCTTCACACTGTTCATATTGGGACAAAACGACGCGGTACGGCCTTTGTGCTCTTCTACAATTCTTTTCAATGGTGGATCACATTCTCAAGACAGGTTTTTATAATCTTCCCCTAAATATGGATTGGGAATTTTGGGACCAAAATATATTTTCAGTGTGTTTTTATACAATATTTTCTTTGTGTGCACAACTTGTACAGCATCATTGCTGTAATACTTTAAGCAATTATAGTCTTTAGGTGTGACACCAGTCTCCCTTCAATACTGTGTAAAACAAATCCATTACTAAGTTTTAAAATAATTTAATAGCCATTTAATGTGTAACTAAACAATTTAAGTCTGTTAAACAATCTTTCAAATTTCCCCATGACGACACATAAGAGCCAAGGTCATCAATATCCATAAAACAAAACAAGGCAAATATGTATTGTTGAAATTGTGTTAATGTGAGTAATAAGTTCAGCTTTTTGCTTAAACATCAAAGTAGTTACATTTTGACCTTGGCCTGAGAAAGTACTGCAACTGTGAAGTGGAAGTTTAGTTGTAAAATACCTGGGTTAAAATGTATTTTGTAACATTCTGTTTCAAGGTTCAGAGTATAGCATTCTGAATACATTCACTAAGTTAAACACAACATAGGATATTAAAATGGTTTATGAATTTATCATGGATTAGGATTTTTTAATTTTTTTTTTAAGCACTCTGGCTTAATCTTATTTTTTTAAACTAATACTGTGAAGTTTGAAGACTAAATTTGGTGATCAAGTATCACCGTGTATTGTTTTGATGTCTTGCAACTAAAGATATGGTTCAAAGCCTTGTTATATTACCAATAATACACATTATACAAAACAAAAGATGCCTCTACTACAAGTGAGCAATTAATTTAACACCGTCTAAAAGGTCTCCTATCAGTGGTCAGAATGGCTCTGTATTCAGTGACAAGGAGACAGAATTACAAATTCTTCACTTTAATGAGTAGAAATAACAATTCCTGAACCGTTTCCTGGAACATGCAAGATGAAAACATAAGTGGAGGACAGAAACTGACAATTACTAGTCTGAAGTACTCACAGCATCTTGACCTAGGAGTGCCATCTTCCCGGAAGTCATTTTAATTTTGCTTGTCAGGTAATTTCTCATATCCAACATTTGCCCCAAGTTCTACCTCATAGTTTGTGTGTCCAGGCTTCATTACCGACTGCTGTGAATCCGGTATTGAATTTTGAGCTCCTTCAGAATTAACACCTGGCCATCTTCTGACAAGACCGTCATGGTATACTCCCGACTGCTGCACACTTGTCCCGTCATTTGGTGCTGTACCGTCCATATTTAAAAAAAACTTTGTATAGTGTGGTTTTGTTGGCGTGGAGGGAGAATGACCCTGATGATGGTGGTGGTGGGGCGCTTGACCTTGGTGGCGGTGGTGGGGCGCTTGACCTTGGTGGCGGTGGTGGGGCTCTTGACCTTGGTGGCGGTGGTGGGGCGCTTGACCTTGGTGGCGGTGGTGGGGCGCTTGACCTTGGTGGCGGTGGTGGGGCTCTTGACCTTGGTGGCGGTGGTGGGGCTCTTGACCTTGGTGGCGGGGCTCTTGACCTTGGTGGCGGTGGTGGGGCTCTTGACCTTGGTGGCGGTGGTGGGGCTCTTGACCTTGGTGGCGGGGCTCTTGACCTTGGTGGCGGTGGTGGGGCTCTTGACCTTGGTGGCGGGGCTCTTGACCTTGGTGGTGGCGGTGGTGGGACGCTTGACCTTGGTGGTGGTGGTGGTGGGGCGCTTGACCTTGGTGGTGGTGGGGCGCTTGACCTTGGTGGTGGTGGTGGTGGGGCGCTTGACCTTGGTGGTGGTGGTGGTGGGGCGCTTGACCTTGGTGGTGGTGGTGGTGGGGCGCTTGACCTTGGTGGTGGTGGGGCGCTTGACCTTGGTGGTGGTGGTGGTGGGGCGCTTGACCTTGGTGGTGGTGGTGGTGGGGCGCTTGACCTTGGTGGTGGTGGGGCGCTTGACCTTGGTGGTGGTGGTGGTGGGGCGCTTGACCTTGGTGGTGGTGGTGGGGCGCTTGACCTTGGTGGTGGTGGTGGTGGTGGTGCGCTTGACCTTGGTGGTGGTGCGCTTGACCTTGGTGGGGATTATGATGGTGGTGGGGCATATGACTTTGATGATGATGGTGGCGGTAAGGTGTAGCAAATCTTTCAAAACCGGGGCACTTCTCTAAAGGGATCATTAGTTCACCATTAACGTATTTAGCAGACTGCAAAATGCTATTTTTAACATCTGAACCAACAGAAGTCAGACCGGGAGTTGAGACCGACTGAGGTGAGTAGTGTACAGTATTATGGCCACCTCCTGCATCAGTGGCACTTGAAAATTGCATTTGACCCATCCAGTCAGTCGGGGTATGGCGATGACCTGAGCCAGAGCCAGTTTGTGCTGAAGGTTGCTGTTGTGCCTCCAGCTTTAAAAACCCTTGGTTCTGTTGGGTTTCCGTATTAGTTTGGCTGCCTTGTCCTCGCTGGTTAAATAGCCCAGAAAAAAATTTTACAAGCTTGCCCTCTGCTGGTTTCTGAGCCGTGTTTTTTTTTAACCCTAACCCAAGTTTAGGGGCAGCAGTTGTAGGTAAAGGGACAGATAAGCTGAAATGAAAACCAGGCTTTGAAGAACCTTGGGGAGCTTTGCCTGGGTTGTTGAATGGACCAGAATGTGAAGAAATTCTAGATGGACTTTCAAACTGGCTCCCATGGTGAAAATGACTAGACCCCTGAGAATGGTCATGTTCACCTTTCCGGTCCTCTGTGTTAGAAATGGGTCCTTGAAATTTTATTTCAAATGTCCTGGGTTTGGCCATTGCATTTTTTGTCGGAGATTTTCCAGGTGGGAATGATTTGACCTGAGCATTTTTTTGGGCAGCATATGGGTTCAGATGTAAATTGGGATAAAACCGCTTCTCCATGAGAACATCTCCATGAGGTTTCCAGGCATGCGCCGCTCGATGCCCCCAATTCTGGGCAGACGGACGAGGCCACATTGGCCATGCTTCATAGGCTGCAATGAAAGCAATGACAGTTTACTGCTTCTACAGTGAAAACCTTCTGCATTTTTTTTTTTTAAACGTAAAGTGTACACAATACATTTCATTTGGTAATCAAATTAAGTGTTTTTTTATATTTGAATTGGCAAAATGTGCAAAGTAGCAGCCTTTAAAAACAATTACTTTAGTACATGACCCAAGAAAAAAACTAAATACAGGTGATGCAGCCCTTTGATGGTATTACCAAGTGTCTGCAGTGCCTCATTTTTTTGCAACATTACAAATTATTATGAAATGATGAATACATGTTAACGATCATTAAACTAATGCAGTCACCTTTTAGGGTTCGTTGCCGACAGTTTTGTGGAAGTGCTATATTTTGAAGATTCAGGTTCAGAATCTGATTACATTTAAGAATAAGGCTATGAAAATGGTCAGGAAAATTGTTTGGTTAAGGGCAGGGTTTGGGTTTATGGATAGCAAAATCTAATAAAAAAAAACATAGCTACTACAGAACTAAAAAAAAAAATAAACACGATTTGGGTCAGTTTCATAGCAAAAAGTTCAGAACGATCTGATATTGGATGTTTTTCATGTATTACTAGCAAAGAGAGTTCCATCAGCAAGAAATCATTGCAGACCGAAGTCATTGTAAAAATATATCCATTTATCAATCACACTTTTGGGTCCAGGAGCTGTAAACATAAATAACACATACCAGTTGGAAAAGCTGCAGCATAGGTAACCTCAGATATCCAGCAGCCCAGCAAAATACTGTGAACATAAAACAGGAAACATTTATGTGGGACAAAATGAAAAAAAAAAAAAATACATATTATAAATATAAAGTCAATGTTAGTACCTTATTAAGTGGCCCACAGGTGCCATATTTGGCCCTAACCTTAAGGACATAAACATTCAAACACCAGCTTCTGCAGCTCTTGACAACCCAACTCTCAGAGGCAGGAACCCTCCGATGGGAAAAGCACGTCTTTCTAAAAGCACAGTCAAACAAAGTCAACCTAATAAACCACACAGAGGATGAAGTTTGGCACCGCTTCAGAAACAGGTGTTCGCTAATCAGACCTGCCCACAGCTGCCTCCACTCACACTGATCAGGCAGCAGCAAACTACACTCACAACAACACTCACAAAACTCACGACAACACTCACCCTGATCAGGCAACAGCAAACAACACTCACAACAACAACAACAACACTCACACTGATCAGGCAGCAGCAAATAACACTCACAACAACACTCACACTGATCAGGCAGCAGCAAACAACACTCACAACAACACTCACACTGATCAGGCAGCAGCAAACAACACTCACAACAACACTCAGAACAACACTCACACTGATCAGGCAGCAGTAAACAACACTCACAACAACACTCACAACAACACTCACACTGATCAGGCAGCAGCAAATAACACTCAAAACAACACTCACAACAACACTCACAACAACACCCACAACAACACTCACACTGATCAGGCAGCAGCAAACAACGCTCAGAACAACACCCACAACAACACTCACAACACTCACACTGATCAGGCAGCAGCAAATAACACTCACAACAATACTCACACTGATCAGGCTACAGCAAACAACACCCACAACAACACTCACACTGATCAGGCAGCAGTAAACAACACTCACAGCAACACTCACACTGATCAGGCAGCGGTAAACAACACTCACAACAACACTCACACTGATCAGGCAGCAGTAAACAACACTCACATTAACGCTCACAGCAACACTCATAAATTCTTCAGTACATTCTGTCAAAACGTGTTAAAATACAAGATTAGGCTCTTGACAACCCAACTCTCAGAGGCAGGAGCCCTCCGATGGCAAAAGCACGTCTTTCTAAAAGCACAGTCAAACAAAGTCAACCTAATAAACCACACAGAGGATGACGTTTGGCACCGCTTCAGAAACAGGTGTTCGCTAATCAGACCTGCCCACAGCTGCCTCCACTCACACTGATCAGGCAGCAGCAAACTACACTCACGCCAACACTCACGACAACACCCACAACAACACTCACACTGATCAGGCAGCAGCAAACAACACTCACAACAACACCCACAACAACACTCACAACAACACCCACAACAACACTCACAACACTCACAACAACACTCACACTGATCAGGCAGCAGCAAACAACACCCACAACAACACCCACAACAACACCCACAACAACACTCACAACAACACTCACAACAACACCCACAACAACACTCACAACAACACTCACACTGATCAGGTAGCAGAAAATAACACTCACAACAACACTCACAACAACACTCACAACAACACCCACAACAACACCCACAACACTCACAACAACACTCACGACAACACCCACAACAACACTCACAACAACACTCACACTGATCAGGCAGCAGCAAGCAACACTCACAACAACACCCACAACAACACTCACAACAACACTCACAACACTCACAACAACACCCACAACAACACTCACAACAACACTCACAACACTCACCACAACACCCACAACAACACTCACAACACTCACAACAACACTCACACTGATCAGGCAGCAGCAAACAACACTCACAACAACACCCACAACAACACTCACAACACCCACAACAACACCCACAACAACACTCACAACAACACTCACAACACTCACAACAACACTCACAACACTCACAACAACACTCACAACACTCACAACAACACACACTGATCAGGCAGCAGCAAATAACACTCACAACAACACTCACAACACCCACAACAACACCCACAACAACACTCACAACACTCACAACAACACCCACAACAACACTCACAACACTCACACTGATCAGGCAGCAGCAAATAACACTCACAACACTCACAACAATACTCACACTGATCAGGCTACAGCAAACAACACTCACAACAACACTCACAACAACACCCACAACAACACTCACAACAACACTCACACTGATCAGGCAGCAGCAAATAACACTCACAACACTCACAGCAATACTTAAACTGATCAAGCAGCAGCAAACAACACTCGCAACAACACTCACAACAACACCCACAACAACACTCACACTGATCAGGCAGCAGCAAATAACACTCACAACACTCACAACAATACTCAAACTGATCAGGCAGCAGCAAACAACACTCGCAACAACACTCACAACAACACCCACAACAACACTCACAACACTCACAACAACACTCACAACAACTCACAACAACACGCACAACAGCACTCACAACACTCACACTGATCAGGCAGCAGTAAACAACACTCACATCAACACTCACAACACTCACACTGATCAGGCAGCAGTAAACAGCACTCACAACAACACTCACACTAATCAGGCAGCAGTAAACAACACTCACAACAACACTCACAACAACACCCACAACAACACTCACACTGATCAGGCAGCAGCAAATAACACTCACAACACTCACAACAATACTCAAACTGATCAGGCAGCAGCAAACAACACTCGCAACAACACTCACAACAACACCCACAACAACACTCACAACACTCACAACAACACTCACAACAACTCACAACAACACGCACAACAGCACTCACAACACTCACACTGATCAGGCAGCAGTAAACAACACTCACATCAACACTCAGAACAACACCCAGAACAACACTCAGAACAACACTCACACTGATCAGGCAGCAGTAAACAACACTCACAGCAACACTCACAACACTCACACTGATCAGGCAGCAGTAAACAGCACTCACAACAACACTCACACTGATCAGGCAGCAGTAAACAACACTCAACATTAATGCTCACATTAACGCTCACAGCAACACTCATAAATTCTTCAGTGCATTCTGTCAAAACGTGTTAAAATACAAGATTAGGTGATGTCAGGGAATGAGACATACACCAATGCTATTCCTTAACACACAGAGAACACAATTCAACTTAGAATATGAAACGGCACAGAAATATCAGACGTTTGTGTGGCATGCATGGAAAAAAACGCCGGGCCGGGCCACCAAGCTGTTGTAAGGAGCCTGGTGACCCTCCTGGTCTCACGACGTTTTTTCTCATGCAGGTTGGTTTTATTAGATATTCTGGAATAGGCGGGTCACATTTCTCATTGGTCAGCTTCACATCAAGGCACTTGTCTTTTACAACAGTCTGTCTTCCTTAGTGATAAGAGTCTTGGTGAATGTTTTACCCATTCTCCCCTGGGGTGTTACACCCCTCCCTAGGAGTAAACATTCCTGTGCTCCATCTTTACACCTTCACAAATGCAGTTTGTCACACATGCCATTTTTCTCTTAGACTAATGATGCAGATAATATATCACTATTATGCAGATAAAATACATCACAGAAATATAATCATATATTTACATTTTATCACAGGTGATCTTTAAGTTTCTACAGGATAAAAATGCATTTTAAGGAAACAGCCTGTGAAGTTTAGGTCCCATAAAATCTATTGATGTGAGTGGATTAAATTGAACAATTAAAACAATTTAGTTGTTTCCACATGAAACCATATGTTAAAAGAGCAAACTGACCAAAAAACTACGTCTCACCTTAATTGAACATTACACTTTGAAGATGTACAGTAAGCAATTTATCTGCCACAAAATATTGAATCAAAAACAGATAATGTGTTCTCTGCATCTGCACTCAGAGAAATCTCCCATCCCAACTGCCCGACATGCACTTGAAAGCGGTATCACATAGTCAAGAAAATTATAAATATTCCTGTAGCAGTGTAACAACAATACAACATTTTTAGACTACATAGGAAGGGTTGATACTCCACTACCAATTTTGATACGATAATGATATTAAAAAACCTTCTTAGGCAAAAAATATATAACATAATAATATTGATATGATTAAGACCATTCTAAAACTTTCAGAAAAGGTGCGACTGTTGTTTGTATTAAAGTTGGTATTAGAAAAGTATTAGATTGTTTTTCCACACACGATTTTACTGCGAGTTCACCTTATTCAAGTGATTTTGTGTGTGACTGCCGCTCCCTGCCTTCATCTGTATGTGTGCAGGCCAGTTTGGGGGTGACCATTCTGAACCAGTGGAGCGTTGCAGACTGAAGCTCGGCCCCTGACACTGCAGCGTAATGATGATGGATCTCCTCAAGGTGTTTATGTTGCCTTTATTTATTGGTCCTTTCATTGGTTGTAAGTGTTTTTGGGGTGTGGAGGTAGAGTGTTAGTTTGTGGCTTTTGACTAGAATAATGAAATGTATTAGAAGCATTTCTGCAACCCCAGCACCAAGACAGTGAAAACAACTGTTCACAGAGTAATTAAGGGAGTTTGGATATTGAATGATTAGTAGTGCTCACAATTTTTGTTTATTTTTTTAGGATAGGGCTTGGCAATATGACAAATTCATCATGATTATTGTCCCTTCATACTTATCAGGCACACATTTTGGTTTGATCTAATTATAAATGAATAAAATGCCTATTTTTAAAAAAAAAAAAATGTTCTTCCAAATTCTGAACTCTGCTCCACACCACATATTTTTACTTGTTTGGCTGTAGACATCCATCGTCTTCCGCTTATCCGGGGCCGGGTCACAGGGGCAGCAGTCTATGCAGGGACTCCCAGACTTCTTACTCCCCAGACACTTCACCCAACTCCTCCGGGGGGATCCCGAGGCGTTCCCAGGCCAGTCGAGAGACATAGCCCCTCCAGCGTGTCCGGGGTCTTCCACGGGGCCTCTTCCCGGTGGGTGGCTATAGACATCTGGATTAAAAAGACCCAAGCAAAATTTCCACCAACAACAGTACTCTTAATGGCCACTTGAAGGCTTATGTTCATTAATACTGGACAACATACATTTGGCTTAAAGGTGCCATAACATGCTTTTTTTCACGTTTCGTAGTCTATCCTAAGTGTATAATTGATAATAATAAGGGTTGTGCAACACCCTTAACATAAGAGTTAAGAAATATCACCCAGACCTTGGACCCCCTCACCAACCCGGAAATGCAGACGGCTTGATATTCGCCCCCACCCTTGCGAAGAGCGATCTGGCTCCCCCGCCCAACCCGTGACGTAGTCTCAGAGCGCGTGTGTGCCCCGCCCACCCGTAACGTAGCCCCACAGCTGTCTGCTCCGCGATGCGCCGCTCCTGCCGCGCGACTGAGTGAGAAACAATAGAACTTCAGATCAACACTACTTTGAGCCTAAATAAATCTGGTGTTTATTCTACAGCGTGCGCAGAACAGATATATCTATAGATCTATATATATATATATATATATATATATATATATATATATATATATATATATATACATATATATATATATATATATATATACATATATATATATACATATATATATATACATATATATATATATATATACATAAGTCTTATGTCCATCGCGCTCTTATTTCCTGGTTTTTCGGTATCGGATAGAACTTCTCTCCGTTTATTTTCCCGGTTGCTGCATCAATTGCCTCATAAACCTTCACCATTGTGATAATAGTAAAGAGTGCGATATCATTAATGACGTTTTGGGCCTCTTTGAACCGTGTTTCGTCGTAAATCGAAGCAGAAAAACTCCGGGGCTTGTATTGGGAGACGAGCCTGGAGCAGCGCGGAGCCGGGGGGAAGGGGGCGGGAGGGGGAGGCGGGTGGAGAGGGGGGAGGGGGGATGATGACGCGTGCCCGTCAGTTTGGAGATTCGCGGAAAGGAGATAGTCTGTAATATAGCTAAAAACTGCGGGAATCAATCAAAAAAACACTCATATATGAAGCACAAATAGCAATGTAAGAAGGTTAAAAGCTCTGAAAAGTCGATTTTGCATGTTATGGGACCTTTAAAAACAGAATGCTCCTGTGAGGTAAATTGCAAGTAAAAGGGGTTTTACTTTTCCTGAAACTTGGATTAGGGTTAGTTTAGACAGATTATAACAGCCATAACAATTCTGAACTAGTGCGCATTGTATAGTAAGTGAATGTGCTAGAAAACAGAATGAGCCTCAAACTTACATCCCTCATCGCCAGGCACAAAACTAACAGAATACAATTTGAATTTGAGATGTACAACATGGCAATGAATGCCAAACAATGCCCTGGTAGAACTCCACCTCAATACAGATATTATTTATGGCTCGACCATGAAGTTTGAATTTATGTGACTGACTGTACATATTATTAGCACTCAAGTCCCTCCACAAATCAAAATGATAAACGCCAGAGTACTCTGTTGAATTAAAAGACAACATCTTTGTCTAAATCAGCTGGGCCATTGTATTGTTATTATTCTTAGAAACAAACATATGCCACTGAATAAATGACTTGGTCCTTCGTCTTTTACAGTGATGGAGGATGTGAATTGGTGAACAGCAGGCAAAGCAAATTCTATCATCCATCTACTTAGAAACGCCTCAAAGACTGATCTAAATGCTGATGTACAATAATTGGGCGTATTCAACTTTTTAATAGCTCTCTACAAATGTGCAGACCCTTTTAAATGAAAATGAGTTGTCTTAGAGTCAGGAGCAGGGCCACACCTTATGCACGTCGCTTCCTGTATTCTGAAGTCTTTCCAAGTGAATACACTTTAATTAAAAAATAATACTAATTTTCTACATCTGACTGTATGCATTGTAAGATAGGGCCATTGATGTAGTTCAAATAAGTAAAAGATTATTTGCTGCCCTAGCAGCCATGTAAAATCAGCCTCTGTATTTTCTGAAGACACTATTTGCAAAACAGAATTATATCCTACAGGTGTTACATCCCATTTGTGCTGTCTGACACTAAAACGGAGCAGACCATCCCTATGCTCAAAATTAGAAAATATACAGAACTTGTAATGATAAGCTGAGAAAATCTTATTTAGCAGGGGAGCAACTGTCATGAGGCTGTCAAAAGGATCCAAAAGTGAAGCACAGAGATGTTTGTCACATGTGTCAGTTTCCAAGTGAACTGCTCTGACGTTGCCAGCAGAGCTTCCATTAGGATGGAAGGAGGTTTCACAAAAGCAAGAGTGTAAAAGCAGATTAAGAACTGTTGGATAAGAATGTTTTTTGGGAAAAAAACACCCTGGTAAAATTCATCGATCACTGGTCCTGAGGAGATGCCCCGATGGCATTGAAGGACGGGTCAAATGCAGAGGACGAATTTTACTACGAGGACAATAAAGTGTACCTTAACTATAACCTTATTTGTCCCACAATGGGGAAATTCCACTTTTAGAACAGCAGAATATAAGCATGCAAATAGATTTAAATAGACTTAAATCTAACATACGGTGCACTGTGCAGATAGGGCCAAAAAAAAAAAAAAAAAAACTCTAATGTACAGTTAGTAGCTATGACCGAGATTGTGTGCAGTGCAGCATATGGACAGAATAAATTGCAGTGACTACAGGAAGGATTGGACCAGAAATGATTGACATTATGTTACAATAATGCACATGATTATAACAGATGATTGACACTTGGTTTAACAGTGTTTGTCATGAGTGAGTCTGACATCAGCAGAAAGTAAAGACCTTTTTTCGATTGCAAATAAAACCTAGTTAAATTACTTTAACAAACAGTTGTATGTAGCAATATGAATAGTAGAAGTTTAAGTGGTAAGCTCCATGACATTTTTGGTCAGTCACACCATTGAAATTAAAATGTTCTATCTCATGAAATCCTCATGCTGAAAAGATTATGCGATTAGTGCTGATACATGTGCATATTCTACATCATACTTGTTGCAACACTCATCAGTATTGTAAATTAATGAAAATATATATTTTGTGTCGGAGTTAAAGGGCCAGATTCCCATTTGTCATGAAATAGATTATTAAATGCATTAGACTATATTGATAATTAACTTTGTCAAATAGATTTAAATAAGTGTGATCATGGTACATTATCCACAAAAGATAATATCTATAGAGAGAATCAAAAAATAGTTTCAAAACCTAATTTAGTATGATTTATTTTTTTAAATCACAATGAATAGTTAATTGCCTAAAGTTTCACAGCCTAGTGGACATACAGAAGTGAAAAGGGAAACGTTGCATAAATATGATACTTGAAGCGAGGCATCAGAAGTGTCATCTATTTGTTTATTAGAATCATTTCAGAACATTAAAAGAGTAAGTAAATTCAGCTGGTGTAAACTTCACAAGGTTTTTGGTGTAAACTTAATTACCGAGAGTTCTGCAGATTATTAAAGATCGAGAATGGTTGTTTTGATTGACAGCAATCAAATATTGAAATGTTTTATTAAACTTGTTGCAACAAGAGGTAAAGAACAATTCTGATTCTGAAAACTGTCAACTGTCAATTTTGGGGAATGTGATCACAGACAGGACACTTCCTGTCCCCGACATAGTCACAAAAACTGTGTTTATACATGATGTCGTTTTAACTAATGTGCACAGAACACAAGGTGAACTTTTTGGACTGGACAAAACTCTCTTTTGGACTTAACATGTGTCACTAACGTTGTTTGTGTGAGTGTGAATGAATGAAATTGTCTTGTCTATGTTTACGGACTCATCGTTAACATATTTTCTGAATTTTCAAATAACATCAGGTTAATATAAGCTCGTTTTCAGGTTTTCACAGGTAATTGACAGAAGCACATGGTCCAGAGTGGATCTATGTGACAGAACCAAGAATTACAATGTGCAACTCCAGAGTTGTTGTTTTTGTGTATGTGTTGTTCTTTATCTTAACTGGGTGAAACTATGTTCACATGAACAGAGGGTCATCAAAGGGTCATGTGGATTCAATATAGAGTCAAAGAAATCAAGAATCTGATAAACTACAAAACTGGTCCATGAGGTGAATTTAGTGTATGCCTCAATTTACACTGAGCTTCTATTTGGATTTAAAATTAGGTTAAGCATTTACCAGAAGAAATTAAAGTTCATTAAAATGTTTGGGGCATTTGAGAAAAGAAAAGGAAAAGAGATATGACATAACGTTTCCTTGTGCGGCGCTTTCGTCTGCTTTATCAGGTTGTTCCAGACTAACGCAGCATTATAAAACATTATAAACATGAACCTATTTTGGGAAAATTAGACTTGAAAATTCATATGTCGAAGAAACCCTGAATGAAAATAGATTCAGGAAGTAGAATTTCTCTCCCATGGACCAGACCAAGCCTCGGACAAGGGAGGGATGCACTTTTGCTTTCTGTGCAGGTCAAACCCACACCGCGGACAGCGGCTTCATGGCTCCTGGTCAAGGAGACAAGGTGCTAAGGCAGGAGATGGAAAGGTGCTGATCGCGGACACCGCAGTGAAAGTTGCAGACTTCTCACTGTCTTCAGTCCACCCAAGGGACCAGAGGGTCATCTGTACAGCTGAGATACGGCCGCAGGGTCAACTCCAGTACGACAGAACCAACGTGCCCTCGCCGGCTGCAGGGGGCGACTTCCCTGGGCGTTCAGATTGCAACGATCTCAAGTGCGAAAAAAGAATATTTGGGGTCCGAGCAGATTGCCAAGCTTGACCTACACCAGCCACTGACCAGGTGCTCTGATCACGTGGCACTCCGTCTACACAGATAAAAGCGCTGCTTTTCATCTGCATCGACCGGTAAAAATACTCACACAGACAATCCGGAAGCACGTGTTTCTCTCTCTGTCGTGAGAGGGGGCCCCCGGATCCTCGGGGCTCTAAATGGGCCCTCCTCTAAAGGAGAATCAAAGCTAGACTTTATTCTTTAGAATTTTGTGACGGAG
>NW_027316389.1:23102279-23192279 GCF_026437365.1 Eucyclogobius newberryi
TCCTGTTTTCTTGTGTACTTCTGTGTTTATTCAAAATGAGTGATAAGATGGAATCTGCTCAATATGTGTGTGTTCAAGTGACAGGGCAAGATAAAGACACTGTTAAACAGGACACAGACTACATTATACAGACATAAAAGAGGATTTAACAATTTAATCTAGGTTTGCCAGGTTTCTACAGTTTTTCCCAAAGAGGTTTTAGTAGTTTTTCCTGGCCGAGAAGGGGGGTCTAAGGACAGGGGAGCTTGGGACACTTGTCTAAAGACAGACTGGGAAATTGCAAAGTTCCTATGAACATTGATTAATCTGTTGTGATTTTGGGTGTTACAAAATTTAAATAGATACATGGAATTTAATTGGATTAGCTTTACATGTCGGATGTTACTTATTTTTATTCATTTTTATGATTAATGTTAATGATTTTTATTTTTTATTGTTTTATTTATTATTCATATTTTATTCATTTTTGCTAATGTTGCGGTAATTTGAAGATGAGGTACTGGTGGTCAACATGATATTTATTCCCTCAACACTTGTGATGAAAGGTTTCTCCTCTGAAATGTTTTGCTTCAGCTAAATGTTTATATATATATATATATATATATATATATATATATATATATATATATATATATACACAAAAAAGTATATATATATATATACAAAAAAATAAATATATATATATATATATACATACATATATATATATATATATATATATATATATATGTGTATATATATATATATATATATATATATATATATATATATATATATATATTAAATATATTTTCATTGATTTTTAGGGATTAATTGACTGATGATGGTTGACATTTTGCTGATGTGATTTATAATAGAAACAGTGTTTTATATTTATCAAAAGAGGGGAATTGTTGTGGAAAAATTGGTCATGACATGTCATGTCTAACCTATCTATGTTGTTTTCCTGTTTACAGATGATATAAGAATATGAGTTAGTGAATGTGGTCCAGACTCTGTATCAAGCCATTTAGTGCGTCAGGACTTGATTAGGTGTAAAAACATCTCAGATGGACCTCTGAAAAAGATGTCACATCCATGATGTGACAATTATCTCTTTTGGATTCTGATTTAATGTGGGTTTTGTGCGTACGTGGCAGACTAGGCCACTGCCTTTAAAAGCATGTGTATTTTCCTGTCCTATCAAAGTATCTTGAATTTTGAGGTTAAGCTCAAAAGTTCAGCGAACAACTCCAAACACAGCACATTTGAAGTGGGCTGCAGTCGCCTGTTATCTCCATGAGCCAAATACTCTCATTCTGACTAAACCGTTTTTAATTAGTTTGTATTTGTAAGATTACATTGGAGGCCCTCCGACCCCTGTGATGCAATACCAGATTACCCACTTTGTGAAAGCTTGTTGTGCAGCTCAAATGGCACAATATCTGCTGTCGCTTCTGGAGTGGTGAAGTTAATCAGTGCTCATTGTTCCCTGGTAATTATGTGGGACTGTAGAGTTTTCTTTTTTCATTAGGAAAGTTGGCTTTTGCAACTGCATAAATACAGCAAATCATTTTCTGAAACATGCCATCATTTTAATCACAATGGAGCCAAAACAACATGACTTTAAAAAGAGCAATTAGTGAAGCTGTTATACGTGAAAAGAGTCCAAATATGAGGTTGATTTTGTCATGTAAATGTAGATTTTGTTAAAAAAATTTAAAATGGAATCTATGTTTCAATTCTGGTGCAAAATGGAATCCGCCATTGAAGAAAAGAATGATGGGGAAAATGTCTATCCTTAGGAGCAAATAAAAGTCCAAATGTTGTTACATGTTAAATGTGAATGCCACCCTCTTCTAATGGATGATTCTGCACAGAGTAACTTAACATCCTAAATTGATTTGAGCTTACATAAAACACTGTGATTGTGTTTTTCCCAGCCTAAACAAACAGATATATTGTCTGTGATTCGATTTAAATCAGCGCTTAATCCATAGATGCTGGCGGTGGTATAGTCACTCTCAGTCCCCGCCAGTGCTAATTCCTCCTTTCATCACCTCAACAGGTCCCAGTGCAATGAATTACAACCTGCCGCAGGCAGGGTCACAGGATTTTAAGGCCCACGCAAGCAATCAGGAGGATGTGACGGAGAGCTGAGCCGGGCACTCTCAGCTGAAGACATCCCTGTGAGAGAGAGGAAATTGAGTGATTCACATCTTGAGCCTCCAGCGAAGTTTGAAGCCGTACAGCAGAGATGAGGTAAAAAATACACCTAACTAAATTAGACTTTTTAGTATTCTGTTAGCCCCTAAAAATGTCTTTTTTTTTTCTCCCTCCCTTTATCTGCAGATAGGTTTATGTAAATATGGGCTTCAACACCCAAGACACTGAGGTGATGTTCAGAATCAAATAAACAGTGTAACAAACATGGGGATATCAAAATATAAAGTAGAATAAAACAACATATAAATCGGATCCTAAATGAAGAAAATATAACATGCCTTCTGAGCATTGTTTTCCATCGTGTCCCTTTTTGTAATGAGTGCACTTACTTCAGTTGTTATTAATTAATGTTACTAAGGTTAAGATTCACTTTATTGTCTACATAGGTAAATTTGTCCTCAGTGCAGCACCCAGGGGCCCATCTCAGATTTGGTCAGGACTTCCAGAGCTGGAGGATTTTTACCTAAATACAGTTTGGGGGAAACAAAGACAACAATTTGGATGTCTCTGGACAAACAAAGTCACCTAAGCTAATCTCTTGGTGGCTGCTAACAAGGGTCTCTGTTCTAAGTGTGTGAATAAAACCTCCTGAGCACTGCACCCCTGGTCATTTTCTCTGATTGTGAGAAAATAATTGGTGGAGGGAAAACCTTGTTTGAATGTTCTACTTGTGCAAGGTAATCACAAACGAGAAAAAATAGTCTTAAAATTCAAAAGACTATGTTATTGTTATAACACAAAAGAAAAGTGTTCCAATATTTACAGCAGATGTTGTCTTTTAACCAGTTTGATATTTAATTATAAATTTGCAGCTTGGAGATTTGTGTTTTGTGCCTGACTAAACACTTCATCTTCAAGTGTTTACTTTTAAAAGCCTCTTACATAAACACAAAAACATAAAGTTGGATTCATGAATATGTAGATCCATGCAATATTAGGTTTACTGTGCTAAGATTAAAACAAATGCAGAAAAAGAGCCCTCCAGCCTGAGGGAGCGTGTTACACTGTGTGAAAGGGTTTTTAATTCAAACATAATTTTAAAAACTAAATGGATGGTACAAAAGATATGTATATCCATACAGCTCAAGCTTGTGAGCGTTTGTTTTTATACATTGAAGCTATCTTGAAAATTGAGTTTTGAGTCTTATTCTGCTGAAGAAGAAGTGAAGGGTGGTGACACAGGAGGGAGGAGAGCATGTATGGATATGAATGACTTGAGAAGTGACCGATTGAGAGGCAAAGGTAGCAATGGTGACAAGCTGTTGACTGATATACATACAGTAATACATTTGCTTTTGAACCTCATTGTTCTGAACTTGAGCTTGTCTGGTTGGTTACAATATGTATACGAATGCATGGGAAATGATTTTGCAGCATTGAGCATCACTCATGTGTATGTTGGGCAAATATTGGAAATACTTTGCTCGGAAAATGGAAGTACCACTCGGAAGGTTGACATCTTGAGGTAAACGTTTAGTCTCTGCAGAGCTGTTTCCACAGTTACTGGTGCTTGTAATGGCCTATTCGTTTGTATTCACTCAAACCAGTTAAGTCCAAGGTGTTTAGTCGTGCCTTACCGGCTGGAGTGTCTGCTTTAGATTGGGAATGAAACATAAACGTATTTTTGAATAGAAGTGGCCATGTTTCTGGTCTGAAGCAGACCATACAATACAAATGAATGCTCAGAAAAGATAGGTTCCATTTTTACAACTGAGTTTTACAGTTCTTTACTTTACTTGTGAAAAAAATAACTGCAATCTGAGTGTTTAGAAGGTTTTAATAAATATGTAGCTTTTGGAAAATGTGTACGAGGGGCTGAACTCTTTCTTTGATCAATGTGTTTTTGTTGGACATCACATAAATTGTGATGTTTACGTATCTCAGAGCACAGCTATATTTCTTATTTCCCTTGACATGTTCTGACTTGCATTTAATAAAAAAGTAAAGTGAATTTGTAGAGGGTTGTACACAAGGGAAGCTGGCTAAACCTGAGCAAAATCTATAGGAGACTGATTCCATATGAGGATAACAAAGAGGCTTGTGGCTGAAGCAATATCTGCTGCTTTAACTAAAAGCATTATTCAGCTGAGATATTCTTTTTATGGAGCCTTGGAGGAGTAACAGAATAGAACCCATAAAACAGACAAAATGATGACATTTGCTTATTGTTGATAAATATTACATGGTCATCTTTTTTATTTCAAAGTTTCTTGTCTTCCTAAAGTACATAAATAAAGTATAGTAGTACTTTGTGTTTTTATTTTCTTCAGTCTTCCACCACCACTGACTTGCATATCAAGAACCTTTATCTAAAGGACACAAAACATACTATTAATACTACTATTATTATTATTATTATTATTATTATTATTATTATTACTATTGCTTGAAATGGGGTTAATTGATACATGATTTACTTATGGATTTATGCAGATTTGTTTTTTTTCACTGGCACTATAAGCACAGGTTAAAGCACTCTCCATAAGGGGTACTAGAAAAAATCAATTCACCAAAATATCGCAATACTCAGAGTCATGATACTGGTGTTGATACTTATATGTCGATATTGCGATATTTTGATAGGGTCAGGCACTTTAATGAGGTTGCATTGTTGATTTTCCTGTCAATACTTCTTGTCACGCCCTCTAATCTCCTCCCGCCGCGAGGCTGCATTGGAAATGACTCAAGTCACTCAGGTCGCTGCTGGTGTGAGTGCGGCGTGCGCGCTGTGATCCAGGCCACCGGAGGGCAGCAGAGTTGAACTAAAGTCAACTTAATGCAAATTCCCAACGATATTGCCAAGGCCACAGCCTCAGTAAACACATTTTGAAGAGACACATGTAAGGGATTGGTCGAGGCACAAAACACGCTCCTAATCACCCCCTCCCGGTGATAACTTCCTGTAGAGAGCTGGCGACGACAAGAGCGCGAGCAGGGTTCAGGAAGAGGGGTTTGTCGCTCTTGGTATTAAACCAAACCTCGCTCATGTGCTCCATCTGAAAGAGGAGTTGTCTCAGGTCCGATCGTTGTTTCATAAATCTATTCAGTCAGTTTAGCATTAGTTTTATGCAGCTAAACAACTGCATAAAACAGGAACAGTCTTCCTGAAGATGTGAGACAGCCCTATACTCTGGCAATGTTCAAATGGAGACTAAAAGGGTTTTTGTAGCTGTGCATATGACTGAAAAAAGTAAATTTGATTATTTGAATTTGTATTGTGATTTTAAAGCATTTGTTCTGTTCTGTAAAGTAATTTGAATTATATTGTGTATGAATTATGCTCTATAACTTTGAGCCAATCACTCAGCAGCAGAATGACATGATCACAGTCTCAGCAGTGCGTGTGTTAAACCTGATGAAACCTGCTATCTTAGCTCAGCCCTGACATGTCAGTCCGTTAATGAGGCAGTGTGGAAAGTGACACTGTTGGTGTGGACTTGGCGTGAACAGAAAGAAGTGAAGCAGTGTCCTGAGTACTCACTGCTTTAAAACATGTACCTTAACATAAACAAATCACCAGCTTTTCCAAACTTGTATTCATGCATTTGGAATGTGTTAGAAAAATCTATATAATTATCTCCTATTATTTTACTCTTATTATACTGTGTCGTGAAATTACCTGTATTAATGCTGTGCTTTTTGAGAATGTCTGCAGGAGTGTCAAGGCCAGCCGGCTCTTTATCTGCCAGGTGGACATCTGTAGCAAAACCATTTGTGTGGAGTGAAACCGGAGCACCAGTTTCACTCCCTTTTACTTTCTCACACACAACTGCTCATTATTTGTCTGATGTCTTTTATTTTAATCTTATGTTCCAAGTTGCCTTGGCGTTTATCCCCCCTCCCCTCAGGCTCGGGCAACTTGTTTTATGTAACTATGGGCGTGAAGAAGTTTCAATAAATGCGGTGAGAACGGCCAAAGGAGCTCAGAACGAGCAGGGATCTGACCCTGGTCGCTTATTGTGACTGAGTCGTTTATCCTTGACCGTTCTCCTCGCGAGTAAAATATATTAATCTGTCTTGTCTTCCTTTCCTTGTTTACCGTGAATTTAGAATAGAATTAGAACCAGGAAGTACCATCACATTAGTCCTGTTCTCAGGCCTCTGCACTGGCTCCTGTGGCTCAGAGAATAGACTTTAAAGCAGCTCTACTTGTGTATAAGTCTCTCCATGGCCTAGCACCAAAGTACATCTTGGACATGTTAGTGTCATATGAACCATCTCGGACTCTGAGGACCTCAGGGACCAGCCTCCTGCTGGTGCCCAGAGTCAGGACTAAACATGGACCGGCCTCCTGCTGGTGCCAGAGTCAGGACTAAACATGGACCGGCCTCCTGCTGGTGCCAGAGTCAGGACTAAACATGGGGAATCTGCGTTTCAGTTTTATGCAGCTAAAATCTGGAACAGTCTTCCTGAAGATGTGAGACAGGCTTCTACTCTGACAATGTTCAAATCTAAGCTAAAAACAGTTTTGTTTAGCTGCGCATATGACTGAAAGGATTTTTATTTGCACTCTTCTCTTTTATGTGATTTCATTAGTTTAGACAATCAGTTGGACTGATTTAAAAGGGAGTTGGACTCCGAAACACGTTGGACGTGTAATAGTACGTACCATCAGTTGGACTGATTTAAAAAGGAGTTGGACACGTTACCCTCTGTGGCTAGGTGTTTTTTTTTTGTTTTTGTTTTTTTATTTAGTTAAATTTATCGTATTTCTGTTTCTGTAATTTCTTTGTGATTTTAATGCATTTTTCCTGCTGTGTGAAGCACTTTGAATTGCCTTGTGTATGAAATGTGCTCTACAAATAAACTTGCCTTGCCTTGCCTTGCCTTGCCTAGTTCAAAATACTTGTAACTTTGTCAAAAGTTTCTGCAACTGTGCTAATGTCACTTAAGTAAATTACCTAAGTGAAAGTATTGGGTCTACGTTGAGGCTACATACAGTTGGATCGAGTCAGCTGAATAGGTCTGCTGAAAGTATGATTGGTGCTCTATATTTGACATGTAGCTAAATCCTGACACTATTGATGTGACCTGGGTCATGTTTTTAGCTCATCTCACTCATCTTGTAGACAAGGGAGGATCAACCTTTGGCATGAGCAGAAGATTCAATACATTCAGATTTAGACTTTAGATGGAGGGAAAGTTGAGCCGTCAGATCAGCTCTGGAAATGTCTTGACACTGAGCAGAAACAGGCAACTACAAAACAGTGTGGAGATGTATGGAAAGAATTATGTGTCCATCTTTTGTCCTTTGCTGAAAGTATCTTGGTGTTGGATGGTGTACACATACATAATCCTTTTCTAATACTATCCTTTCTATTATGTAGGGAGTGATTCACAGTCTAACATTAACATGGGCATTTTAATAATACCAATTAACATTAAATGGGTTATGGGAAATTATTTTGGCCTACAGAATCTTAATAAGGTGAAGTGAGGGGGAAAGTCAAAACATTTAAACAATATTATCCATAATTGCTAGCACAAGCTAATTGGCTCCTTGCATACATTATGACCTGTAGAATCTTTGGCTATTGCATATAGAGTTATGAGTCTTAACCAACATATGATCTACCTCCTACTATACACAGCCCATTTCTAATTCTTATTCTTTTTACATTACATTTATTTATTTTTACCAGATGTTCTTCTAGACTCATTTTTTTAACACTATGAGCTCAATACTTTTTATTTCATTTGTATTTATTTATAATTTGGGAGGGAAATTCAGTCACACACAGGGATCCATACAAAGTTTTTAGCAAATTTTCCCTTCACCGTGATTTATAAGGCATTGTATTTAAGTATCATGATAAACATACAGAAGACTGAAATAAGATAAGATAAGATATTCCTTTATTGTCCCACATGGGGAAATTTCATTGGTGCAACGCAGGAAGATACAGAGGTAGATACAGAAGAACAGATCACTTATAGGAAGTCTGAAAAACACTTTCAGTAGAAGATCTCCTATAAACAAATAAAAAACTCCCATAGACAAATAAATAAATAAATACATAAATACCATTGCATGTGATCACGACAGTAATTGCACATGAATATGTGTCACGACAGCACATGAATTCATTGCACATGAATTTCACAGTAATTGCACATGAATTCCAACAGCAATTGCACATATGACAGAATTGCACATGGTTAGGTCAGTATTGCGAGTGTTTGTTATAAAGTCTGACAGCAGCAGGAAGGAAAGATCTGCGAAACCTTTCCTTCACACAGCGAGGGTGGATCAGTCTCTCACTGAAGCTGCTCTCCAGAGCGGACAGAGTGTCCTGCAGGGGGTGAGACTCATGGTCAAGCATAGATGTGAATCTAGCCAGGACCCTCCTGTCCCCCACCTCCTGCACCGAGTCCAGAGCACAGCCCAGGACGGAGCTGGACTTCTTGATGACTTTGTCCAGCCTCCTCCTCTCCCTCTCTGTGATGCTGCTGCTCCAGCAGGCCACACCATACAGGAGGGCTGATGCCACCACAGAGTCGTAGAAGGTCTTCAGGAGTGGCCCTGTCACTCCAAAAGACCTGAGTCTCCTCAGGAGGTAGAGCCGACTCTGGCTCTTCCTGTACAGTGCGTCTGTGTTATGAGTCCAGTCCAGTTTGTGGTTCAGATGAACACCCAGGTACTTGTATGAGTCCACTCTCTCAATGTCCCGTCCCTGGATGTTCACTGGTGAGGGGGCAGTGGGGTGGCGTCTGCGGAAATCCACCACCATCTCCTTGGTCTTCCCCACGTTGATGAGGAGGTGGTTCCGCTGACACCAGTCCACAAAGTCCTGCGCCAGTCCTCTGTACTCCGCGTCATCGTCGTCCGTGATGAGTCCGATGATGGCAGAGTCGTCAGAGAACTTCTGCAGGACACAGCTGTCCGTGTCATGTCTGAAGTCTGCAGTGTAAAGGGTGAAGAGAAAGGGCGCGAGGACAGTGCCCTGGGGCGCCCCCACACTGCAGGTCCGAGTGTCAGACACACAGTCCCGTGCTCTCACAAACTGGGGTCGGTCCGTGAGGTAGTCCAGGATCCACTCTGCCAGGTCATACTCCACACCAGCCGTCTCCAGCTTGTCCCTCAGGAGCAGCGGCTGGATGGTGTTGAAGGCGCTGGAAAGATCGAAGAACAGAATCCACACAGAGCTGCCAGGTTTTTCCAGGTGAGAGAGAGAGCGGTGCAGCAGGGAGATGACAGCGTCCTCCACTCCGATGCCAGACCGATATGCAAACTGCAGCGGGTCCATGGCTGAGTTCACGGTGGAGCGGAGGTGGTCCAGGACTAGCCGCTCCAGTGTCTTCATCAGGTGGGACGTGAGAGCCACTGGCCTGAAGCTGTTGAGGTCTTTGGGGCGCGGTGTCTTAGGCACAGGTACCAGACAGGAGGTCTTCCAGACCTGTGGTACCACCCTCAGCTTCAGGCTCAGGTTGAAGACATGCTCCATAACTCCACACAGTTCATCTGCGCAGGACTTAAGGAGCCTGGGGCTGATGCCATCAGGTCCTGCTGCCTTCCTCACTTTAATCCTCTTCAGCTCACTCCTCACCTGTGCTGCTGTGACAGTCAGTGGTTGGCAGGGGGGCCGTGTGCTGGGGGGATGGGTGAGTCCAGGTGAAGTGGGGAGCTGATGGTCCGGGGCAGAGAAGTGAAGAGGAACAGATGCAGGGCATTGTCCAACTGTGGAAGAGGGAGCTGAAAATGAGTGGAAATACTGAACTTAAATGGGACCATAGCCTTTTTATATTTTTTCATTGTGAGGTATTTTAGGCATTTGGGTGTTTATAAAAGATAACTCACTCCTGTCTCAGTATACCATGTTTTACAAATGTTGTGTTTCCAAGCTGTGTGCCTGTACAAAGTGGGGATTAACTGAAAGATCAGCATTACGATTGTGCTTTTCTCTGTTTCAAGATTCAAGTGTGTAAAAGTTGGATGGACAGACCAAGAAAATGCATAATTTTCTTTCCTTTCTCTTTTAAATGACGTTCCACCACTGAGTGCCTCAACATTTCTGCCTTTTGGCCCACATATTTTTGGTACTCCAGTGCACAGGGCATTCTTTGGCATTTTTGTAAGCAATGTTTTTCTAAACTTGATGAGCACCTTACTGATTTATTTGTTGTTATTGTTCTCTTAAAGTGAGTGTTCGGGCCAAAGTTTGAAGATCACATTTACTTGGGTACTAGCTTTGTTTGTGCTGGAATGGAGTCCGCTGGAATAACCAGCTGTATAGAGGGGCAGCAGAAGCTCAGTGGTTCGACTGCAAACTATTGTCATGTCCTTGGGAGAGACACTTCATCAACCTTGTCTCCAGTGTCCATGCATGCTGGAGAGAGAGAGAGTGAGAGTGTTTGTGAGTGTATATGGCACAACGAAGTCACGGCATGCAATTCGGTGTGTTTACAGCATGTGTATCATGTATTTTCATTAACATGCACTGTCCCTATCCCTGGGGAGGTGTTTCGGGCATGTCCCACCGGGAAGAGGCCCCGGGGAAGACCCAGAGATTATGTCTCTTAGCTGGCCTGGGAACGCCTCGGGACCCCCCGGAGGAGTTGGAAGAAGCGTCTGGGGAGAGGGAAGTCTGGGAGTCCCCGCGACCCGGCCCTGGATAAGCAGAAGAAAATGGATGGATGGATGGTGAAATAAAATGTTGTTTTTTACTGTCAATGTTTTTTTTATGCATTATTGTCACGAATAATGTTAAATTTAAGATTTTTTTCTTACATGATCATTTTGCGCTAATGGTAAAAATTGACACAAAACATTGTTGCAGGTGGTAAGGTTTTCTATCGCGGCTGTGCACATGTGTAATAGTTTGTGCACATGTGGGGAAGGTTGTGGACATGCAGGGCATGTTGTGTACATGTGGGACAGGCTTTGCAGATGTAGGGCTGGCTGTGCACATATGGGACAGGTTGTGCAAATGTGGGGCAGGTTGTGGACATTTGGGACAGGTTGTGCACATTTGGGGCAGGTTGTGGACATGTAGGGCAGGTTGTGCACATTTGGGGCAGGTTGTGGACATGTAGGGCAGGTTGTGGACATGTAGGGCAGGTTGTGCACATGTGGGGCAGGTTGTGGGGTAAATCCACACAAGCCAAAGAATGAATCCAAACACTGCTAAAGTCCCGCTCCAAGTTTGTTTATGTGACACGGATCAGGCAGAGCTCTGGGTCTCTTCCTCACATTTCCTTGCCATTCTTTTGACTGATTCTGTACACAGTGCCCCTACAGGGGAAGGGGAGATATGGACATTTGGTTCAATTGATAAAAGTGTATTGTGAACGCCAATGGTACCAGTCAAGAGATGGAGACAATGTTGCAACTTTGGTCCTCAATCGAACAGTCCAGTTCAGTTCATATTGTGAATGTGACCTAAGTAATAAAAATGATTGCCTCCATTTACACAGGATTGATAACCAGAGACTATGACCATTTCACCAGTGTAATGTAAAGAGTGTCAGGGTTTGTTTTATTGTATGCCTCTTGTCTGTCGGATCTCTCAAATGCCACCTGCTCTCAGTGGGAGGTCTCTGTACAAAGCTCCATGTATAGATAGGGTCAGGCTGTGTGAATGAGTGTGACACAAAGTCAATATGTCTGCCTCGCTCTCTGCGCTTGTTTTCTGAGAATAAACTCAAGACAAAATGGAAAATGTCAATGTGCGGTGGGATGAGTGAAAGAGAGGAAGAGAGCATGGAAATAGCCACATCAATGTGAAATTCTTCAGAAACCATGTCCAAGGGCAGTGATTCTTAACTGGTGGGTGGGTCAGTAGGTTTAGGATAGAATGTTTGGCCTTACTAAAGCCAGAGCATTGGTATAGACTCCAACAGAAGCTGAAATGAGAAATGTCCCTTATCAGTAAAGTTTGTCTAAGTCTAAGGTTTGTTGTTGAAACTAAAACATTTTCTATATTTTAACAGCTTAACTTTCTCATTTTGATGACTGTATTTTCTTGTTCGTTTTCTCATTTGACTTTTGAACTGAACTGTACAGTACCACCTGTCACCAGCAGAAGGTGATGCATCCTGTAGGGCGCACGGTGTCAGATTGTTGAATAGAAATGAGAAGAAATTACAGGCAATTTTATCATTATTTTTCAATCTGGAGTTTGGAGCAGTGACTTTGACTAAATACAGAGAAGAACATTGGAAATGGATAAAATTCAAATGAGCAAGTAACTTTGTGTGACTAAGCAGCACATAAATGTATTTTTCTGAAGTCTGTTCATCTCTAATTTCCCTCATTACATTAGCATGTATGTTTGTGCTTTCATTATTTTTCCCAAGTAAGTTTGCTCTCTGTGGGCTCGGGTACGCTCCATGAGACCTATGATTTCAAATTGACCAGATGTGCACTTGTTTGTTTGATACTGGTATTTGATAGAAGCACAAACAAAGCACACTTAGCAGGAAGTGCACCAGTGTATTGTCAGCCAAGTCACCTCTCCACAGATCTGGCCCTTAACTTGACCTGGTGGCATCACCTGCTTGTTTTCATTGTATAAGTTTAATGCTTTAAAGTGGAAAATTCCAGTCAAGGCAATAAAAGCTCCGTGGAGGCAAGTTCCACCAGAAAAGTTTTGCAATGCACGATTAAACAAAGTCATTCTACTTTAATTAAATCTGCATCCATTTTATATCCACTTCTTTCATCGCCAAATTCAGTTAACATATGGCCTTCCTATATGTGCTAAATCTGCAGGGCCTACATTTTGGGTGCAATTAAGCACACTGCAGGTGAGGGATTCTTATGGGAGACACTTAAAGTACCAGACTAAAATTGAAAGATTTTAAAGCAGCTTCTCTGAAGTGTAAAATAAATACTTCTGGATTAATTCTCCTCCATCAGTTATTTCTTTCATAGCAAAATTAGCACAAACAAAAACATGTCTATTAAATTTGTCTATTTTTGTGTGTGAATTTTCTCTCAAAACTCCCAGACCCTAGTATATTTTCAAAATATTCTTCTCTCTTCTTTTGAATTTAATCTTCTTGATTGAATGTCTGTTTTATGGCTGGGACATCTGCTGAGTTTTTGGAGGTAGTTAAGATTGCAATTTCTTGTTAAACTTGGTTGGCACCAATCTTCCGCCCAGCTGAGATGAAATGAAAGTAATTGCACATTTTGTCGCTCTCTGAAAGAGCCTGACACACTGTGTTCACATATTCTATAGGCCATAGGGAGCAGTGTCTAAAGGTTCCTCCTAGTATCTCCTTCAATGGGGCCCTGTTATATAAGTACCAGACAAACCCTTCTGGAGTGACCTTGGGGGACACTTGGATGAGCTCAGTACTTGAGATTGTGTGATCATTATTGACTTTCAGTGTTTCAAGGAAAGAAACTACTGAAGAACGTTTGTACAGATGTATAGTCTTGATGAGGAAGACACATTCAGATATTTATATATGTACATTTGTACATACATGCAGTACAGTATGTACAATACATACAGTACAGTACATACAGTACATATACACTGTTGATTTAATATATACTTATATGTCAGTCAGTACATTTACATGCTCACCTGGAAAACTGAATAGCTGGTCTACATTAAACAGAATAGCTACTCATTGTTTTGGTCAACTAAAGTGAAATGAAACACTTTCGGAGCTTCAATGTGTTTATTTGTGCTGTGGAGAGCCAATAACTTGTGAGCAAAGCAGTTCGTAGCCTTTGAAAATCAAATACTGTAAGTAAATAAGTTGTCTCTTGTTTGCAAAAATGATGTGTGATAGCTGTTTTTATTATCCATTATAACTATAAAGTTGTACTGCTTATGTTACAGTACCCCTGAATGTCTCTTAGCCCCACATTTTTAAAAAATTAACCCATGTAGACTTGGAAAATAGTCAGTGAGTTACCTGTGCACGTAAAAGTCCAGTGACTGATTTACTTAATCCTAATAAAGTCTAGGCTATGCATGCCATAATTTAGAACATTCCAGGTAAACCAAGCGCATCTCCATGGAGACAATCTGGTGGCACACACCTTCTACCAGAAAAGTAGTGCACCTGTAAATTAATGATTATGTGTTGAGCAAAATGGCAAAGAAAAAACAGATCCGGAATGAAAATCTGCAGGTTACAAAGAGGTGACCGTCTGCACGAGAACCACTAAAGCACAGTTATGGGTTATTATGTAATATCGCAAAAAAGCATGAATTCCTGTGAGAATTCAACCACCTTTTGCTATGGACCCTACACGGGCGACTGGGGATTTCATTACACAGATGTTGTATACTGTAATTCCTTTGACAAATATAAGGGCCTTTCAGTGGCTTATGCAGCTGAGAGAGCGTGAGAACTCTTCAGACTCACACTCAGGAACCTTTTATGTGTCAATGCTGAAAAACTCCTCTCTTGACTTGTTATTACTTTGAATTGAGGGTGAAGTGTTCAATGGGAGCTCGTCCACATTGACAGCAATAAGGACAGGAAGTGTTGAGCTTTCTTTAGAAGATAGTTATTTGCCTGTCTTCAAGTTTGATTCAATGACTTGAATGAGGGACAGACTGGATCCAATTTGTATGGAAGTGAAGTTGTTCTACAGTAGCCACAAGAATGCATGGACGCTCAATCATTCATCATTTGACACAAACACAGTGTTATTGCTTCTTATATTTATCATGTGTATATTTTCTTTACACTAGTTAGTTATTTTTCTGTAATATGATCAGATTTGAGCTGAAGAGGGTTCAATAAGTAATTTCTATAGCTAATTATAGCTTCATTAATACCATAGTTATTTATTGTTTCAGCTCAAGTATTTTAACAATACTGTACATTTAAAAATGGTTCAATTGGATTCTCCTGCTGTTTTATTGTTGTGTCAAAGTCATTTAATCGTTTATTGTATTCATTTCTGAAGTAATGTATCATGCCTCAAAATGTGTTTCTGTGACCGGCCCAGATACAGTTTATTTTAGTGTGTAATCTTTAGCTTAAATTCCATTGTGGTTGGTTACTTTCACAATTTAGGACATTCATGCTTTAGGAGAAAGTGAGAGGAAATGGAAATAAACCCTCAAAAAACCCAATTTCTTAAAACATTTTTGGTTTAGATTTTAGCAGTTACCAGTTAACTCTATTGTTTTAGGTCTATGAGAATAACACATCTTTAAATCTAATAGAACCTCGTTTTAAGTAGCAGTATAGTTCCAGTCTTGAGTTTGAAGACATTTGTAGTGTGGTGCAGGCTGCATGGGAGCGATGACAGCTCTCAGAAGTTTTATTTCAGCGCGGGGCAGGCAGAAGTTTCCTGAGCAGGTTGGCGAGCCACAGAGACAGCGTTTCTAGAAGCCAATATGACAGCCAATCATGCGACTGTGAGAGTACAGGCCTAAGATTTGCTTTGGAAGAGACAAGAAAACCAGTGTGATGGATGCTACAGAAGGATGGAGTCAGTGGTGGGGCGGTGAAGCTTAAAATAGGGACATATTGTGATATCTTTTGGTAGAGCTTACTGTGTGCTAAAATAATCTTTGTGATTCCAAGCACATTTAAAAAAACAGCTTGCATTTTGAGATGACCATTTTACAAATTATTGTAGAAGATAACAAAAAGCTGTGAACAAGGACAAGTAATTGAAAGCTGGTTCAATACTTTTCATTGATTTGTGTTTTACTCATGCATTTCCATTCTTGCAATCACTGCTAACCCTGCAGCTCACCTCCTCACAGCTCCTTCTAAACAGACACTCACCTTTTCTTAAAGTTGAACGCATTGTGATTTCCTGTCCTTGCTTGTTTGTATTCTAACTTTGACCTGTGTGCCCTTCGACCTCGCTGCTCTAAGACGATCCATGACTAAAATATTTAAAATTTCATGAGCCTGATATAATCATAAACTTGAACCTTACTATTTTTTGATAAAACTTTCACAATCGTATTAGTATGTATTAGTGTTGGTACATGTCACAATAGTAACATTTGAGGAAAAAGCTCAAGTTTGATTTAGATACCATAATGATAAAATAAAATGATAAAAAGAGACATTTCCTATTCAATTTTTTTTTCTTTACTAGTTTTTGGTGAAGAGCATTCAGTAAATGTGCGACTTTGACCTACTTATGTGATTGATTTCTTTAAAAAATGAATACGGACACCTGCTTGAGTATCTAGTTTCAATACTAGTTTCATTATTCATTAGTATCTTGATATTGATTTTTGACAACCCAGAAGGTGTACTTTATATGTTTTATACGAAAGTCTAACAGAGTTAAAAATAAATGTTATTAATCTTATCTCTGTACCTGACAGATTAATATTGCCTGTCACCAAATACAATGAAAGAACCGGGAGACAAAACTGCCTGAAGGGTGGAGGATTTCCTTTCTACGCGCAGTAAAACTGATGAGGTGATCTTAATTCTGATCTTATCAGAGCCTCGCTCTGCGACACGCACGTGCATTGTATTGTTGCTTTTGAAGAATTTCTGCTTCTCGTTGTGCAGAGCAGCAACAATGGCTGAAAGGAAAATAACCATTTATTTTAACACAATAGACCATTTTCTTTTAAATCCACATTTGCGCTTACCGCAAAAGTTAACAACATACACCTTGACCACAATGTGTAGGATAAAAATAATGCATTCTGACCAGATTCTTTAGGGCAATAGACCTCCCTTCCCTTGATGTTGATACAAAGGAAAGGATTTGATACTAGATACAGATTATTTTTTTCTTCAGGTTTTAAATATATAAATCAGAACAGGGGAAGAACACAAACAAAAAACAGAACACGGCCAGTAGCAGAAAAAAAGAATGAGCAAAGTTATACATTTACTGTGTCTAAGGCAAGGGTTTTGAAGCCCAAATACATGGTTCCGAAGTCAATTTGTCTACAATGCTTTGTTAATCTATGTCCAATATTAATGAACAATAACACAGTCCCAAAGCGCATAAATTTGCAATTTTGATAGCACAATGGTGTCAAAAACACTTTTTTTAGATGATAGAATATAATTTTCAACACAAAAATTATACCAGTAATAGTTTCTTTAAAGAAGACATATTACTTTTTCTTTTATACAGTTATAACTGATGACATGTAGATTATCTCTTTACATTTCGTTCATTTTAAATGGAAAAAATGTATATAAAACAAATTTAAAATGAAACAGATTCATCGATCACTGTAGGACTATGATTACTGCTGATCTTCACAGTACGAGCAGTTTTAAAGGTTTGTGTTACAGTGTTGGCAGGAGGCATTAAGTAACATGAATTTTGTTTTTTGTTTTTTGCTAATTGGATTAAATTTAAATTAAATTAGGACTAAATTGTAATTAATCCCTATTGCAGCAAATCAGACAATATCAAAGGCATCTTTTCTTACATCAAGCGTCACGACCTGAATGAACTCAGACACACTTCAGATAGTTATAATTTCTGTGAAGTGGGTGAGACGTGAAGAGATTCCCTGTGGTGCACTGCCCTACAGCAGGTTATATCCCTTTTTTTTTTTTTCCAGCTCAGCCTGTCAGAAGGTGTGGAGACGATTTGGCAAGTGGTTAATGGAGAGCCACGAAGCCCATCTCACATCTTGTCGGTTCACTTAGGGAGGGAGAGTGGCCATGACAGCAGCACTAATGCAGAGCCCACAGCTGCTGATGGCAACCACTGGACCAGTCACATCCCATCGTCTGTACGTAGCAGTAGATGACAATCGACATGGGACTTAAGGATCATTAGACGCCCTTTACATATTATATCCACCGGTAGATTTAAAGCGGTAAATGTCTCTCTTTCTACTGAAATTTGAACAGTTGCTATTAATTCAAATATGTGCCAAAGTATGTGTGTGTTTGTGCGAGTGTGCGTGTGTTTGTGTATCTAGCCTTTCCACAGGTCATCGGTCAGCTTCAGTAGTCAGCAGCACCAATTTCAGCCATCACCTGTGCCTGCATGGAGACAACAAAGAACATGCTCCTGACAAAGTTCCTGAAGTAAATTACCCATTCATTAAAAAACAAAACAAAAAAGCTTTAAGTTTGCTTGCTCGGTTTTTATGTGGTAACTTAAAGGTTGAATGGACGATTTTTTGGGCCCAAATCTGAGTCTTATTTCCTCGTGGCGTGGACTGCCGATTAGTCCTGCCACGTATCAATCATAAAACACACCTCACCTGCAGCCGCGTGCGGCTCGTCCCCACGTTTCCGCGTGTCTAAGCGCATGAATCTATCACAATATAGTTCCCTCATTGTACGGGACAAAATGAAGACGGAGAAAGACAGTTCAAGCTGACTCAGAAGAGACGGAAATCTACGGGAGACGAGAGATGCGATGCGCTCCGTTGCGCTAATAAACAAACGCACGTGTGTGTTGTATCAGTCCACACGGGGGAGTGCGCATGTGCACTTCCGCCTGAGTTCTCAAATCGATGAAAAATCGTCCATTGCGCCTTTAATGACTACTTAAAGACGTATTATAAAATCTGTTTCTGAAACTTTATAAACTGCCAATTTTCACTGATACATTAAAGGAGCTGTACCTGATTTTTAAGGTTTTGAAACGTGAACAAACAGAACTAGTTTGTTTCATGGATGTATTATAGGTTTGTTTTAACAACATGATGAGTTTATAAGCATTTTTCACAAGTCTCTGAGTGAGTTTTTCCCGTAAAGCTAATAAATATTAGCATGCTAACGGCACACTTCCCCTGCTTCTCTGAGAATAAAACGCTTTTCACCGAAATAGATGCTTTTACAATATATTTGTAGCATCTATTTATTAAAATATCTGGATAGGATATTGCAAGCTTAAACTTGTCATAAGTTGGAGCTTATAACTAGTGGCCATTGGAACTTCAGCCAAAAATTCCTCCACAGTCCAGAAAGCATTTTTCCAAGCGAGTGAAATGTATAAATAGGTCACCTACAGCTTTCACAAAGGTCGAATGTGTGCTCCTCATACATGCTCGTGTGGGAGAAGAGCACTACTATGTTCGGTGGACTGAGAACTACCGGATTAGCTCGCAGCTAAAGGCTAAATAGGCGAGGGTGTCGCCAATGTGTCGCTTGATCTGTGCTGGGGCAGAACAGATTTTACGCAAACAAATCTGGTAAAATGTGTAGATTCTGATTTTAACTTTGTTTACAATACCTCATCAGGCTTTGCAGTGGGCAGGTCTTTTGAGCATTATTGAGAGCCAAATAGAATTTTTAGCCAGCAAAATCCTAATACTATTATTTTTGGAGCTTAATGGGTGAAATATTTTGTAACTCCATGTACACTTGAACAAAAAAACATTTCAAATTGTTTTGTCATGCTGAGCTAATCCAGGGCTGTGCAAACATTTATATGTTGCTGCATATTTAAACATAGACTATAGAGCAACTAGAGGGTATTTAGTGTGAACAATCTTTAAAATTAGGTCTGCGATATAGTTGAGGCTATCTCCACAACTTTTGCTGTGGACGGGTTTAATGACCGCAAGACATCCTCTACTGGACAGTATGCGCTCATCGAATATCACGCTCTACTTTCTGTTGTGGAAAATGTTATTGAGAACCGTCTCTTTTTCCTCTTGAGTCGAACCTGAACAGACTTAAACTAATATACACTTTTAGGTCTATACTATTAGCCCATGTGTTACACTTACCCCCAAATGTGAGGTTAAAATGGTAGGTCTAAAATCTGCTGTAAAAAAAAGAATATAATAATGTGGGTCAAATCAACAAGCCTGAGAGCTAACAAAATGTCTGAGGGCCACATTTGGCCCCTGGGACATATTTTGGACACTCCCTGTGCTAAACCATAGTGTACCTCAAATAGAAATAAAAAACAATATAAATGATATAAATATAAACTTTCTATTGACATTACCTTGAATATAAATGAATGCATATTTGGACACATATTAATAGTATTGTCTATGGTCAGTATAGTCTAAATATGCTGCACCACGTAGAAATGAGCAGAAGTATGATCTAGAATACCGTTTCCCATGTGAGATTAATTCCTTTGTGTGAGCAAATAAAGGAAACAGAGTAAACCCACTAGAGATAGAGGATAACGTGCAACATCAAAACCACCATGCTGCGATGTTTGTGTAAAATTAATTAAAATGATGTATGAGGAGTCTATGATGTGATTTGTGGTGCATAGATTTATGGCTCAGGTACCTATGGGTGTTTGTGAGTGTATGTGGAACGAACAAGCAGCAGCATACAAATAAGCACATGATGATGATGTTGATAACACAAGATTATCAGAATAATTTTCCATTTTATCTTGCACTGGTCTCAAATAAAAATTATGAATCTTATCTTGACTTGTAGAGATTGTCAAATGTTATGTGTAGCATTACAAGAAACATTAGAATTCAACATTGGATTACGCAGGAGTAATGCACATTTTTCCCATTTCACGCTGCGCGGTCCTGTCAAATATATACATTTCCAAATCTTTTCAGACAGACTGCAAAAGGTTTTTGATGCAATCATTTCACATCAAAATGGTTATAATCTAGTTTAATAGTATAATTTATTCACTAGCATATAAAATGCTTCAAAAACAATATCCATATGAATTTTAAAATATTTTATACCATATTAATTGAATATGTATTTCCAGTAATTACTCAGTATTCATCCAATTGGCTCAGTATTGTGCATTTTTGAGTATTTTAGTGGAGGGGACCACCCTCTGACTATACCTTATGGGAATCAGAACTCTTGAGAAAACTTCTTGGTAGTTCATCTCCACATGAATCTCTGAAGTTCAATTTCCTTTAGCAAATTTTGCTTCACTATGCAACTATTATTTATGATAAACTGAAAAGGAAACAAAATACAATGTTTAAAAACTTTTGTTATAATAAAATCTGCTAGTAGCATGAATCCGTATGCCTATTTTACCATTCTGCGACGGCACAGAGCAGATTGTGCTTCCAGGTAATTTCCTCCACACCTTTTTCCTGTGGTGAATTTGAATAGATGCGCTCAGCAGGTGATTCAACACGTGTGGGTTTATTATTATTAGAAATGCAGCTATGTGGAGTCTAGAGTATGTAGAGTGTAACTAGCCAAGTGGAATACATTGTCCTAGAATAACTTCAGAACTAGTCACAATGTATGAAATAACCAAGCACACGCTCTTCCAGTCTTTTATCTCAAATCTGCAACACACACGTGCGTTTGTTTATTAGTGCAACAGAGCGCATCGCTCGTCTCCCGTAGATTTCTGTCCACTTCTGTGTCAGCTCGAACTGTCTTTCTCCGTCTTCATTTTGCCCCGTACACTGAGGGAACTATATTATGATAGATCCATGCGCTAAGGCACGCGGAAACGTGGGCACGAACCTGACCCGGCTGCAGGTGAGCGATAGGTGCGTTTTATGATTGATACGTGGCAGGACAAATGATTTATCCACGCCACGAGAAAATATGATAAAAAATTTGCTGAAAAAAATCGTCCATTCCACCTTTAATGTGTCTTATATCTACACTGTTATTTAGGCATTTAGGTTTGTTTATAAATCCTACAAATTAATTTGTTGGATTACAAAACAATCTTTTATCTTAACATTGATTTCCAATTAGTCTATTACTTCCAGAGATTTAAATGCTTTGGACTGTGAAAGGCATTTTATAGGTGCTAAAATATTCTCAACACCTTTGTTAAATTTAAGTTACTAAATTCAATACTTTGAAAGCAATTATTTTAAGATCTACAAATGACTTGCCTCAACCTGGCACACGCTCAAGTTTTATCAAATGATCTACTCGCTTATTCCCTTGGGTCCAATTTCAGACGATTATGCACATTAACAGAAGTACAGCTGTCATCACTTTGACCAGAGGGCCACCGTAAACCCTTAGGATTTATTGAATGATATATCAATACAAGATTATTTTAGAGGTAGCTTTAAAGTGAGGGGTAATTAATCCAGCAGCTCAGTGGCACAGCCGATGACATTCTCGCTTCTCAGCAAGAATTTTCTGGGAGTGATTCCCGGGCGGCGCGGGGCCTTTCTGTGTGGAGTTTGTATGTTCTTCCCTTTTCTGCATAGGTTTCCTCCGGATGCTCTGGTTTCCCGACAACTAAAAACATGGTGGCTCCTCCCCTGAAAAAGAGATACTAAGTCTTTCCCCAGAAAATAAAATAAAAAAAATTATTGAGACCAGGCGAAGACATACTGCAACAAGCACTGGCCATTTAACAGAGATGGACGAGTATTTATTCACTTCAGACAGATGGAAGACCATACAGTATTCTTAATAAACAAGGGAGGGCAACCATATATTTAAATTTTAGCAGTTTGTTGTGCATTACAAAAAGAAAATTTATGTAATTTTCAAAGATGTACTCCTTGCCTGTTCCTTTGAATATTTAAAAAGATACGTCATCTATTGAGCATCGCTGTGGTCCCCCCTTACCTCTGAAAGTTGTTTATGCTTGCATCTTTTGAATCTTTTGTTCTTCTTGTGTGAGCAAAACCGAAATAGGAAGGTCACTCTTAACAAAGGAAATTCATTCCAAGTTCGAAAGTGCTCTAAATTTGATGTTTTTATTTACAATATTAGGAATGGCTGGCATGGCTGGAGCGGGTGCTGAGATCCACAGTAGCACTGGGTATTGCCTAGTTCCTCATGATACAATTCGTAACCCGATACGGGGAAGTTAAACGACACATGTCCTGATTAATGGATATGTTAAACGTTTACTAATATAATTTTTTTTTATTAAGTAGAATAAGAAAATGGATTAGAATTTCATGTTCAGATTGTCCTCAATATCAACTGTCCTCTGATTAAGTCACATTTTCAGCTCCTCAGATTCAACCTTGATGCAGCAGTCTGTAGGTTCAGAAGTGTAGAATGTGGCCATTTATAATGACTTTCACGTTGTTTAAAAGTATCACAATACACATCTCTGTATCGATACACGTATTGCCAAGAAGTTCATCACGATATATCACAATATCGATATATTGAGCACAGGCCTAGTCCACAGATGGGGAGAAATGTGTTTTGTTTGAGGACCTGGCCTGTATCAATGAGGAGATGGCGAGGGATGGGGATGTAACGAGCACGATTAAGGAACTAAAGGAAGGTGAACGTTTGAGCTTTATTTTAACAAATAGTTTGATCAGCATTAGTGATGTGTTATTTTCAACTTGGTAAAAGTAAATTATTTGTAGAGTACTTTGATAAACTTGTAATTTGTAATTTGCTTCCTTCTAAGACATGAAAAATGAAAAGACATGAAAAATGTCAACCATGGATGCATTCTTTATGTTATGAACAATATATCATAGCCTACAATAAAACCAATAATGCTCACACGGCTTTCTTAATTGGTCAGTTTTAGAAAGAAAATTACTCTCGATTATGTCTCTTGAATTCAAAATAATCAAATTTCTTCCCAGATAGAATAATGCATTGACATATTCTGACACTTGGACAGACAGATAGTCGAACTAGACAGCAGCAGAGAGGAGAGCCTCAATATTTCACATCTAATGCATTATTTATGCCACAGACCAGTTGGGCTCAATGTGCTGCCTGCTATGGCTGAGTGAAGAGTTTTCATTTGGCGCCATGTCTGGGTCGGAGTGTGTGATTGGAAAAGCATTGGATGAAAGACAAAGATGAAAGTGTCCGTAGGCCAAAGGCCTTCAGTAAGATCCATGTGAGAGAATATGGACTGTGAGCCTCAAACTAAGGGGTGAATGTGTAGACAAACTAACACCCAAACACTAGAACAATTGATCTTAAAGTTGAAAACAATTTTGAATTGTTGTTTCCCTGAGTCTCTAAGCAGTAGGCTACACACATTATTTTAACACTGTGACTTTACAAGATTTCCATCCAAGTCTAAACCTGAAATACAAAACATAAATGTATATTCTGTTGTTTTTATAGGTTATTTGCATTTATGGACTTGTCAAAGTTGGTGTATTACATTTTTTTTGAGAATTCCTTTTGATACATCCATCTATCCGTTCCCTTTCGGGGTCGCGGGTGACTGGAGCCTATCCCAGTGACTTCGGGCCTTAGGCGTACATCCTGGACAGTGGCCAACTTGTCGCAGCCTTTTGATACATTGATTAGGATAATTTTGTTTAAAATGTGCATTGTTCCCCATTTTTCTTAAAATAAAATAAACAAAACAAACAAACAAATTCGATCGATCGCTCATGCCTTCATTCTTGTAGCCTTTTGTCAAACTTGACCTTAAATCATTCTAAAATGACAGTCTTTTCCGTGATCCCGCTGCTTTGGCTGTGCGCAACAGGCTCCGCCCCCGCTCGCTGCCATTGGCCGGCCGCTCGGCGCGCGCTGAGGATGCTGCTGGATGGGGGATCACAGCCTGTCAGCGCGGCTCTCCGGCTGCTCTCCGGCTGCTCAGCGGGATTCTCCTCCACCGCACTCGGGACGACACGTCACTGCGCTCCGACAAGTCTCACGGAGTCAACAAGCATGGCCCGGGGCGCTGGACGCGGACACGCACTGGACTTTTGAGCGCACTCGGAGCTGCCGCGTGGACACAGCGCGAGGCGAGCCCATGGAGCCGCGGCGCGATGCTCTGCACAAGGAGAACGAAAACTTTGGTGTCGACATGCGTGATCCTGAGCGGCATGACCAACATCGTGTGCCTGCTCTACGTGGGCTGGGTGACCAATTATGTGGCCAACAACAACAACAACAACAACGGGGCGTCCAAAGTTAGCGAGAGCCGCGGGGACGCAGGCGGCAGAAAGTTGGAGGAGGACAGTAAAGGCGAGACGCTGAAGATCATCGAGAGGCTGGAGCGGCTGGAGAGCGTGGTCAACGAGCACATCAGAGGTGAGGCGGTTTGTTTACACGCGTGTGTCACGTGTGCACCGGCCCACGCGAGGACGGGGCGCGTGGACGGAGCAGAATTATGCATTATTAGGTGCACTAATTAGTCTCTGCAACTCGCTGTCAAACGTTGTGTTTCTATTTGTCTTTTCCCTACATTGTTTGTAAGACACTGTAATTAATCATGGCTATTGTAATTATAGAATATTGTTGTGATTATTGTAGCCTTTTTATACTCTATGGCAGTGTAGAATAACCTTTTTATGACCCTGTTTATTCTTATCTTTAATTAATTCTACCAAATTGTTTGTGACACATCATAAGTAAGAGGTTGCGTGGTACACTTGTGAATAAGGCAACTATGACAAAACATGAAATGCATTAACTAATCAGCTGAAGACACTGGCTCAGCACAAATCCTGAGGGCTTGGGCCAGTTTTTTCAGTTATGTCTTTTTGAGGTTTTTTTGTTGTTGCATGAAACGAAACTGGATGTTCTGCAATTTGCAAACAAGAGCGACACAAAATTATGTATTTGAATATTTTTGGAAGAGAACATTAGCACTTTCAGCGTTATAGTGTAAATGGAGTTGCTGAGACTTTGGCACTAGAGGGTGCACCATAGCAGTCCAGCGTGATGACACTCTTCTCCCATTGTGGTCAATTTTGTACGATGCACTTTAATTAACAATGAGATCAAGATATTAAACATACATGAATTAATCTGTAGAGGTACATCTCAATAAATAATAGTTCAGTCCACATTAAAAACTGATTGATTATAGGCTAGGTAAAAAGTTTATTGTAATCATCATTATTACATTGGAGTACACTTTGTATTACTCTTATTATTGTCATATTCATGATTACACTGTGAGTGAGTGAATTCTCAATGGATGACATCAAATCCTCTGACAGTTGGTGTCCCATTTAATGGACTATTTGTGTTTGTGTCATCATTATTTTTAAATCCACAGCCAACTTGTCTTACAGCCTACATTTAGTAATCAGATTAGGCCAGACCTTGTAGTATCCAGGGCACAGCTGGATCGGCCAGTCCCAGCATTATCATAGTATGCATTATTACTAGTTACCATCTTTGTAATATCATTGACTGCCATTTGGTTTTTATTACATTTTTATTTAGTTATTTCCCCCTCATCTACTTCACATAATGAGCCTACATTGTACTGTAGAGCGGTACATCAAGCGAGGAGAAGTGGGACAGTCTTTTTCTTCAGCCCCATGACAGGCCATGATTTAGAGAGAAATTTAGGAGAAATATCCAATGCACCGTAGCAACTTTAGCAGTTTTCTAGTTTATGTTCTATACTACTAAGGTCAAAGATAACACTGACAGATAACAACACTATTTATTTCTAGATGGTTGCTCCTGTTCTGCTTGAGGTAAGATTTACAGTACAAGGCTTAAGACAACTGACACATTTTTATTTATTTTTCAGAATCAGAATAACTTTTATTGATCCTTAAAGGGTATTTCTTTCCAAAGCTTTATTTAAAGTCCCCTTGAGATCAAAAACACTTTTTCAAGGGAGTCCTGGCCAAGACAACAGCACAGATAAGTCAGAACATCAACACACGTTCAGTCAATCCTAAACTAAACAGTTACAAAACTTAGATCCCATTTACAAATCTCTCAACATTTATTTAAACTGACCTAATGGAAACATTCTTTTAGTTTCCAGACCTTTTGCAAGATATCCCACGTTGAGGGAGCTGAATATTGTAATGCCATTTAACCAGTTTTTGGGCAAACATTTGGAGAATGTTGTCCATCTGTTTTTTGTTGAGCATATGCACAGCGATATGGAGGAAGCAGACACATAATTCTCTTGTAAATAAACATGTACCAGTGGCTTAGCCTGCCAGTGTCCATTTCAATGTGATATTTGTTATATTTTTATTGACAGTAAAAGCACGCTCTTTGGAACGGAGCTCAGACTCTGGAGCAGAAAATGTAACTATATTTTGTGGTAAATAGCAAAAATTTGCATTGTTTATAGTCAGAAAGGGAAGCATGAAAACCATATTCATTAGCTTATAATGAGAAAAACTGAAATAGAAAATCTAATTAAAAATTGTATCAATATGTTTTTCTTTTTTTGTCAAATTGCCCAAACCTAGTTACAATTATTGATTAACTTAAACTTGTGTTAATGTCTGAGAACTATGAGGCAATAGACAACACCCAAATTTGAATATTTCCTATAACCAGAGGTGATCAATGTACTGCATTTCATTACTTGATTAAAAGGACAGATCCACCAAGTGAAATATTACTCCAATAAAAGTAAAAGTAGCTCTCTGGAGGCGGACAGTCACCGTACTTCAGAACATTATCCATGCATAGATACGTTTCTCTCCATAGTGTGGAATATTATAGCCAAAGAAACAACATTTCCAAGGAAACAAGCAGGAGGAGGCTCTTCTCCAAGTTAAGTTAAAATACTGTTAAGTATTTGCTGTACAAATTACATAGTAGTCAAAGATAAGATTCAATGATAATTTAGTGGCTTCAAGAATAATAAAAGCTAATTCTAAAGACAAGATGCAAATTGTACTTTGATCCTATCCTGTCCAGTCCACCCTGTAAAACTAGTACTGCATTTCTTACTCTGACTTGGTCGACCAGGCTCAGATGTCTTGTGTTGCTATCTATGCGTCCCAGCGCATCCTTGCTGTGTATTTTTCCTATCAAAGATTAGATTAGAAAGACAAAATACAAGTTTGGTTAGAATGGGTGTTGGAAACAGGAATTTAGTTAGTTATGTATTTATGTATTATGTATTTTGTAAATTTAGTATCTAGAATAAGTGATGCCTACTTAAAGGTAAATGCTAGACAACCCTTAAAATGTATACTTTTCAGTCCTAGAGATGTGTATATATATATATATATATATATATATATATATAGGGCTGTCTGAACAATTTAGAATATTGGCCACTGGCTTTAATTTTGTCTTTGTCTTTGATCAGGCACTACTAGGTAGCTGTAGAGCCAGAAAGGACCCCTCCATCTTTTTTGATATACTTTGTTATCTAACAAGGCAACTACTTTGTTTGTACTTTGTTTGTTTATTTGCACAAAAATAATATATATAATATAATACAAGTGTGTTAAAGGCGCAATGGCCGATTTTTCTGCGATTTGAGAATGCAGGCAGAAGTGCGCATGCGCACTCCCCCGTGTGGACTGATACAACTCACACGTGCGTTTGTTTATTAGCGCAACGGAGCGCATCGCATCTCTCGTCTCCCGTAGATTTCTGTCCACTTCTGCGTCAGCTCGAACTGTCTTTCTCCGTCTTCATTTTGCCCCGTACACTGAGGGAACTATATTATGATAGATCCATGCGCTTAGGCACGCGGAAACGTGGGGACGAACCGCACGCGGCTGCAGGTGAGCGATAGGTGCGTTTTATGATTGATATGTGACAGGACAAATGATTTATCCACGCAACGAGAAAATATGATAAAAAATTTGCTGAAAAAAATCGTTCATTCCACCTTTAACTTGGAATGTTGCACTTTAAATTGCACTGTTAAAATACATTTTCATGCAATGTTCTATTTGCGTGCTTCTTTCATAAAGTCTAGTAATTCAGTGCTTGTTGCATTTCTACCAAAATGGGCATGAGCCATAGAGAAACCCATATTGTTCGACATGTAATCAGTCATATCCCGCTCACCACCTGTGCAGATGGACAACTCTGTTCTTTGTGTGCGACTGTGGCAATGACACTTTATTTCAAAATATGCTGGATGCCTTGTGTTGGCATATTTTTGTACCTATTATCAGGTGTTATGTATTTTGTAAAATCGTGACTTGTAAAACAAATACCACCAGCGTTTGGATGAAGGAGACCTACTGCTAAGTGAAATGACACGTCTTTAGCGTCCATGCGTCAGCTCCAACCTTTGCCAGTGCAGCACTCCGAGAGCACTTTGCTTCCTCCTCGCTGCGTCCTGATGGAGCAGTGAACTGTTGACTGTGCTAATAGAAAGTGCCTGGTGTAGAAGTGGTGAGTGGATCTACCCTCCAGAGCCCCGCCAGATTACATTATCACTTCACTTCTGTGTTTACGAATTTAGGCCTTGTCACTGATACAAAAAGAGCATTTATGAAGGAAGATAACGCAATAGACAACAGGGAGACGAAATTAAACTTGGGATTTGTTTTGAATAATAGACCTTTAGTTGAAGTGACAGAGGAGTCAGCATATAGTTTAATTCAGTAAATGTGACCGGTGCCTCTATTTATAATTATTTATACAGGGGCCACGAAGCCAGAGGCCAATAAGATGAAAAGATTTGAACCTTGCACAATCTGGTATGTTCAAGCCAAACACATGGATTCCCTACAACTACAAACTGCAACTAGATGTATTACAACCGTTAATTTTCAAAAGGTAATGAAAATATGCAATTATAGTTGAGCGAAGAAATGTCTGTATTGTATTTGTTGCATTAATGAGTATATATTGATCACATAACAAATCATATTTAGATTGGTTGAACAATTTTATTTATGTTTTAATTAATTAGAGTAACAAAATGCATTGGAATTTCATGATAATAATGTCCTCAATACCAGAATATAACAGTCTTATGATTAAGTCAAATTTCAGCTTCAGATTCAATCTTGATGCAGCAGTCTGTAGGTTAAGAAGCGCAATTTATAATGACTCTGTGTCATTTCAAATGACGATACACATCTCTGTATTGATACACATATTTCCAAGAAGTTTGACACGAAATATCTCAATATCAGTACAGCCCTAGTGTACAGTATAGACTCTGGTCAATGCCTGGAGACATGGTACAACTCTTGAGTGAACTATCCACATCAGACGTGCTGTGCTTGTGAAGTTCCTCTCTTTTATGACCTCACCATCTTACACGCTGTCCCATCTGGAGATTAGCTCTGAGTGCCTGTTTCCTTCACTTAGCAGAGCAGTAACGGGAATCCGCAGTAGTGGGTCAGATATCAGGTGGCCCCAGCGCTGGTGCTGGATTTCACTGCTGACTTAAACGATGCTCTGGCTCAAGAATAAACTACTGTATTATGAAGGGTAAATTAATCAAAACAAATTCACATTTTCACACTTGTGTTTATTGACAAAAGCCTGCGTCACCTGCAAGATTCACACAGGAACTATACGCTTTATCTTTTGACATGTAAACTCATCTGTGCTCTGCTTTGTTCCCTGATGTGATATTTATAGAAATCTCTATATGAGTCTATGTAAGTTGAGCTGTCGGAGTAGTGCAGTGGGGAGAGCCACAGCAGGTGGGGCGGCATCTTTGACAGTAGATTTGGCTGATTAATGTCATCAAACATGTTTGACTCCAAAGTAAAGTGTGGGCAGAGTCAGCATCTGCCTATGTCACAGTCTACCACAGCAATAAATCAAACAAAACTACACATTATCTTTAGGACTCTTACAGGGGATCGTGATGATTCATACTTAACTTTTGTATGCGGTAGTGAGAAACAATTCAAAATGATAAATACACTTGAGTCATTTTATATGAAAGTTGTTTGCCTCACTAACCTTTTCTAGACTGTACGCTTTGAGTGCGGTTTGATGCTAATTTTGTACCTGTTCTGCCCGTCTGTGTGCCCAGAGCACATTCTGGAACCACATCACATTAGAGAGGTGCCAGTGCAGTGTGAATTTGACACAGTGTGATACGTCTGCACTCTGGTGGGAGATCTCAAAATATGTCTCACTCGCTCACACTTATAGCTAAAAGTGTGCTGACCTCTGTACCAAATCTGCACATTTCAAATATGGAGATAACGTATCCATTACTTTGTCATTCATTAATGTAGACATGGAGAGCATTCAAGTAAAGACTCATTTCTGGCCTAGTCAGTTTGGCACAAATGAAAAAAACAACAACCCTGTTTGCTAGAAATATATAGAAGACAAAAACAATATAGTCTTATTTAAAGGCTGGTACTGTTCCATATGTTGGCACTAATGTAATCCCTTCCGTCGGTCACAGAGCAGAGATGTGTCTGTACTCACCGCAGATGTGAAGAAAGCTGCATCCAATTGAAGAAGTTCCAATCATGGCGCGGTGTTGAGCAAAGCGTCCCGGTGTGCGCTTGCCTTAATACTATGGCCTTATAAGAAAGCATCACCTTGTTTAGCAGAGTTCTATTTGAAGTAGCGATCAGCAATTTAACGTCATGCTGGACACATTGCACCAAAAATATGGCAGGCCATAACAGTTTGACAAAGCGATTTTTGTTCTGTTACACTAAGTGCCACAAATCCTACATTAATTAGTGAACTTTAGAAAATAAGAGCTGGGTGCTGCAGATAAGGATGTTGCACATTTGCTAAATGTCTATAAACCCTTTTCCCCTTTTCCCCCTTTTATGCTACAACTGTCCTGTCAATTAAAGCCTATGGGCCAAAAAACATCTTATAAACAACAAACATTTATCTGTTATCTACAAGTTTTTTATTTGATTAATTAAAATGAATGAGATAGTACCAGGCTGTGTGCACAGCTATTCTAAACATGTCCCTCCTGGAAGGATGTATAGACAACATTTTAGTTTAGATAAAGTATATTTTCAATGACCATGAAACATTGCTGTGTAAAATTGGGCCATCATCCCTTGCACACACACAGTTATTATTTACAAACTATGTGACCGACATGAAATCTCTGTCACTCATTGTCTCATAAACTCCACCAATGTTTTTGCCATGTGCATTATAACACAACAGGGGGGTCTTCTCACAGCTCGGGCCCATGGCTACACTTTTATAGCTGGGCCGGAAAAGGCGCTTGCAGGCATAAGCTGCATAAAGTTGTCAAATACAGAAATGCCTGACACATTTACTGTCAGTGCATTTCTTAAAGCTGGACGTGAAGAAAAACCCAGAGGCTGCATAAAACATGAATATGCATTACAACAACAGAGAAGAATTAAATGGTCCCTGTAACTGCATTAAATGCAATTAGAGTTTGGGAGGTATAAGAGCTTATTAAGATACATTGAATAGAAACTTGCTGTGTAATGTTCCAAACAAGGGTATAAAGTGATATTTTCTACACTTTAGTGTTTCATTTTACGATAATTCACTTTTTATTTTTTTCTTCCGACCTTAACTTTTACAGCCATATTTTTGCACATTTCTGGTAGATTGCCATCATTTTGTATGAATAATGTCCTCAGGATAGTAAAAAAATATATCAAGACTTTCGTTTTACAGTTAGATTCATTCGCACTTTGTCAAATGTTCTTTGAACTTTATTGAACCGTGGTGTTGTTAATGGGAGGACAGTCATTAAACCACTGTCAGTAAAAGGATAGTTTGGTATCATCCATTTAGTGTCTGTTTTGTAAGCCCGTAGGCCTTATTTAACTATGTGTATATACAAAGCGTCAAAACGAGCCAGCCCCGTGTTTGAACGCCAGAAAATTTGCTGTGATTCACTCGATTGACGCCTGAATGACAGAATGGAAATCTGTGGCACATATTCACGCTTCTGAAGCTGATTCCCTTATTTATGGAACAGAGACATATTCTTTGCTGCAAATGGTTATTGTGTACGCTCTTCATTTATCCTGATGACCACGTTTTGCGATTTCAATCGTAAATTCAATTCAATTAAATGTATTTTTTATAACGACCAAAAAACAGCAGTTGACTCAAAGGGCAACAGTGAGAACAGATTAAACAATATTCATAGGGACATGGCAATGTTCCAGCATCCCGTGTCCTGAGGGAAATGTCCCAAGTTCCCCAGTCCTTAGACACTCCTTCTCAGCAAGGAAAAACTGCCAAACTTCTTTGGGAAAAAGTAGAAACCTTGAGGAGTTCCACAGTGAAGGAAAGATCCGACTCCCTCAGATGGACAGGTGAACGCGAGATAGACAGTGGGGCTGGAGCCACTCAGAAGGAGAACCAGTTCTTCCAGGCAGATGAAGAACTGTCCATATGGAGTAGAGAGCGTTGCTCCAGGCAGTTGAGAAGCATCTAGATCCACAGGTCATCAATGTGCCTGTTCCACTTCCCTCTGGGAAGTAGGAGAAAAAGCAATGAATAGATTGCTAGTGAAATTAAATATTAAATATTTCTGATAGAAAAGGGAGTCAGAAGCAGAGGAGAGTGCTCAAACTGCCGTTCTTCCCCCAGCATAGTTGCTCCTAGCGCAGCGTAGCTGTGAAAGTGTAGGTTTTTATTTCTCTTCCTAACTGCCCTGACCAGAAGCCATTTCAAAAAGGAACGTCTTAAGCCTGGTTTTAAATGACAGGAGTGTGTCGGCCTCTTAAACATGGACAAGAGCTGATTCCATAACATAGGAGCTTGGTAGCTTAACGCTCTACCTCTTACTGTGCTTTTAGAGACTCTTGGGACCAACGGAAGGCCAGTATTTTGAGAGTGAAGAGCTCTGTTTGGCGGATATGTTACTATAGCATCTTTGAGGTATACCGGGATTTTTGGCTTTGTAAGTCAGGAGTAGGACAATTTTAAATTTGATTTTAAACTCGACAGGAGCCAGTGAAGAGACTCCAACACCAGCGTAATGTGCTCTCTTCTTTTAGTTCCTGTTAGTAATCTTGCTGCAGTTGAAAGCTTTTTATGGAGCTTTTAGACAACACTGCGAGCAGGGAGTTACAGTAATTTAATCTAGATTTAACAAATACATAAAAGGGTTTTCAGCATCTCTTTTAGGTAAGATTTTTTCTCATTTTAGCTATATTACGCAGATGGAAATAGGTTGCTTTGCAGGCTTGATTTATATGCGCTTTGAATGAGCACTCCTGGTCAATTGAGACTTTCTTATTGTAGAATTGGAGGCTACATGAATATTGTCCATTTGAATCTCGTATCGGATTGTAATACAACATGCAGCACTTTTGAAGCTTAACATACAGAGAACACGTTCAAGCAGCAGCATCCCTACTGTTCCATCTGTCCTTGATTTCTCTGTGTGAGATGATTTACTCGTATTTGCCTTCCTCCATGTCTGGCTCTGATTCTGTGTTTGCCCTGAGCAAATGAGCAAGATAGAGGATGAGAAGAAAATAATTATTATTTGTCTAATTGTCGCATTTATAATGGTCACATTTATATAGTTCTTTTCTACCTTCAAGCACTCAAAGCATGTAAAATAGGCTCCTCCCCTCTGAGGCAAGGACTCCCCTGCAAAAGAGATTCTTAAGCTCACATTAAGCTTCTTTCTTAATGTAAGCTTACATTAAGAAACCACTCACTCATTCACACACACATTCACACACCAGAGTAGGCAGAGAACACCAAAATTGCAGGACCCTCTGCATCATTAGCAAACACGTAAGCATACACACCCAACTAAAGGTGTATAAGTCAATCTCCGTATTTTTGAGGATAAAACGGCATTCTACATGCATATTATCCTGAAGCAGAATCTAAACTCTATGGACTTGATGTAATTACGTGAAAAGTTGTGGAAATTCTCAGTGCTGGAGACGTTGATGAGAAGATAATTAAATCTGGGCTTGTTTGTGGGTATATGATGTTTTTTTTCTCTAGCGCTTCTAAATGTTAAAGGGTGAATGGATGATTTTTTTGGCATAAATCTGAGTCTTATTTCCTCGTGGCGTGGACTGCCGATTAGTCCTGCCATGTATCAATCATAAAACGCACCTATCGCACACCTGCGGCCGCGTGCGGCTCGTCCCACATTTCCGCGTGTCTAAGCGCATTGATCTATACATAATATAGTTCCCTCAGTGTACGGGGCAAAATGAAGACGGAGAAAGACAGTTCGAGCTGACGCAGAAGAAGACTGAAATCTACGGGAGACGAGAGATGCGATGCGATCCGTCGCGCTAATAAACAAACGCACGTGTGTGTTGTATCAGTCCGCACGGGAGAGTGCGCATGCGCACTTCCGCCTGCGTTCTCAAATCGCCGAAAAATCGTCCATTGCGCCTTTAAGTCATGCATTTGCCAGTAAACATTTTCTGATTTAGAAGGGGTTATAAAATACATAAGATAAGCCTCGGATAACATGGGCTATTTTTTTTAACACTGTTTCAGTCCACATTTAATCTGCGACAATATCGGCCCTTTTAGATGCACTACTCACTAAACCATTTTCTGAGAAAGCTGTGCTAAAATGGATGTATTTTGAATATTTTAGAGTCTTTGACAAATTGTAGGCCTGGACTTTCTTTAAAAAGCCAATGAAAGCCTTTACAGGCAACTCATTCAACTTTCATGGGGACATTTTCTATCACTGCACATTACTAATAATTGTGAAAAGGAAGATTTTGCCTATGAGTTTTAAAAACACCCAATTAGGCCAGTCGGGTCCCGGAGCATGTTGAATGTTGTGTTTTCATTGATCACTCTAAGCATCCAATGCGCTAAACTCCTTGTCCATTGTTCACACATGTTGTTTGCCCTTTGATGCCTGTTGATGCCTCATTTGCCCCGCTTGATTGCTCATGCAGGTTGTTCACTTGGAACGCATGGATGCTATACTGCATGGCACTTGTATGCAAATTGTAGTTATATTATTTATAGTTATATTATTTCCTATCTAAGTTTCCTCAACAAGTACTATTTAAATGCAGCACTCTCATATCTATATTATAAATATGTCTTAGTCATTTGCCATGCTGGTTATTGCAATTAAAATAGCTACAGTTTGGGTCAGATTAGGTGCCAATGTGATTTTTGCGTGTGTTTAAAGTGACATCTCACACGTGACCAAACAGATTTGAGGCACATTACTTGGGTGCTTTAAGGAATAATAGAGGATTTTTGCGACCAATCTGAGTCTCATTTCTTCGTGGCGTGGACAGCCGAGTAGTTCTCCCACATGTCAGTCATTCCTTCAGGCTACTGCACACCTGCAGCATCGTTCTCAGGATAGCAGAACGTTTCCCTTCAGTGTAAAGTACAAAAATGGCTGAGGGACGACAGAGAAAGACTGTGTTGGAGCTGGCTTAGAAAAGACGGAAATCTGCGGAGACAAGAGATGTGATGCGATCCGTCGCGCTAATAAACAAACGCACGTGTAGCAGCGGAGCTTTTGCGTGCTCATGCAGAAGGTTTGATGGCACGCGGCCTCTTGGAAAGAACAGGAGGGGGGGTGAGCATTTAAAAAAAAAAGTCGCTTGAGTTCTCAAATCAGCACACCTCAATTATTCCTTTAAGTTTGCTTTAACAAAATTACAGTGGATTAAACCTGTTTGGTCATCTCTGAAGTAATGTCAAATTTCAGAAATACGATGTACTAATAAATAAAATGGCGGCTCCCAACAGCCCATCCATCCATCCATCCATTTTCTTCCGCTTATCCGGGGCCGGGTCTATGCAGGGACTCCCAGATTTCCCTCTCCCCAACAGCCCATTTAAAGCAAAGTAACAGTTCATTGACAAAACTTGATTTCTCTTTATTTCTAGGCAATTTGTTAGTGATATTTTAAAGCAGCCATGTTTATGTAATATAATGAGAGCAGCACAAAAGCACAACAACAACGTACAGCATCTCACATACACTCAATTCAATCAGCATAAAGTGACTCTTAAATAAAACATTTGCTGATTGATAGCTTTGTTTCATGTTCATTTAAAAAAAAAACAGCCCTCTCAATTTAAACTCCTTCTGGAGCCCATTACAAGACTACAGCAAATCTAAAAGCCTTTTCCCCCCATCTCTGTGCGTCCTGGGCCTGAGAGCAGGAGCTGGTTCTGAGAACAGGCTGTAGCTGCTGCTATCTTCTATGAGATTTGTAAATGAAAAGGTACCAATGTTTCAATCTGCTGTGAGCCAAGGAGGGCAAACCCAACCTCATATACAATGATGGGTCAAGTGTTTGTTATAAAATACCTGTTGTATATTATATATGCAATATGAAAAACAGTGTGTGTGTGTATATATATGTATATATATATATATATATATATATATATATATATATATATATATATATATATAGCTGGGTTGAAAAAATAGATTTTCCGATTTTTAATTGATTCGCATATTAATGACCGATTATCGATTCGTACATCCAAAGATCTTTTTTTTTTTTCGGTCTAAAAATAACTCGAAAACAATCATGGCGTCGGACAGAGATGGTAACGTTAGCGTAACACTTACGACACCTGAGACACTGAAGGCGCCGATTTGGAGGAATTTCGGGTTCCGGGAAATAGAAGGGACCCACGAGCTGGACAAAAGTAAAGCGGTCTGCAAAAAGTGCGGAATTGAGGTAATACTGTGGTAATACCACCAACTTAAAGAATCATCTGCGGCGGCATCACCCTAACCTGTCCTTGGGACCGCTTTTGGGTGAATTCTTAATTATTTTCAAGCATAATAATAATGCACTGGTTAGTGTCCCAGTTAGAGATGCGTACCGCTACCCGGACTTGTAAAAACGTTTTGGTTCTGGTCCAAAAAAAACGAAACCCCGGTGATTCGGTTCTGGACTCATTAAAAATCTACCACTCACATTCTATATCCTTTACGTTCTAGAATCTAAACCTTCCATAGATCGCGAAATTCGCGCTAGAAAAGACGTAAACACTGACATCGCTGTCAATGGCGCGCCCGGAGCATCAGCGACGCACGCGTCTTCCGCGCGGCAGAAGTTGAAGCCGGTGAAATGAGTTTAAAGACGCGAGAGACCGAACCTTCGGGAAGATCGTTGGCTTAATTGAATCGTTTTAAGCCGCCGCCTGCGTCGCCGCTTGTGCCGCTCCGTGAGTTAGTTTAAGACGCTTGTTAAAGGAGCGGGTTGTGCTTTGGTTTGGGTGTAAATATTGTAACTTCTCGCTCAGGTCAGTAATGCTGGTTTAGTGCTCACAAGTTGTCACTTTATTTCTTGAACAGAGTTGGTTACTGTTGGTCGTAACCATGGTGATGGAACAGGAACATCAAAAACTACCTCGTCTCCTGAGCCCGCTCTTAGCTCCGCCCCAGAGACCGCGCACACACACACACACACACACACACACACACACACATGGACCTATTATATTATCAATATGTAATGACCTGGACTCCACACAATAACAATGCATTAACAACTGTGTGAAAGGAACATTTAACCAGATAATGCTTAACATTAGGGTCGCTACAATATGAATAAAATAACTGTTATGTTGTGGTGTGATGTATTTAGCTTTTATTTCAGTGGGTTTATGTGCAATATACATATTTATACATCTAAGTAAATACTAAGTCAAAGTAATATTGTTTAATTGCTGGATTCATTAATTGGAGCTTATATTTTGTAATAGTATTTGCATTCTACAGTTGTTAAATATGGTCTTGTGTTTAATGCTGTTAATATGATGTATTTTGTGTAGTGTAAAATATTTTCATATTCTATTTTTGATACTGCTAAGTTGATTGATTTATAGTGGTTCGAGTTGACTTTTATGCAAGTTTTTTAACGTTTTTACATGACTTTGATGCCAATGGATCTGCAAAATTAAAGTGTGGAAATGTATCTAAAGGCATTAAACTTCAAGTGTGGGAACAGCCCAGTCAAACCAGTAACACACTTACAAACATAGTATCAGCTGAAACAGCTGCTCCATTACCAATACTCAACTTGCTCTTGTTCGGAAGTTGTTCCTCTAGTAAAACACATGAATGTGTGTTAGCTAGTAGCTTGTGATTTGTAAGTTATAACTTCTGTTAATAAACAGTGAATAAAGCAGACAAGTTGAGTTTATTTCAGTCTGCAGTTAAGCCTTGTGCTTGATAGTCGTCCTTGTTCATGTGTCTTCAACTTAATTGAGCCAAGTGTCTTGTGTTATGCTGTTATAACATTATGCAAATATGGCATGAGTTCAGCCGGACTCATTAGGTCCGGACCTGAACCTAAACCTCTGGATTCGAATCCGGACTTGAACCTGAACGTGGGTTTAGGTATGCATCCCTAGTCCCAGTAGTAATCCACTGTTGCAGATGTAGTCACCTCAATGATGTCCTCCATTTATTGTCCTGGATTATCTTTCTTGAAGATAGATTGACCCTTAACCTTTTCATCAGTCTTCCATCAGTAACTACCAATACTTGTAAGATTTGCTGTTTAATATTGATATAATACTAGTTTTAATATGTTGCTTCTCTACACAGTCATGAAGTGAAGGAAACGGTTCAAATACATTTTTCATTTTTAATAACATTAACCCCCGGATCGAATCGAAATCGGATCGAATCGGAAATCAGATCGAAATCGGATCGAATCGGAAATCAGACCGAAATCGGATCGAATCGGATGGAATCTGAGAAAATCGGAAAAAAACGATTTTGAAACGTAAAAATCGGAATCGAATCGATTCTTGAAATTTGAACCGAAATCCAGCTCTAATATATATATATATATATTCCTGCATGGTATCGGATCAGTGGCAGGGCGTAGCTGTTTATTCCCCGGGACTTGTTCTTAACATTGAGCTGGCTTCTGAGGTCTTGCCTCACTTGTTGTAGGTATTTGGCCGTAGCCGCTTTCCTTGCTACCTCTTCGAGGTTGCCATTTAGTTGTGGGATTCCCAGGTACTTGTAACTGTCCTCAATGTCTGCTATCGTTCCTTCTGGGAGTGAGCCCCCCTCTGTGTGGACTACCTTCCCTCTCTTAGTCACCATCCGCCCATACTTCTCTAGTCCGAAGGACATTCCGATATCTGAGCTGTAGATCCTGGTGGTGTTGATCAGGGAGTCAATGTCTTTGGAGGGACCATCATGGGAGGACAAGCTCCTACACGGGATGTACCATCGGAACATAACTGAAGTGGCTGATATCACGAAATCCTACCAATGGTTAGAAAAGGCCGGTCTGAAGGACAGCACAGAGGCCCTGATCATGGCAGCACAGGAGCAGGCCCTGAACACCAGATCAAAAGAGGCCCAGAGCTACCTCACCAGATTAGACCCAAGGTGTAGACTGTGCAAAGGCCCTGAGACAATCCCACACATAACTGCATGATGTAAGATGCAGGCAGGGACAGCTTACATGAAGCATCATAACCATGTGGCTGGCATAGTGTACAGAAACTTCTGTGCAGAGTACGGGCTGGAGACCCCAAGGACAAAGTGGGAAACACCTCCAAAGGTGGTGGAGAACGACCGAGCCAAGTTCCTCTGGGACTTCCGGATACAAACAGACCGAATGGTAATGGCAAACCAACCAGATATAGTGGTGGTTGACAAGGTGCAGAGGAAACCGTGGTGGTGGACATTGCAGTACCATGGGATGGTAACATCCGCAACAAAGAACACGAGAAACTATAAATATACCAAAGCCTCAGAGAGGAGCTGGAGTAGGCCTGGAGTGTGAAGGTATCGTGGTGCCCGTAGTGATCGGAGCACTTGGGGCAGTGACCCCCAAACTGGAAGAATGGCTTGAGCAGATCCAGGAAAAAACATCAGACTCGGCCCAGAAAGGTGCAGTGCTAGGAACAGCAAAGATACTGCGCAGAACCCTCAAGCTCCCAGGCCTCTGGTAGAGGACCCGAGCTTGAAGGGGACAACCCGCGGAGGGTGAGGTGAGAGTTTTTATATATATGGCGAGCTTGAAGGGGGATAAATAGAGACCGCCTGCGGAGGGTGAGTGATAGTTTTTGTTTTATATATATATATATATATATATATATATATATATATATATATATATATATATATATAATATATATATATATATATAAATAAAAATAAATGTCAACTGAGGCCTTAGTATTTCTCTAGTTTCTCATGTTCGTGTAATTTATTTATTTATTTTTATATATCACCATCAATCTTAATTTTGTCCTCAAGGCAGATTTTTTTAATCAGGCACTTGTTTGGACAGCTATGGCCACAGAACCCCTTCTGCACCACACAGTGAGTGCATAATAGAGCTAAAGTGACCAGCTTAGTTAGGAGTTTACAGTTTTGGAGAAAAGAGGGAGATTTTCTTCCTTCTGTCCAGTCCATGTTATACACAGTGTTGATTTAACCAATACAATTTCATTGTAAAATGAAAACTAAAGTTTCATCGTTATAGCCTCCTAATTGTTGTTGGTCTAAGTTAATACTTTTTAGGGCTGCAACTAGCAATTATTTTGGTAATCGAATAGTCTAGCGATTATTATTTCGATTAATCAGTTCACTGAAAGGTCGGTGAATATGAGATTTTTACTCAATTATACCTAGATAAAGCTGAACTTAACATTTGAGGACATCCTGGAGAAGAATATTTTCAGACAAAAGGCTGTTTTCATTAAAAACACAATTTCTTTGTTGATTTCTGCTTTGTCTGAGTATGCCATGTTTTGGAGTCTGTGTATAAACCAGTTAACGATTATTCAATTACTTAATTAGTTGACAACTATTTACATAATTGGTTAACTTGTTGCTGCCTTAGTGCTCTGCTTTTAGCTACTAGTGATGCGTGCGTTGTCCTTTTTCCCTCAGCTAAAATCACATATGTTTTTTATTTATTAAAATAAGACAATTGTCTATTGCTATCAGCCATCTGCTGACCAAACATTGATCAAATCAACATCGGCCAAAGAGAAATCTATATCGGTTAACCTCTATCCGAGATGCATCATTTTAAAGTGAAATGGAATGCAAAAACAAGTGATGTTATAGTTATTGCATTCAGTCTTTTCTCTTTCTATTTATTTCTAATTATCTATGCTGTTCTATTTATTTATTTATTTATTTATTTATTTCCAGTCTTTTTTATAACAGGTCACAAGGTCAAAGGATATGATCTTGTTGTAAAGTCTATGTTGCTAACCTCACTTACTGTATAGGACTGCACATTTTTCCTCTATCTCCTCCATCCATAAGATACTGTATAATACGTCTCACATGGGCTCATTGCGTTAATTGGACCCTGGAGAACTGGCAAGGAGTGGCATGGACCAATTATGTTGCTTGTTTCAGACTTGGTATATTACTTTATTGGATTGGTAAGATAAAAATAGACTGGCCATACCTGTCAAAACTGTCAAAATGCAGGCTACATTATAATCACTTAATGTTGCTATAGGTTGTAATTACGGCGGCAGACACAAAAGGTTAGCACTGTTCAAGTGTCTGATTTGTAGCTTTTCAAAATAGACCTCAGTGGGCGTATGGCCAATCATCCATGATAAAGAATATTACAGTTACAAGAATATGTTGCATTAAAGAGTGGGTTTTGCTGTGTTTTATACGCAATATGTGAAGATTTTTATATTTATTAAAACGGGAAAGTCTTCACAAAGATAAAAGGAAATTCAAGAGATCACTTTAGTTTTTTATCAGTTAGGGCTGTCTGCCTTAAGTCATACCCAGTCTTCATCTAACTCCATACTTTCTCTTTGGACTTTGTAGACACCATGGCCTTTAGTCATTTAGTTGATTAATCGGTCGGTGGTGTCTTAATCAACCAAAAATTGTATAAGTTGACTTAATATTCTTATTCTATTTATATTATGAAAATCTAAATGCACAGCAGCAGAAAGGAGGAGATATGGAGTGAGTAACCTGAAGATTGAGTAGGGAATCATGCTTTTAATCTAACTTTTTACATATAAATACACCATTTTCTTGAACTCCTGTGTACTTGTGGTATTTAGAGAGCTTTTACCAAGACACCATTTCATCAATTCATTGGCAAGAAAATGTCGATCATGTCGATGGTCGACCACATCCTAAAACTCTTTCTATCTTGTTTTGGATAAAGATTGAGATTTTGTCTGTCATATCTCATTTAAATGTTAAACTAATGGATGTTTTAAGACGCTAAATACATCCAAATGTATTCTGACACTACAGTGTAATAAATGTATTTGCCATTAATCACACTCTTTTGTTCACTTAATGCTAACTACTAAGGTGAAACAAATGCATTTCTATGGATGTTTTTTTGCAAAAAAACATATTTACATATTTTGACATCTATTCCCAAGCGGTACTTCTCAGCTCTTCATGTTATTTAAGGTGATCATTTTCCAATCCAATTACGCTTATGGAAGTTGTTTTGAGCGCTCATAAACCCTGTTGTGTCCACTGTTTCGGAGCACTTATGCCAGATGTTTGTTTGTCAGACTTGTAGACTTTGTAAACTCATTTGTCATTGTCAGTCAGAGCATGTCGTCCAGCGGCCAGGAGCAAGGGCTGGCGTCTGAAATCCAATCCCCCCGGGCTCCCTCCACTCTCTTGTTTGGGCCATAAACACCTTCACTGCCGCTTGTTGCTTTGTGATGGAGGCCTGATTGATCTGTTGTGATCCTCGGCTTGCTCAGAGGATTCTCGCGATACGGACATGGGATTTAGGATAAAGCTGTCTGTTTATGGCGTTACCTCACCTCCCTCCTCTGTCAGGGTCACTGTGAGGACGTAAGTAGAGGGTCCCATACAAAGCCCCTTCCAGTAATCCAGAGGTGGGAAGGGCTGGATGCAGGAAAGAGAGAGGGAATCATTTTGAGAGTGGATGTCTACTAGAAATGGTTTGTCTGTAATGATATGTTTTTAGAATGATATAATGCACATTCATATAAGACTAAACAATACAATTACTAAGCATTTTTTTAACTACTCAATTCAGCGGCAGTCTTATCCATGCAAACTCTTTCCTTACATTACTCTGAAGCATATTCACACGCTAATGAAAGCTTCATTACATTCAAATCATGGTTTAACTCTTTGCGTCTTTCATTGTGCTACCTGCTCCCCAGCGATGGTAGCTTGAAGAAGGATCGGGAATAAAACAATTTAGTGTTGATTTAAAGTAAGTTTGTGTGCTGATGTTATGACTGATGTGCTAGTGTTTTGGTCAGGACTCACTGGAAAAAGAGATAATGGAATGAATCTGGTTAAATAAAGATTGAATGAAAAAAATAAAATAATAATAAGGTCATTCTGTTTGATTTGGTGTAAAATAGGAAAAATCTTACATTTTTAAAATCACGTACATACTAAGTCACTATATTATGCCTAGATGGCTTGAGGCCTAAAATATCTCAAGCCATCTTCATACTAAGGGTGTAAGAATTTGCGTATTCACTTGAAACATATCATTTTCTTCTCCCGAGAAACTAAAAGCATTTTGCAATTTCCAAAACAATTCCATTTGAAATAAAATATATTCACAAAGTTTTTATCAAAATAACTTAAGTCGCAACAGTAAATTTGTGACTGAAAGAATATTTGATCCAATAAACTGTAATTCGTTTTCAAATGAATACGGCTCTGTACGGCCATAAAAGTTCCTTGTCATTATTTCACCCCAGTGCATTACCATTTATAGAGTGTTCAGTTGTGACAGTGTTTACTAGCTTTGTGCCCGTACACTTGTAACTGTTACTGTCATTATGTATACATCCATGTGCCACAGAATAAGGCTCCACAAACACAGCAGCGGCGCCCTGACTTTGAACTGGATGTGAATACCTTTGATGTGCTAAATCTCAGAGTGAACTGTAAAATGCTCCTGCACCGCGCTCTCCTTCTTTTCATACGTTGCCTTTGCTTTGGAAGAATATCAGGGTCGCGTGTGAGTTTGCCACCCACTGTTGCTCTTCGCCAACTGAGGCCTGTAGCAGTTTTGAGCGGCCCAGCGGCTGTTTAGCGGGCTTTCCCCCTGCAACATCCTGCTGCCGCACACACAAACGCTCTTCAAAGACTCTTCTGATTGTCCCATGCCTTTGAGCTCCAGCTGGATCGTAGACTTTTGTGCTTCCTACAGGGCCTTTACCTGGACCTCAGGCTGTTTCACGCTCTATATGTAGACAGAACAATGGGCTGAAGAAAGTGTCCCTTTTTTCTAGCCTGGATGAATTCCTAAATGGTGCCAACATTTGGAAACCAACAATGAAAAATAATCTAATGGCTGTTCTTATGTAACGGTTGAACATACACATATTGATCCCTAGATCGTTGAAACAAAATGGATCCCAACTGCAGAAAAGAAAGACATTGTTGCCAAGAAAGAAAGTGCAATTTGTGCAATTTAAGTGAGGCAGAAAATCCGTTTTACGTTAATGTGCATTAGAAACCCATCATGAGCCTAGAAGACTTGCTGAGTACATTGCGGACAGTGTAATAACATTAACAAGTTTTGTATTTCAGACTAATGGATGGAGATTTACAGTAATCATTGGTAACCTAATCAAATGAACAAATGTGAGAACAACTATGCATGGCACTCAGAGACCTCAGAATAGGTTTTTCTCTCTCTTTCTCTCACAACTTGTTGCTTTATTGTGTTCAGAATTATACAAAGTGTATTTCCAGTTTTCTTTCTTTTTTCTTGGCTTGGTAACAACTTGAACAGTGTTTTAACCGTTGGAGCCTGTGACCCACTGTGACTTCATAAGGAAAGGCTGTTAATGTTGTCCATCTGACCTGACCATGTTGACATTTTAGCACTCCTCTGTCAGTCGTGATGATTTTGTCTGTCTGCTGATCCTGGTGTGATGGAGGCGTCCTGCGAGCTTCAGTTTGTGCCTGGGGCTGTTGTGTTGACAGGAGCACGGGTTTGCTGCGTCAAAGCACCTGCCGCTGGGCCAAAATCCTACACTATATCCTTGTTATGTCGCAGTCTCATCTCATGTCTGTCATTTCCAAACCAGAAGTGTCCTGTTTTGTCCCATGAGCAAAATCATTTATCATCCAGTAATGTATCCCAGATTTTAATTAGGACATTTCCATTAAGAAACAGAAATTATAGGATATGGGATATAATTATTATACAAGTCAGAATATGTGCACTGCTAATTCTCATTTGTGCATTCATTAGCTAAATGAAGGACCTCATTAACAGCCATGATAATGTTGGATCATAACTAAGGGACTTGTAGAATATTAAGTAGAGTAAGTGCTGTTTTTCCTAAAAGACTCGTTACATATACTGCTATTTTACCCACAGGGTCTGTTATAATTGCTACTGCCATCTGCCTGGTTGTTTTTTTTAATTATTTATATTCATTATTACCTGCTTTACATCCTTTGTACTAACATTTATCAAGCTAGTGAAAAATATTTGCTACAGTATTTGAGTGATTTCAATGGAATCTGTTCTCAAAAAGAATTATCTGTTATTGTATGTTGCATTAAAGAAAACAAAAGAAACAAGTCTTCTTTTGTTTGAAAACTGCAGTGCAGATTTCCGCCTTCCCCTTTATGGTATATCCCCCTAAACGTCATCACAACAAGAAAAAAAAACAGCACTGGGCTGTAAGGGAAAAATTGCATTTCCTGAGCAACGGCGTCTTGATTGCAGGAGAATAAAATTACTCAAAGATGCATGAATCACTCTAAATACAACTTTGAGTGGTTCAAGGATTCATTGGCCATAGACTTTATTAGACAGGACAGTATAATGGGGATGAGACTGGAGAAGGAGGATGCAGCAAATTTTCGAGAGCTGGACTCAACAAACTCTCACTTGGAGCGCACGTGTGCAAGCCACTCAACCCCTGAGCCATACGGGAGGACAATTCTGACTTGATTTTAGTTGATTTAGCATATTATGTTGCTGTCATTACTTTCTCCTTCAGATAAATTTGATGTCCTAAAGGTGTTCACATATGAACAAATGAAGGAATTTTGTAATAGTAATGGCCAATATTGTGAGCAGCTGAAATAGTGATATTTCTTTTGACAATAATTGTAATACTCAAGTTTGATGTTGTAAAATCACTAATAGATTGCATTCACGTAACAACAGTCTAGAACATTCTGATCTGTCTGGAGGATAACGTCATGAAAATGTCGAGCTTGATTTAATAACTAAGGAATAGGCTTGATAATCAATGCAAATATCTGTACCATAATTTTACAACACAAAAAATGATACTTCCTTTATGTTACCATGCGGTGTAATAGTAGTTCTGATAAACCTCAAGATCATCAAGTTTCTGATTTCAGTACTTTACAATAAGTTCAATATCTTCTGTCAGCACAAGCCTAAAGTGGTGCTATTATTCAACCCCAAATACGTGATTATTGTCAGTTGAGAAGACCCAGCACTTTGAAATTTGGATCTGAAATTATGATGTAATCAAATTCTTCTAAAGTGAACGCCGTTTATGGTGTTGAAAAACAAACATCAAATGTTTTATGGAAAATAGATGGCAAGCACCTTAAACATATCCACACCTCTCAATTGAACCCTATCTCTAAGAGGCTTTTGTGGGGCCCAAACATTACTTTGTCCCTTTTGCCAGACTGCAGCTTTCAACTGAAGGTTATAGACTTGAATTTGGACTCTAAGGCTCTCTTTGTGCTGCCGCTCTTCTTGACTGGCTGTCACTCACCAACTCTCCTCAATGCAATCTGTGCTCACACATGGATGTAGACTGACACCAATGACACAAATGAAGGTGAATCTTGGCAATGTTTAAATGAAAGTTTGGGACAATACACACCAGAAGAGGTCACTTTTACTAAATGCCCTGAAACGTTTATTTTGAGGTCTTTTTATCTCTTCAAAGCGAGTCAGACTTTTTACACCAAAAGCAACCTGCAGAAGATTGAATGAAACTGCAACAGCTAAATTATGCCAGTGATGGAAAATTCTTGGCAGCCACGATTGTCAGAAACTAGAGGCTTTTCAAAAGGAATGATGAAAGAGGAGCAGGGGGAGGAGTCGAGGAGGGGAAGGCGCCAGAGACAGGGGAGGGAGAACAAGAACAACATTTACATTTACTAATCCTTATCTTTTTTACATTTACTAATCCTTAAGTGCACTATGTAACTTTTCAGATGGCGGGTCTGCCACTTTCGTCTGTGGAGATGTTAGTTTTGCCTGGAATACTGCGTTTCGAGGAAAAGCAATAACACCTTTAAGTTACGTTAAATTATTGACATTGACAATTATTGGCTACAAGGATATGAACAAGGCAAAATATATGAAAATGTTTTTTGTTTGTCTAAAGGCTCTAGTCTAGTGTCAAATGTTTAGTCGAGTGATTGAGACTGGAGGCAAAAAACAGGAAAAAATTAAAAGACTGAGATTGAAAGAGGAGAAGGTGAAAAATCTCTCCCCAGAAAATTACTTTCTCTGTGGCTCAGATAATAAGCTGTTTCAATTCACCTCCAGGAGCTCAGAGCAACAATAAGCCCACATGCACGCACAAGTCTGCCCTGTGGCCCGCAAACCACCTGCATCAACGCTTTAACTATTCTCTGTCGTACCAAGAGCTGCGGATCTGATTTTCACTCACGCTTGCCTGCATGAGCTAAAAAGACTCATTTAAAAAAAAAAAAATCTGAGACATTTTCTTTTTACCACAAAAAAGAAATGCAATTGTATTCTGTTCAAAAGTAATTATTGTCTATGACTAGTTTTGTCATTTCAAACTCAATTTCAATACTAAGGCTTGATATGGATTTCACAATGATAATCAAAATAGAGTATAGAAAATGTAATGTCAACGCAAAATAATGATATTCTGTCATAATTATTTTACAGGATTGATAATTGTTCAAATGAGTGTCAAGATACTTTTACTACTTCCCAATATAACTGGAAAGACAAATAAGACAACCTGCAGAAGAAAAATAGTAAAACAGGCATTTGCGCAGTATTTTGTGTCTCTGTGGACAGCTCAGCCTTAGAAACCCCCTGTCCCAGTAGTGCACCGCCGTCTTCAGCAGGGATGTACCAGCGGGGAGCGTAATATTGCCGGGCGCATTGGTCGCGGTGCCTTCAGTTTGAACAGGTTACGAAATACGCCTAGTAATGAAGGCTAATGTCTGCTGCTGCCGAGAGGAACTGAACCTCTGCTATGGCAAAACATAACACCAAACCACACAAATAGAATAGAAAAATAAAAGTTTAAGGCGAGAGGAAAATGTAACTGAGGTCATAAGTCTGAGATGAGTATTAATTTGTGTATCTTGTTATACATAATATCATTTTTTCCCCAACACAGTTTTCTGTGGGGGCAACTATTTTGCTGTTGTTCAGTAAAACTAAGTTTTTAATTATAAAGCCCTTTTCCAGTCTTCATTTCATAGCTTTCTGAAATATGCAGTTCACAAACAGTTCTGCCTGAAGGTCCACCACCTGCTTGTTCACATGAGATGATATTACTTTGCCTGGAATGTTCCACAGTGTTTGTCATTAAACATGTCCATCTCCACGAAAACAAGCCTGATTTGAATAACAGGTCAGATCTGTGGAGATGCAAGCACACCCACAGCAAGAAATAGCACTAAAACACCTGCAATTTAATAAAGGCTATATTGGTGCAGACAACCTCCACCAGAAACCAAAAGTTATGTATTGCACCTTTTATTAAATGTACTAAAAAAATGTGACTTGCCATATTTAAAGGTGGAATGGACGATTTTTTTCAGCAAATTTTTTATCATATTTCCTCGTGGCGTGGATAAATCATTTGTCCTGCCACATATCAATCATAAAACGCACCTACCGCTCACCTGCAGCCGCGTGCGGTTCGTCCCCACGTTTCCGCGTGCCTAAGCGCATGGATCTATCATAATATAGTTCCCTCAGTGTACGGGGTAAAATGAAGACGGAGAAAGACAGTTCGAGCTGACGCAGAAGTGGACAGAAATCTACGGGAGACAAGAGATGCGATGCGCTCCGTTGCGCTAATAAACAAACGCACATGTGTGTTGTATCAGTCCGCACGGGGGAGGGCGCATGCGCACTTCCGCCTACGTTCTCAAATCGCCGAAAAATTGTCCATTGCGCCTTTAATTTAGTTTGCCATTAGAAAAAATGAAATACCGAGTGGGGCCCGATCAGACTCGGTCTGTTTCTGATGGCTTCTTGACGAGGTGTAGTGAGCATGTCCCGTCAGTAGGATGCTGCAAGGAAGACCTGGGGAAACGCTGCATGTCCATGTGGAGGAGCAAGACAAATGGCTAACTTATCCTCTCCATCATGAGGTGCAGCCCCCTCCACAAACCCTCACCTATCTGTCCATCTACTTCTTCACATGTCCAGCTCCCCTCGTGTGCCCGCCTGCTACAAAGGTCGAACGCTGCGATGCTAATCTATGGACGGCTTTATGCTTTGCAGATGCATTTTCTGCTCGGTGCTTTATGTGGAAAGGATTGGCTGTTATGGCTGGCACTGTGATTTAAGGCAGTCTTTGAGGTCATTTGAAATTTAATAAAGAGCCACAGGAGGAAAATGAAGTGGTATGATTGTGCGGCGAGAACTTGACAAATGCATCCGTCTTGGCAGTTCAGAGTTTTCTCTTCGTATAAACCGTGGATAATACTAGGGTGACGATCTTATTGAAACTATTCATCAAAAGTTTGTTAAGAAACTACCTGTTTTTTTATTGGCAGACCAGCACACACAGGATTTAGACCGTATCTGCAAGCATCTAGTCCAGGATGTTCAAAGAGTCATATCGGACCAAAAAAACAAAAAACAGATCTGTTTGGAGCCGCAAAAAATGAAAAGCTGTTTATAAGCCTTATATAAAGGGAACTTTTGTGTTTTTTTCTGTGTAAAAATATTTCATGTTACAACGTGTAAACCCGCGGCTTATCGACAGGTGCGGTCTATATTTGTACAATATATTTTTTCTTTGTACATGTCGTTGGTGTGGTTTATATTTAGGGGCGCTATATAGCCCGGAACTGTGATAAACCACAGTTATGTTTTAACAGGGGGGCAAACACGTTTTCACACAGGGCCATGTAGGTTTGCATTTTATTTTCCCTTAATAATAAAAACCTCAGCTAAGACTATTGACTTTTGTTTAAAACTCATATTTCGACACTTGTACTTCAGCCTGTTTTTCTCACTGGTGGGTGGCCTGAGGGTATCTGTACCTATTATATGTTACAACCTCATTTAAAGGTAACTGAATGTCTCCATATAGATTATGTTTCATTTTTCTCCTATGGGGCCTGCGCTGCTGTGCCGGGTCACTGCTCTCGTGTTGTTTAATCCACTTGTATTCTGCTTTGCATTGCAGATCTTGCATGATTATGTGATGTGTGCATTATGAGCACCGATGATTCTATCTGCTGAGTGTCTATGGGCTGTGCATTGTTTCCATGTAGCAATGATTGTGATATGCAGTGTCAGCAATGGAGTTTGCATTTCACGCCTGGCTGCCGTCAACAACTGATGTCAAATACCATGATTAGATCTTTTTGTTTCTTGTAAAAACAATGAAGATACAAGGCTATATTTTAACTGTATTTGAATTAGTTAGAGAGTAGAAAATACTTCTTCGTTCAAAGAAGCTATCACTTATTCATAAATGTCAAACCAAAACAATGTGGAAACTATTGATATCAGCAGACTATAATCTAGATAAAAAAATGTTAAGCTTCAGATCAATGTCCTTAATCTTTTGAAAGAGATTTTGAAGAGTTATGGTGGCCCTCATAAAACAAATACTCTAGCATAATGTCCTTGCCTTGCACAAGCTTATTGAATTGATGTGAACAGTATTTCCAACTCATAACCAATACTGACACCTCAGTGTTCCACATTTGGGTGAATGATGAACTATACAACACCTGTGTTATGTTCACTATTGTTCTGCTTTAAAATGCAATTTGGGAGTGCTTACGGTTTACAAGATTCCAGCTTCTGCGTCTACATTGCAAATATAGCCCAACAGACTGATTCAGAAATGCCACCTCAAACTAAAAGCAGATGGGACATTTACATCCGTTTTCAGGCTTTTCAAACATTCATACAACATAATCCAACACAAAATACAACATGCTAAAAATTCCTTGACGTTTACAGAAATCTTAATTTTACAAGATCAGGCTTTTGAGATTAATGAGTCAGTGATTACAGACAAGCCAACACCGTGCATTCTCCTTATGCTTACAGGGTTCACAGATGCCACATTCAGCACCATTGCTCAGAGGCACAGTGTTAGCAGAAACGGGTGCTTTATATGAATCCAGTCTTGTAAATTATGCAGATAGTGGTACGATGAAAAACAGAGGTGTCAAGACAGTGACATCTGAGGCAAATGCTTACAATAAGGCTGCTTTAAAGTCTGGGGCAAATCCATACACGTTTCTCGGCTCCACCACTTTTTTATTTATCATTAATCTTTTTAGCATTAGCACTATTTCTATGATATTTTTGAGATATTGCAAGCTGAAAAAGGTAAGTTTATTTTTATACTTCTTTTTCAAGATCAAGTAGAGGTCAATATCACCATCACTTATGATTACAAAAGGCAAGGCAAGTTTATTTGTAGAGCACAATTCGTACACAAGGCAATTCAAAGTGCTTCACACAACAGGAAAAAAATGCATTCAAATCTCAAAGACATGACAGAAATTACAAAACCTTCATTTCTATTCATTCAATTGATCGATATTGCTGACATGAATCATACATTTTGTCCATGCTTAGTGATCCGCCAGATGGAAAACCAAATCTATTGGCACACACTGGCAGACACTCCAGACACTCTTTCCCATATAGATTTGACATTAGCAGCGTGACAGATGTCTCAGGGATGGGCACATTGTATTTAATTTGATTCTTTCCCATGTTTGACCGTCCCTAGACGTCGGCGCGCTATCTGCCTCTCCATGGTGCTAGGCCATGGAGAGACTTGTACGCCAGCAAAGCTGCTTTAAAGTCTATTCTCTGAGCCACAGGGAGTCTGTGTTTTTTAGATGGTAAAAAATAATGATTTGACATGGCTGTTAAAATTCAAGTCTGAGTCCATTAATACGCCCCAGATTTCTAACTTTATTTGAAGGTTTTAGAGTGAGATTCTGGATGTGACAGAGTGAATCCACTGGTCCATCTTCACCTGCCATCAGTGAAACATAGATCCGAGTGTCGTCTGCATAATTGTGATAGGAAACATTTTCAACTTAAAGGCGTAATGGACGATTTTTCGCCCATGTCCCACCGCCATCCTCAAACCTCAGCCCAGCGAGAACAGTATTGTCAGTTCGAATCCCGACACTGCAATTTACTGCATGTCCTCCCTTCTCTCTCATCCCCATTTCACACTTAGCTGTCCCGACCAATAAAGCCTACGGGCCAAAAAATCCTTTTAAAAAAGAAAAAAGAAAACACTAAACTTCACTTTAGAGCAGCTCTAAATGTTGATGTCTTTGAGCTACTAACTTAAAAAAAAAAAGAAATGCAGCAATTTTACACAGCCATTTGGAAGCAATTCCATGAAACGATTTGAAACAAACAATGCGGAAAATGGCACCCCCATTAAAATATATATATGAAGTACAAATAGCAATGTTAGAAGGTTAAAAGCTCTGAAATGTCGATTTTGCATGTTATGGGACCTTTAAACTTGTTTAGCTGTGCTAAATGTCAGATCCTTATGTAACAAATTACTCTTAATTAATAATTGTATTTCTTCTTATAATCTTGATTTTATGTATTTAACTGAAAAATGCCTTGACAAAAATACAGGAAATATTTTTCTCATAGAATTGGCTCAACCTCAAGCAAGAAGCCTGGTCAACTCCAAGTCACATTTGAGCTTTGGGTTAAAAGGAAAAGCAAGTTGGACTTATCCAGCAGGAATTCCTCCAGGTCAGTACGATCCCCCTGAGACCTGACTGAAGCTGCTTTATAATGTATTACAGCACTAAGAAGAGAAGGAGACTGGGGTTCTCCTGCCCTGGTGCTCTGCTGCTCATATTCATATTCATAACTGTCCACTGTCCACATTTCACAATAAGAGTGTACAACATAAAGTTATTGTATGGACAATTCTGTACTCACTGTGGCGATTGCACAATGTGAGGCAGAAAAGTGTTGTTATATCAATGTAATGTCAGGCTGACTTTCACCATAGGTATCTGCACTTGCAGCACATTCTATCAATATCACAATTTTCACTATTTTTCTAACTTCTTTACAGCCTCAGATGAAGCTTTTTTTTCAGCTCACTCTGTAAATCCCACTTATGTTTGGAGATGTGACCTTGCTCTATTTCCTAATGGAAACGAGTGGCTGTTAATTCAGAGAGCATATCTAAACACTGATGTACGCACTGACTGAAGAGGCTCTTCATGATGGCATCAGACTCTTCTCAGTGTCAATGTTTCTGTTAGAATTTATTGTTGAGAGCATCACATCCCTGCAGGCCTATTTTATGTTGCTCCGAGTTTCATATTATTTAAAGATAATAAAGTAAATAAATAAAAAAGTTTTAATTCACTAATAGTACATTATTGAACAACAGCGCCTCCATGTTCTGTCTGTCAAATCAAGGAATCATACGGCTTTATGGCTGCTGTGTTCATAATTATATGGCCAAATACTATACAAACCTAGCCACAATAATCCACTAAAGGAATATTTTACATGTTTTACCACATTGTGTAATGGCAATAGCAATATCAAGATGAAGTACAAATGTGCATTGCAATTTGTATTGTTTTATTGTGACGCTTATATTTTAATTAGTCATTCATTTCTGAGTAAATGTCATGAAGTGCTACCCATGGGTTACAATACCATGTTGATCAAGGCAATAGTTTTTATTGTATGGTAACATCCACATATCTATAGTTTATTTATGAGCTGTAAAATAGTCCTGCTGCTTGCGGTCAGGTACTAAGTGTGTTGTTGGCCCTGAGTCTGCCCTCCATCTTAAGGACTTCTCTAATGGCCTGCACCAGTGACTTCCTCCTCTCTCAGCACATTCTCTCACTGAGCTGCCAAGGCCAATTCCAGCGGGTTCACCATTTTAACTGAGCTTTTCAAATTCACACCTCACTCTGCTTTTGGGCTATTGTTCTGGTGCGGTTTAAAATAATTTGCAGTATGGACTAATTATGAGGCCGTTAATAGCATCCATTTATGTCTAATGGAACAGGCAGGGCTGTAGGAGCAGCACTTAACAGTAGAGGTCAAACTTTGTGCATAAATCAGCTATTTAAAGACCATTCAGAACAAAACTGACCCTGATGACTTGTACCTTTACTTACCTCTTAAACTTTTTGTTCAGACAACATGTAATGCAGTACCTAAATTCTTTTGGACTACAGTCATAATAAAGCAAGATTGATGAATGACATTTTCTAAAGTCAAACATGTTTAGAAACTCAATTTTTGCTGTTGAATGAGTGAAGAGAGATTACTTCTGCGTGTTCACACAAATATACATTTGTTAATGTTTGTACAGTGTCGCTCAATAATTAATTCCATTGAATAGCTCTCTGCCTCTTGAGATTGCATGTTTGTAGGCTGATCCCATTACTACGAGGTCAGCGCTGCAGGGCTAATATTTCTGTCTGCTCCGACATGGCTTGTTTTGGATAAGTTTCTACAAGATGTTCATTTGAATGCGCACAATCCTGTCAACAGATGCTATTAATGATTAAATGACATGCATACATAAATTAGAGGCAAATGCATCAATGACTGTGTGTGTGTATGTATTTGTGTGCAAGCGTGTCTGTGCGTGTCTCTGTGTGTGTGGGTGTGTGCGCGTGTGTGTGTCTGTGTGTGCGTGTGTGTATGTGTTTGTGTTTGTGTGCATGCGTGTCTGTGCGTGTCTGTGTGTGTGTGTGTGTCTGTGTGTGTGTGTGTGTGTGTGTGCGTGTCTGTGTGTGTGTGTGTGTCTGTGTTTGTGTGTGTGTGTGTGTGTGCGTGTCTGTGCGTGTCTGTGTGTGTGTGTCTGTGTGTGTGTGTGTATGTGTTTTTGTTTTTGTGCATGCGTGTCTGTGTGTGTGTGTGTGCGCGTGTCTGTGTGTGCACACGTTGTGCGTGTCTGTGTGTGTGTCTGTGTGTGTGTGCGTGTCTGTGTGTGTGTGTGCGCGTGTCTGTGTGTGCACACGTTGTGCGTGTCTGTGTGTGTGTGCGTGTGTGTCTGTGTGTGTGTGCGTGTCTGTGTGTGTGTGTGTGCGTGTGTGTGTGTGTGTGTGTGTGCGTGTCTGTGTGTTTGTGTGTGTGTGTCTGTGTGTGTGCGCGTGTGTGTGTGTGCGTGTCTCTGTGTGTGTCTGCGTGTCTGTGTGTGTGTGTGTGTGCGCGTGTGTGTGTGTTTGTGTGTGTGTGTCTGTGTGTGTGTGTGTGTGTGCGCGCGCGTGTATGTGTGTGTGTGTGTGTGTGCGCGTGTGTGTGTGTGTGTGTGTGTGTGCGTGCGCGAGTGTGTTGAATTTGAAACAGCTGCAAAACCATCTGCAACAAATACCAAAGGATTGACATGAAAAGCAAATCATCAAACTGTATTTTCGGAAAAGGAATTGAAACCAGAGAAAAGGGATCAATAGATGTGTGAATGGTGTGTGTTAATGGCTTTGAATTCTGAAGAGAGAAAATTTCTCAGCACGACACAAATTAATTTTACAGTTCAGAGGATGGGAGTTTTTTGTCCACACAGGGCTATTGGCTTCTGCTAGATTTAGACTCTACTATGTTTGACTCACAATTATGGAAATGTGCAAAAATACAAATTATCTTATAACATGAAATGTATTTGATCTGACATTCAGGAACATTAACATTAACATTTGATTTGATAAATTGATTTATTGATTGTGTTTTTATCTTACTTTCCAGGATGTATGTGTTTAGAACAGCTGTGCACACAGTGTGCTACTTGTGTCTTCTATTCATTTATTTGAATGAGACAACTAATTAAAAAAACAAAAAACAATTGTGGTTTAGACGAAGGAGGAGGATTAACCATAATAACTTCATCCACTTTCTTATGTTAACCAAGCTGCTGGCCTGCTATTTTTTATTGTATTGTACAGAATAATTGGTTGTTGTGTTACTTTTAATTTAATGGCCGTTCGCAGCCAACTGAAAAGGTGAATTTACCGCCACCTACTGTAGTTGTACATCTTCAAAGTATGTGTTGTACGTTATACCGTAAAAAAAAAAAAAGCTGCCAGGAAATAATTAAAGCTGATTAAACATCATTTAGTGCCCGCCTACCATATTATGTGCTTAACCAATCACAGCAATGACTCATAATGACATATCTAAAGTGCGCCTTGGATGCAACATCAAGTGTCAAAATGTTGAATTTAATGGGATGTATAGAGAAGTTATCATGTCTACCAATGACCTTTTCCGTTTTTGTAACTAATTAGCAGCTGGAAGGCATTTCAAATAATAACTCGCTCGTTTTTGAACAGAATTTATTAAGTCCTACTTGCATGTCGAGTGTACTTCTTCCACAAGGACTCCAAGTAGGTTTTCCTGATACATTTCACACGCAAGAATGTTCCTCTGCTTTATATTCAGTGACCAAGACTCTGGACTGAAAACTAGCTGGTAATTTCCATTGAGGACATTCATTATCACAGAGCTTCATCGCAGCAGAAATCCCCAGCGTCACAGCTTTGTTTACTTGGTCATCAATAAGATCCACCAATAGAGACACAACAATGATGGAAGGATTCTGCTGAAGTTTTTTTAACCTCGAGAGGGGAGAAAGTAGATAAATCAAGCTCTTGGCAAATCCAGTGGGTAGAAAAGCACAACTATCTTTCTCGTCCAAAAAAGGCACAACGCGCTTCTTGTTACTCTCATTTACAACAAGAAATATCCCCCGGTAGTGCAATCTTTGTTTGAGTTGTTTCATGCGCCCTTTGCTGTCGTCATCCCTGACAACCCGCCTCAACCCACCCTGTTGCCATGTGATTTGTAATAAATGCCTTTGCGCTCCCCTCATACCTATCGAAAGTAATTAAACACCGCACCGCCTCTCACATTACACATCTATTGCATAAGCTCCTATAATTCTTTGAGCGCTTTACGTCAGATAAGCTAAGTTGTATTGGCTTTGGTCTTCAGAGGGGTTGGTTTGATGAAGAGTATAACTGATGAGGTGTGCGGCGCTCCAGGGCACACTCAGGACCGTTCTCTCAGATCACCCATCACACGTTACTGGTGCAGGCTCAGACTCAGCCCCGGTAACAAGACGTCTAACAGGAAACACAGGTCGACGACACTGTGAGATGAGCTGTTATAATGGAGACAGACGGGGCTACGAGAGGTTAGTAGAGACTAGCGTGGGTCCAACATGGATGGGTTTTTTTTCAGCCTATGCCGATATCCAATATTTGTCTTGCTGTTGTTGATGTCAATATTTTTAAAATTTAGCAGCCAACAAACTGATGTAAAGTTTTTCACAAATTAAAGAATGAGTTTGTGTAGTCTATGATAGGAAAATATCTCGACTAGAGGTTTTGAAGATATGCACAAAGTGCTTATTGAAAATAAAAAGGTTATGCTGTAAACTTAACTCAAATAAGAGTATAAGGCAGTGTTCTCGCTGAGGGGTTTTGGCATGGCGGGCCGCCGGAGCATGGCGGCCCGCCATGCCAAAACCCCCACCGCCATGCTCAAAAGATACAGCCAGATATTAAGATAACCGTGCGAAAAGCACCACGCACGGCGATCTTAAGATCACCAGGCGAGCGCTGTAGTACTTTTCGCAAACGCCCGCACGGTTTGTCCCACCTCCATCCTTCAACCTCAGCCCAGTGAGAACATTGTAAGTTGTTATTTCTGCACGTTTGAGATACATTTTAGAACATTTGTCTGATAATTAAAACTCAACTATTATATTTAATGATATATTTGTGTTGGATTGACATCATTTTGTCAGAATATTGTTATTGTGATGGGACAATATCTTTTGCCAGCCCTAATCTCAACTAGATATGGGAAAATAAACAATACTATTTATTTTGTTTATCATAAAAAAGATGCTACATTCGATTAAATCTTGCTAATTGCCAAAAAAGGTAATTTTCTCACCAGATTCTGCAGAAAAAAGCAACGTATCCTTGATGTTCTCTTCTAGAGTGTTGTTTTCACTTATAACTAAGAAGAAATATATAATGGTTGCTTGAAAACAGAACTTATTAAGGAGAAAGTTGTCTTATATAATATACAATTCTTCAAAATGATAATTAATGGAGCAAGTCCAAACATTATTTGGACTATGACTCTTTTTATATCCAGAATAAAACCAGTAACTATGAGATATGATGGCTTTGTGGTGCATATTGATAGATTAGAACATTTACCCTTAAAGTAAAAAAGTCTGTGGTTTTAGCTCTGATCAGACTCATTAATTATGATGGACATGGAAATAAAGATTTGTATTTATCCCTGCAGTCCTGTCTAGTTGATAAAAGAAAGTTAATTTCCTCAACACATTCATGAGAAATACAGTATATACTAAAGTTTGATGGTCATCTGGGAAATTGCCTGAATTTTAGAGCTGTCTGCATTGCTATTATGAGATATTAAAATATTTGATGTTCCCGTGGCACTGGCTCAAACTCATTTATTGTTACAGCTTATGTCACACTAACTCTTCGTAATGATTTTGTCCTTTTGTCTTCCTGTTAAATAGTGGTTAAAGGTGCACTATGTAAATTTTCTGGTGCAGGGCCCACCAAACCTGCTTGCCTCCATTGAGAGAGATTGGCCACATTGGAAGATTCCAGACAAAGCAATAACATCACGTAAACAAGCAGGTGGTGCACTCCCCAATACCCCCTCACCACCATCAAGTGTAGCTATATAGAATACATTGCGCCACGATGCATCAAGATTCTTAAATGTCACGATACGCATCGTACACGTGTCTCGATCCGTCTTGATGCAAACTTGAGAGATGTGCGCTGAAAAAACAACATCAAAACGTCTCCACTGCCTTGACTCCTGGCAGCCTGCTGAGTGTGCCGTGTATCTGTACGGCATCTCTGTGCTGTGTATTCGCAAATTAATGTTACGCGGGCAAATGCAAGCAATAAATGACCATGTCCTCTCAAACATTCTTCTGTCCGTGTAACATGCTCAACACGGCTTTGAGGACATGCGGAGTCAGAAACTCTTCTCAGCGCTTCAAACTTCCTCTGTGTTAGTGAGAGAGGCGACAGCGATCTGTGAGCGAGAGGCGGAGCTGAGGCACAGAGCGCCGCATGCACACAGACAGACATGGACACTCACGCAGAGAGAACTGCACCGGGTCAGAGCACATGCATGGGCAAAGCAGTGGTCATCAGTGTGTGTTTTTCCAACAAGTAAATCTGATTAAACATTCCACCAAACTGCTGAAAAGAATCTCACACATAGAATATTATGCATCAAGCAGTTCTCCTCAAGATGTCTAAATATAACTTATATATAAAGAAGAGCCTATATGAAGTTTAAAAAAAAAACACAAGGCTATAGTTGTTGAACTTACATTTTATTATTTACAAAATGAATAATGTTGCTGTTCACCAAAAATGACATGAACATTTAAATTATTTCCTGAATTGGGAATTGAACCGAATTGTGAAATGTCTGTATTTTTATTATATATCTTATTCAAATGGACTGTGTCTGCAGGTCTCCCATGGCTTTTCAAAGCCCTGCGCAGAGTAATGACAATGTGTTTTTCATTATCTTCTCATTCCTGCAGAATATGTCACTTCTCACATTGGACTATCAATTTAGCTGCACAACAGCTCGATACTCCTCTTTGATAAAGTGCCTAATGTGATATTGGCGTGACATGAGGGGGTGATAGAATTACAAGATCAATACTGAAATAAAAAGTTCTTATAATGATTTTCTTATCATTTGTAAACTCCTCAAAGGACTTTAAACTTGTTTTCAATGTGCAGCCCAATATTGATCTTTAGATATATTGAATTCATAACCTGGGAAGGTTTTGTCTTGGCTAATAATGCAAGTGAAGGTTACGCTCACTAAGTACTGTACTGCAGCAGTTGTAATATAATTGTGCAATAATTGGTTTTCATCGTTTGTCCCTGATAAAAAGTGAAACTGTTTCCAGATCTCATCTCAGTCAGTCCCTGGAGACCTCGGTGTAATGAGGCTGTGTTGTTTCGATGCTGTGTCAGTGTGTTGTGTCTGCTGCTGCTGATTCAAACCATAATCTTCATCCTTGAGCTGATTAGCCAACAGTGTCCCAGTATCAACCACAACTATCTCACTAAATTAGATGAGATGTTTACTCGATTATTCATGGTCACCTGGACATGCACATCGATGTACGGTACACAATGACAATCAGTGTTTATCTACAGGATTATAATAATACACATGTCCACGCCATCAGTTTCTGTATAAGCTATTTTTGCTTTAATCTGTCATTTTTGATGCTTACCGGTGGTGCACATGTGTAGCTGCCACCACTGTGCTGTCGTGAGTCAGCGCTCTGGCACCTCTTTGCTGCTGCTCCAGAGAGCCCCAGTTCATCTGAAACATGCTCTGTCAAAGCATAGTGATGCTGTAGACAAAGTACATAACAGCTGCATAGATGATTTGGTGTAAATGTAACATATGTAAGGACCGTGTGCTAAAAAAATCCTCTATTATTCCTTTAACATGGGGTGGCACCGGAGAACAGTGTGTTTTCCGGGCTTCCTCATTGGATTGAAAGGTCTGCGCGAGTGCACGGTACGTCAGACCCCTGTGCGTGATGCGGGGATTGTCCCGCAGGTCGGGTTATGAAAGGTGGGCCGCTAATTTCTCCATGAATATGTGTTAGATTGTTAAAAACACATAATTTTACAGGATAACATACAGAAAACGTGACTCTGGAGGTGAAGGAAAGATAAAAATACATTATTTCTCAGGTGCAGATCCGTTGTCACAGGTTTAGTGCTCCCATTGTCCATTTAATTAAGTTGCATATATTTCAATGCTCAGTCTGGGCTAGAAAAAATAGAGGTTGTGGTCTGCGACTGCGGTCAGAGCACTCCAAAAACATGCATGATACTGTGCATGTGGCCTGTTGACCTACGTTTGTTCTTATGCACTAAATAGCACAGTGAGCTTATTTCTTAGCAGCTATTGTAGGCTACTTTATCATTCGAACCTAATGTTCTAATGACATTTATTTTTAAAATAGTCCTGCTTTATTCCTGTTTTATTCCTGCTTTATAGTTTACCCACGTCTGGTAGATATGGTTTTAGTCTAGGTTTAACCCTGGTCTTGTCCTAGGTCTGCTCTGCACTTGTCAAGTCAGGTTTCTAGTAAACACTGGGTTTTAGTGCTTTTGTCCTGTTTTTAGTCATTAAGATTAAGGATTTTTACTTGTATAGCGGTGCTGCTAAACAAACAAAATTGTATAACAATTTCATAATTGCATAGCAAAACACGAAAGTTACTAACAATTAATATTTTCCATTGATATAACACAATCATTTATTTAAATGTATAAAGAAAACTCTTAACAAATTAACTTTTTAACTTAACACTTTTTAAAAAAAAAATCTTTAAATAAAACTTGCAAATAAAATTAATCATTGAACAAATTAATCAACACAAAGTCAGACGGCCTTATTTACAACTTTCTTCCATATCATCATCAATCAGATGACTATTTGCAGGAGTCTCATTTACATATTAATTGTCATTACACTCACAAAAAAAAGGTATTGAGCTTCTGATGGATAAACAAATGTTGCTGTGGCGTCCATCATGGTGTATTTTATGTGTTATTCAAATTGTACCGCTCTATTTGACGTTCCATTCCATTTTTCGTTTTTCTACTTGATGACGGTCCCTGAGTACTCTCGTTTCTGCTCCGGCTGCACATTTGATGACGGTCCCTAAGCACGCGTCTCGGCTCCGTCTGCACATTCGGATCAGTGTAATTCGCTGCGCCCAAAATACGCATCTGATTGTTAAAAACGAGGTTGTGTCACTTGGCAGTGTAAATAGGAGAATTTTGGCTGTGAATGATCTGCAAAGACTTTTGCGTTTAGGACCTATTGACCTCGGAAGTCCGAATCTGACACTAACTTTACCGCACGTGGCTCCTCCCACTTTCAGACTCGTGGTCTGTGACAGCAGCGGGACTCGTCACGTCAACACAGCGTCCTACATGTGTCAGGCCGTTATTGACGATCGATTGACGAGTGATCAGTACTTTTAGGCGCTTTGGTTATACAATTGAACACACATTTTTGTTTCGCAAAAGCTGCGATACAAAAACACTTTTTTCTGACGAATGCATCGCATTTGAGAGAAATTGCGTCGCATTTTGCGACGCGATACCGCTTATTCTGAATCCTGATGTGATATATTTACTTCTCTGAACAAAAAATCCTATGTTGATTTCTGTTGTTGAACTGAGTCACTGTGAGTTGTTTGTGGATCTTATAGAGATAAAACATAAAATTGTGGTGTGATTTTGTAGTCCGGCCCTCAAATTTTAGCCCTCCGAAAAAATGGCCCCCCTGGAAAATATAATTGGAGACCCCTGATTTAGTTTATTACAAGTTTTATGTTTCTCAAAAATACATTGAAAAACATGTGGGACAATGACCAGGTGCATTATTTCAACAAAAACATTTAATCAATAATTTAATAATCCAAAAGCAAAAGTTGCCCTGAAGGATGTTGGAGGTAGTTTCTTATTCTGGTGCGTTAAGAAGCACTTTTATTTGAAATTGAGGTGCACTTCTGTGTTATTTCACTTTGGGCTGTGGTCATTGGGTTAATGGATGTCTCAGGCCTGTCTGCAGGGGAGTAATTATGAAGTACGGCATTAAAGGACACTCGGGACAAAATCTGTCTTAAAGATTTTCTTTCGCAAAGTTATACCGGGGGGAACTACACATTAGTTAAATACTTTTATGGGCCACACACTTTAGTTTGATCATTTCACCCAATTTCTTCTGTGCACATGTTTAGAAGAATGCACATATTTGAATTCCCAATGTTTTGCATATTAATTGTGTGTTCTGTCCTGAATTCACCCTGATCCAGGCTGTTGTTGTGGCACAGCACAGATGAAAGGGAATTAAAGTGATGTTTCCTTAAGAGCACTTTGCACATTGGTCTGAGATTGAACTTGTTTGGAGCAAGCTTTTACAGATCATCACAGTGTTTTCAGAAGTAAACCTAAAAATATAGCTTATCCAATCTAAAATCTCCAAATAACCTGTTTAACAGCACAGTTTAAGTGTAGTTTATTCGTGCCTGTCTTTGGATGAGGTGTTTTTGGAGTTGTTTAATAATCTCGCTTTTGTTTGAGAAAAAATCTGAATATTGAATATATGCTTTAATATTTTAGCAATGCATATGTGACTCGCCACGAGAATTGTCGGACCATGTCGGCCTCGGTGAAACTGAGAAAAACAGCATTTTACTTTTTTTTCCCCAAATTTGTGATTTTCGTTTTTTTGCAGAATGTGCTAGTTGAAGTTATGAATAAGCCCCTGTGTGCTTCAGATAACACTATTGGTTGTCTTAAACGTATACATTAAGCTGTTAAAAATGTGGAGTTTTCGGGTCTTTTTCCTGCTCTCCTGGGGGGCGTCACCTTTTTCTAGCCAACGTATTGTTTACATTTTCCACCAATCAGCTGTGATCCGCATGGCTACAGCTGCGTGCTCTGCGTGCTCCTCTCCTTACTCCTCTCATTACTTCAGACCGTCTGCAGAGCACAGTCTTCAGAGCTTACATTTCCTGGACTACATTGGAACGGAACTGTTTACTCAGGTACACTTTTACTTTACTACTAAATTATTGCTTTAACGCTGTGTTTTAAGGCAGTCTTGTGATCACTTTAGAATCTTACTTGTCTGCTCCGGTGGAGCTAATGCTAAGCTAACATGTTGCTTCAGTGCACTCTGCAATACGGGCTTAATGTGACTACTTGCTGTTATCACCATGTTATTGGGTTATTTTTCGGCGTGGGTTGGCCCGCGGGTTGTGTGGGTCGTGCTTTGTGTCTATTTTATGGTGCTAAACCGGCTGTTACCCCCGCAGCCCGGAGCTAAACGCAGCTATTCGGAGCTAAGTTGTAAGCTAAACTTTGCTATGTTATCGGGTTATTTTTCGGCGTTTTGTCTGTACAAATTATATACTTATGTAGTATTTCTTGACCCGTGGGTCGTGCTTTGTGTGTGTTTTATAGTGCTAAACCGGTTATTAGCGCGCAGTGTTATCTCAAGTTAGCTAGCTAGCATCGCTAGCCGAGGGCAGATGTCCCAATATCTCCGCGTTTTGCATCTTAAATACACCGTTAACGTCACAATGTGAACTGTTATCTGTGAAGTGTGTTATTCCCATATTACTGTTAACCCTAATCCTTTTTTTCCCCTTTTCAGAATTGGCAAAGACACCCTGACTGACATGACCTGTCTCTACATGAAGTCTGCTAAGGAGCGTGGTAAGTGTAAAACATTATTTTGGTGATTTTCGTGTTTTAATGATTAGAGTATAATTAACCATAAGCAACATCTGTTTTTCAGGTGAGCCTGCAGTTTGTAAATCAAGCTTCAGATCACTGTGGAAACAGCTTCTCCCACACATCAGAAGCTGCAGGCCACGCACAGATCTCTAACAGAATCGAATGGGCTGTCTTTCGGACCCTCACCGCCAGCAAGCAAAGACATCAGGATGCATTACAGCTTTGACTTTGCACAGCAGGTACTAATGATAGTGCAAATGCAGAATAGCAATTATAGAGACATATACATCTTAATCAAATGTCATATGTATTAATCTAATCTCCTTTTCTCTCTCTGTCTACTACCCTCTGCAGACGGGGCCAAGCTTCACTACACAATGGACATCCACTTCCTCATTGCTGGCCACACCAAATTCTCCCCTGATTGTGGCTTTGGACTTATCAAGCGAGCATACATGAAGACCAGGGTTGACACTTTGGAAGACATCGCTGAGGTTAGTTTATATTATTTGACTACTGTAATGTGTAAACATTAGCCTGGCAAAACTTCAGTGCTGCTCTCTGCTTAAGATATGTTTCTTCTGTTCTCATTTTTTTACAGTGTCGCCCTTGTCATCAGGTAGTGGAAAACAGCTCTCCTGAGTCTCACCTCAATATCCCACTTCTTCAGACGGCTTCCAAAGATCAAGAGTTATCAGCACTTCAGGTATTTATATTGAAACTCTCACATTGTGTTAAAAAAATAAATAGTTAATGAGTGTTTTATGTGAAATAGTTAGCCATTTCTTAAATGTCCTGTTATTTGTTTACAGCTTTGATGCCAAGAGCCGAGAGTCACAGCACAGAAGAGTGCACAGACGTAGAAGAGGATGAGGATGTGATCTCTGATGTAATTGGACTCTGGTGGTGTACATATCATATCTATTATCTCATATCTCATATATTCAAAGCCATGGACCCGTTGCAGTTCGTATACCTGGCCCTGGCATCTGTTTATAAGAGTTCTTCTATTAAGAGTGTTTTTTAAACTTCCTATAAGTTACTGTCCATTCCCCCTGTATCTACTGCGTTGTAACATTAAAGGCTATTTTATCTTTTTGTTGTTTGTGTTGAATCATTCAGTGCACCATTGTTGGTGCACTGAATCACCTGTGAATTATGTTTCTCGACAAATGCAATGAACCCTATTCTCATTCTGATTCTTTGATTCTATTCAGGGCCTTTTGTAATCCAAGTATTTCCATTTTAATATAGTAACTTCTAATTCTGATTCAAGTCCAGTTACCATCAATAACAACACTCCTCTTGAGTCTTGAGTGACAGCTGTAGGGGGAGGTGGTGTCAGTGTGACAGGGGGGAGGGCTTATCTCAACGAGATGCAAATGAGCCCCCCTGTGACTCTGGGCTCACTCCGGTGAGAAACTTTGATCCCCGTTTTCTCAGTGAATGGGTTTGAGAGTTGTATACATTCAAATGACCACAACTTACTCAAATATTATCAGATCTACATGAGTGAGACATCATTGGAAAGCTTTGAATTCACACTTTCAGAATCTGTGAATAACTCAAAATGTCTCCGGGTAGACATGTAACTGGGTTTCATACGGCCGGTCACATATGGTCACTGGGGTACTAAAAACAGTACCTTACTTTAGGACTTCACCTTCAACCAGAAACATCTGCCCTCTAAACGTGTTCAGCCACAAACCACGCAGCCTCCTGCTGCCTTTCCCTGTAACTCACTATGTCTTTTACTCTTTGTAGAACTTTGTTCTGTAAACTAGCCTTTTCATCTCAAATGAACTCAAGGATGTTCCAGCTCCAGCACTACTCGCACTCCTTTATAGATACAGTTTGTATTTTTACCTTGAGTCTTTAGCTGCAGCGGGAGCCACAGCATGTGAGGGAGACAACTGTGTCAAAATGAAGCAAGTGTGTGTAAGTACTCAGACACTCGACAGTGCCCAAGGTTGTGTCAGAGAATGAAATGCAGACATTTATTTACCTGTAAAATATGTACAAAGCTGCGACTCTCAAATGGAGATGAGAAGGAAAACATTTTCTACCTCATTTCTAAATACTGTAATGGCCATAAACTGCAAGACAAGCACAAGATTTACACAGACAGGAAATAAAACGTAGCCCTATTCTGAAAAACATTCATTTGAGAGATACCAAATCAAAACTGCCCAACTCATTAGCAAGCAGCAGCCTAATGAGTGAACCGAATGTAAATATCAAGTGTAAGGACCTCTGCGTCTGCACCCAGTATTACAGATCAATACTGTGTTTACTATTGCCCTATTTGTTTCTTCTTTTTAGTCAAAGAAGAGTAGCAGGCAGCTCCAAGAAGAGTGACTCACTGTGACTTCCAAAAACAGACTTTTCTGGAGGCAAATTTGAGGAGAAAATAGATTCTTCGTTGTGAATAGTTCTTAAAGTCATTTCTGCTTTATCCCAGTGCACGCTCTTAATAACGAAGCTGTGTTAATTCTATAATTAGCTGTCTACTGTTATCAAGGGGTGGCACCGAGCATGTAGGACGGTAATGTACAAGGGATTGTTTTGTATTTGTTTTTAGAATGTTTGGTACAGGTCACATACCATCGTAAAACAGCAGTCAAATAAGTGCATTTGTACATAATGTTTTCTCACATGGCCTCCTCAGTTTCTATAATTCTGTCCATAAACCTGGATTGCCTACATTTGCACAGGAAAAATAAAAAGGAATACAATACTTGTTTGCATATTAAAGATACATCAACATTCATTTGAAACATAGTCTTGGATTATGGACCATTTATCGATAAATATGTTTTTATTTGCAGTCTTGCAGTAATCTACTCCATATGATATGTCTTTCAATTTGCTCTTTGGTGATCATGGGGGACTGTGTATGGGCTCCCTCAAGAATTCCCTTAGTGTTAGCTGTTAGTAATCCCTCCTGAAGCATTACTTTCTGGACCTCGTCCTTAATTATTGTGTTCATTTAACCAAGAAAGTCCCATTTGGCATCTCTTTTTCAGAGGAGTCCTGGCCCCATAGGGGAGGAGCCTATTGTGCATGTTTCTAGTGGTATGGGAAATTGGAGGAAACCTACTAAGGGATCATCGGGTTGAAGCTGAAAAGACGCAATATTTTTTGTCTTGGGGGGGCACGGCGCACCTCGGCCCGTGCGCGCACCGCGGCCCACCACGGCCCGTGCGCACGGTGCGTGCACCGCGGCCCACCGCGGCCCGTGCGCACGGTGCGTTGTGATCACGGCGCGCAGTGGCCTGTGCGAGGGAGCACCCGCCCCGCTCCCCGCGCCGTGCCCAGTGCGAGGGAGCACCCGCCCCGCTCCCCGCGCTGGCCACGGCGCGCCGTGGACCATGTGGATTGAGTAAACATGCGCGACAGGTGATATTATTTGGAGAGTTCATAACTTCTACTGATAAACATACCAAAGGATGTTCAGGGATGTTCACTAGAGGTGAGCGGGGTCTATCAAGCTACTATCGTTTTATCAACGCGTTAACATTTTATGTGAAGCCAGTCTTTCGTCTTTTGAGCGGGGGAGGGGGTCCAGAGAGAGACGGAAAAAATTACGTCTTTTCAGCTTCAACCCATTTTGAGATGATCCCTAAGTAAAATTCTCGGGCGTTTGTTCTGCCAAATGAATTTCTAGAGCCATTTATTAAGTTGTGAATGTAGATATTGGTATCTTTATTGGTAGTGATTGGAACAAAAATAAAAAAAGGGTAGTAGAACATTCATTCTTGTTGTTTCTACTCTTCCCACAAGCGAAATTGGCAACATTTCCTATCTTGTAAGATATTTTTTATCTTAATATTATGCTTTATTTCACTATCACTTTTTCTCTGTCTGTTTGTGTTACATAGTGTAAATCCTGACATAAGCTTGTCTTCTCGCTCTGTTGCAGTCACCTTAGGGGACAGTGATGGCCATCTGCCCAGGCCAGGTTGCTCTCTGCTGGGCTTGAGTGTGCGTTCAGGGCCCCTCTCTGGAGAAGGGTATGGAGGTTAATCAGGCATAATTATCTAACTCTGGCAAATGTTAAGCCAGTGACGCCAAAAACAACTACTTCCAAATAAGTTTTTTACATTTTGGGTTCATTAGGTTGTTAGTTAGTTTGTTTTTGTTGACTATTTTACCCTTTAAGGCAAGACTTGTTAAATTTGTCTTACAAGATTTTCACCATGTGATGATTTCATATACAAATAAAGCATGTGTATAAAAATGTACACATTAGATACACAAACTATTGTTACAGAGGGGATTTTTCATCTTATTTAGTATTTGAGTAATCTAGATCTTATTGAAAATTGGCATGAAAATACATCTCCAACTTAAAAATAAAGCTTCAACAAATCCCTCATGATGATCTGTCAAAATCGTATTAAATATAATGTCATAAACTTGGAGAGACTTAACCATGCGTTTGTCTGCAGTAGATTAGACTACTGTAACGGCCTGCTCACTGGCCTCTCCAAACGAGCTGTAAAACAGCTGCAGTGCATCCAGAACGCTGCTGCTCGGGTCCTGACTAGAACCAGGAAGTACAATCACATTTGTCCTGTTCTCAGGTCTCTGCACTGGCTTCAGGCTCAGAGAGTAGACTTGTTGTGTACAAGTCTCTCCATGGCCTAGCACCAAAGTACATCTCCGACATGGTAGTGCCATACAAGCCACCTCGGCCTCCTGCTGGTGCCTGGAGCCAAGACCAGACACAGAGAATCTGCATTCCAGCTCTGTGTAGCAAAGGTCTGGAAAAGCCTTCCCAAAGTTGTTGGACAGGCCCCCACCCCGGCAGTGTTTAAATCTAGGCTAAAGACTGTTTTGTTTGCATGACTGAAATACTTGTATCTGTTTTTTACCCTTTAAATACTATTTTAATCTGTTTTTATTTTTTATTGATGTATTGTGACTTACACTATATTATGTTTTTTATGTGTTTGTATGGGTTGTAAAGCATTTTGAATTGCCTTTTTGTGCTCTACAAAGAAAATTGTATTAATTGATTTTAAGCGTCTCACATTATATTGATATTGATCTATTTATGTGGATTTTTTTGTTAGTCATATTATTTTTGTAATTCCTTGTAAAACCCATGAATTGTTCGCTATTGCCAATTAATAATTTGTTTACCATTACTGAATACTCCTTTCCCATCCAAATGCACTTGCAAAAGATTTAATATACATAATATATATACACCTGTAAACATTGAGGGAACTTATTACGCCACTACCGCACTCTGGTTTAAAGCGCAACATAACAAAGAATATACCGATCATATCTACAAAAGACGAGTGGAAGGATGAAAGATGAGAGTGTGACAGGTGAAGAACAGGTGAGGAGGAGGAGGTGGTTTGGTTTGGTTTCATGTTGACAGAAAGTTGGCAGGAGGCAGAGAGAGAGGATCCGAGCACTGGCTTTTGTCTCGCAGTGCTCATTGCTGACTGATAGAATGAGAGCTCTGAGACACTGTTGCGTCTCCTCCAGGGAACAGGAGCCGGAGGAGGAGCAGCTCTCTTCTCTGTTTACAGTCTGAACGGCCACTGGTCATTCATCACAACCCAATCACTATGTTACATATCCAATATGAGCAATTATGGAAAGAAAACTATTTCTGTAAATGACATGGCATTTTTCTTGGGGTAAGATTTCGTGATTTATTATCTTTTCAGAGTAGCCAGCTTTTGCAGTTGATAGACATAAGAACAAAAGAAACGAGAGAGAAAAGAACATTATCTCATTCCATTCTATGTCATTGTCCTGTTGTGTGTCTTTTTCTCCCATTGTTTTAATACAAGCTCAGTATGATTGGGAAAACACACACACGCACGCACACACGCACACACAGAGTAACATTGCCAGCAAGATGAATTTTCAAAAACTCTTGAGAATCCAGCTTGTAGGCTCCCGCTGATTTGTTGGCGGTCCACAGCATTGGTAAACGGACAAATCACATGGCATTTAGGGCCTTTAGGCGGGACTGGGGCCAGTCACAGAGCAGCTTTGTGGTTTGGGCGCAACAAACTAAACCAAAACAAACATGAAGGCATTTTAGGAGAACTACGGACAATTTTGTTTTTCTAAAACGTGCACACAATTGTACTTTCTATATTTGTGGATGAGAAAGATGATTGTGCTGCTTGAACATTTTTTAATTTCCTGACAGCTTCTGGGGAGAGCCTTCCCAGATTGATTCACGTGAAGAACTCAATACAGAGTGAGACACAGATCAATCTGCCGTGAGCCAGGATACATGAACTCATTTGACAAGATACCTTTAATATTCAAACCAATGTCATGTAATGCATAATTGGCACGTTATTTTACAAATAAGCATTGTAAAATGTTTGAAATGAATAGTTTCCTTTGTGTAAACGGCTGAGCAGAGCCTCATGATAGACAGAGTGCCTGGAGTCAGCGGCGTCACACAGTGGGATCAGTTCTGACCTGACTCTGTTCATGTGAGGGCCAGTCGCAGCAGGAGTCAGGCTCGTGGCTCATTGTGGACTTATTGGTGGTTTACATAAGCAGGCAGACTGTGTGGGACAGTTGGTTTGGGCTGGTCACACTACTCCAAACAGGTCAGTTAGTCCGGATGGGCACTCACTACAAACACACAGTCTGTTCTCAAATGTAAGGCAAGAGTTTTTTTTATTTTAAGTTGTTTCGCGAGCCCGCCGACATCAAAAACTGATGTTTTTGTCCACGTTCACTTCTGATCGCATTGTAAGGACGCTACTTGTCCCGATGAGTTGATCTGATCTCCGCGTCTCGAGCGTGGGAAAGATTACTACGCCGTTGGATCAAATCACTGTGGCCTAATTTAAGCTAGCTCAATAAGACATTTTCATTCATTCCTGTCAAGACTCAATAAAGTTTATCAAACCGACTTGTTTGGTCACGGGATGATTCATTTTCTGAGAAGCTGTCAGTCTGAGTTAGTTTATGACATTGAAGGTATTTTTGTACACTGCAGTATAATATGAGTTATTTTCAATGTCTTGCATTGATTAATTATAATTATGTAGATAATGTAGAGAGGTGGAAGTTGGGCCTATATTCTAAGAATCCAAGAACATTATTTTGAATAAAGAATTATTTTTAAATTCAACTCCAACTTTTGGATGGTAGAAATGTGATTTGATAATGGAAAAATATTTTTTATTTTTATTCCGTCCTCCCCTTTTAAGAAGGCCAAGGAAAATCCGTGAAACAACAAATTAAAAACTCTCTCCTAATCCAAAATGTTAATTTAATGAAGTAGTATTTTAGTCTTTGAAAAAAAGTGTTTATCTTTGGTAAAGTCCTGTTTTTCAGAAATAAATAAAATACACCACAAATTCACAACTTATTTGACAGTAGATAGCTTGATTACAGTTAAAATCTGTTTCTTGGTCCCTTCGAGACGTCTTTAGCTGCTCCCGGACTCTGGCGATGCTCCCGGTGTGTGTCCTGAGCTGGTCAGTGCTAACAGATGGCTGTGGAGGCAAAGGGCAGAATCCAAGATGGCTGCTTGGAATGAACCAGGGCAGAGCCAATACATTATCAGCCCCAGGGCCGTGTCTCCATTTAACCTTTACTTTAAAGTGCTATCTGTCACAGCGGCCTATACCAGCATACAGCCTCTATTCTCCCCACACGTCCTGAGCGTTTGCTTCGTTTGTGTTGTGACATTTTGAATCACTGTTTGCTCTTTCTCCTCACCAAAGCACTTGTTACCTTTTGTTGAGCGGACATGGCATTTCCTACTTCAAAGTTAAAAAGACAGAAAAAACTAGTGGCTTCTGCAGAAGTAAAGGATTTGGTGTTTGAATTATTATCTGAGATAAAGGACAAATATGGCAACAACATTGTTGTTTTGTGATGTGAAGATGAAAGACATAATTATGCCTTTAGGTCTGTAACTCGAGTAATTCAATGACAAAATTATTATTCCATTGCCTTGATGATTCGTTTAATTTACATGTTTAATTCAAACCACATGCATCTGTGATACAACTTGTGACGCTTGTTTCACGTGGCTCTTGTTTCTGTGCGGAGCCTGCATCAACTAAGGCACAACAGAAGAGAAAGTGGTCTGTTTTAAACTCACAAGTGTATCTATGGAGCACAGTTTTGTTTTGTGAAAGAACACGGAGGACCATGATGATGAAACAGAAAGTCCACTCCAAAGGGCAAAGACACAGAGGCTAAAGTGATTGGCACACGGAGCTAATTCTGCAAAATGACTGGACCTCAGTGAAAAATCCTTTGCAGAGCTGCAGAGTCACAGCTCGAAACAACACCAGGTAAACAAACACTGGCCTCGCCTAACATTAAGTTAATCAGACATTTGTAACTTTGTCCCTTTTCATGGCTTCAACATGTCATTCAGAAATAAATTAGTAAATGATCTCTGAAGTGTGGTGGATGCACTCATCATAGACATTTGGACTATACTGTTTTTTAAGAATAAAATGTGTTGTTTCAAGAATAAGCGCCTTATTTGATCTGTTTTTATTACTATGAACTACAATTTATTTAAAAACATATTTTAAATTAATAGATTACTTACCTTACTCAAGTTAATAAAGGTCATTCAATTTTGTTAAGAAGGTTAAATTGAAGGTGCCCGATGTAACTCTTTTCTTCAAGCAGGTGACACCACCAGGCCACGTTACATGTCAGATCTGTGGAGAGACGACTCCTCTCACAATAAAAATGTAGGTACTTCTGAACAATTAAGACACCCATAATGAAATATTAGATCAATATTTGTGATGTGACAATCACTCAACACAAACTATTTCACTGAAGTATTCAGTTACTTCCCACCATCTCCACAGTTTTAGGATCACTATAAAACACAATCATTAAAGATATTGTTTTTTTCTTACGTTTCTATTGAAAACTCACATCAGATGAGATGGCTGTTACCATGGTGCTGTTCAAAGTCTTCCCAAAGTCACACAGATCCAGATAGCCTTTGTTCTGAGGTCAAACGTGTGATTAAACAACGGATTAATGGGCTGGCTCTGCAGATTAAAGCTGTCTATTATCACAAGAACACTCACATGACTTTGATTCTTGTGTTTAACTCTGACACTTAATTCTGCGCTCTATGTTGATGGCAGACCTTTCTTCACAATTAGCAATTAAGCAAATGATTGTATCTGTGCCCAGTGTCTGTCAAGTCTTTTCTTTCAGTATAGATGGTATGCAGAGGTGGACAAGCCAAAGAAAGTCAAGTGGTGGTCTAAGAAATTATTCAAGAATAAAAGAAAGTATTTTTGGAAACTACTCAAGTATGAGTAAGAATGTCTGCCCGGATGTAATTATATGTTTAGAATTTTAAATTAATGTAAATGAAAAGCTCTGGTATTCTCAAAAACAAAACAAAAAACAATTATAACTGATGGAGCGGTGCACGAAACACACACGTTCAATCATTAAATATTGTCAACTGTCAGAATATTGTCATTGTAGCTTGGTGCTTTGTCAGTAGTGCTGTGGTTAGGGGCGTGGCACATGTTGATACTACCGCTGCATCATGGGTCCAGCCATTGACATTTGTTGAATGTCTCTCCCCTCTTTCTTGCTACAACTGTCCTTTCCAATAAAGTCTTTGGGCCTGAAAACCTTTTTTTTCCTTTTTCTTTTTTAAATGAAATATAACTGGATGGGTTAGCTGTGTAAAAGTTATTTTGATCTTTCTGTAAAGTCTTATTCAATTATTTGTTTTACTCTTCCTTTGATGTTTCTGGAAACATAGATTAACCTGAGGAGTTCACTGTTATGTGTGAGAGGATCAAATTAGATTTAGTATTCAAGGGATATTTGTGCGTGTTCCTTCCTATGGCCACATGTTTATATTGTTAATTCATTCAGATGCTTGTTCACTGCGCTGACAGAGGCCTGGCTCTGTGGGCATTGATTGACAGGTGCGATGGACACTCTCTGACCTGCTGAGTCACAATGTCGGTTTATTGGATTCCTGACAAGGCTCTACCGCTGCAAGACGTTAGAGCAATGAGAACTACTTTGTAAATCTCTGCGAAGGAGATAGTCGTGAGCTGTTTTGGTTCATATAAAGTTTGCAAAAATATTCTTGATTAGGCTACACCAAATAAATTGTCTGTTTGCTGTAACCCGACCCAACATTTTTCAAGTGGGTCGGTTGGTTGGTAAATTCTTATTTTTTTTACTTTGAAGGCAAAAACATGCGGGAGACACGGGCGCCGCCATGTTTGTTGTGATGACGCTGCTGGGCGTGTTTCAATCCCAGAATGCATTGCGCAAGTGAAATATAAATCAAGCCACACCATGATGGAGAACGGCATGAGCGATGGCCAGTTCAGTGGCGCTGACACGGCGGTTGACAAATAATTTTTGACCGGTCAGTGAGTTAAATAAAAGAATTTTGTGTTTTTTTTTTAAACAAAATGCTGATATATTTTACGGCACACCGACATATTATTTTGCTCAGCCTTAGTAGAGTATTTCTTAGGAATGACCATTCAATATATTTTTAGTTTGAGCCAATGTCCAATATTTATCTTGCTGCTGTCAATGTTTGCAGGTATTGACATAAGCTATTAAAAGCCATAGCAAAGCCCACATAATATATTTATATAGTAAAGGTCAAAAGTGAACTTTGCAAAATAAAAATAATATCGATATCTGGACAACGCTGATATCAATGTTTTAGCCTTCTAATTGAAGATTAGAAAGATCTTTTTTTCTTTTTTACATTTAATTTTTAGAAACCAGCAAATTTAATTTTTTGTTGTTTCAATATATTCACATTCCTGCAATATTGATAATTGTGCCAATTGCAATATCAATATTTTTGTGATATTCTGTGCTAATCCTAATTTAACAAACATTTTGGCACAAGCTGTCTAGGCATAGATTTGCACATAATGTCATGACGGGAAATGTACTTCTTCCCATCAATTACTAAATTAATCATACAGCAGCTGTATTTGCTTTTAGATGGAACTGTGCGGTTCTTGCACAATTCGAGTTGATTCGCTGAAACATTTGTCTGTTCAGGATAGAAGAACCTTTGGGACAGAAAACTCTTGAAATAATAATAGTGGCTCTGTGTGTTCTTGTGTTTTGACCTGGTTTGCCTCTAGGTCCCCATTTTGTTCCTGATTTACAACTTCCAACACTTTGCCTTAATTTGCTCCTCGCTATGTTCTTGCTATGATCTTGATTTGATCTTATAACTGCACTGCCAGTTACAATTTAAAAGTCCAGCAAACCCAGAAAATGTATGAATAACACAATATTTGTATTCACTATTAATGTGTATTTATGTGGCTTTGTGGGTAGAAGTAAAAGCAAGTCATACTTAGCTTTGTTCTCTGAAAATGTATATTACCGGTATTTTGAATTGGAGCTGATAGAATATGTTGTTGAATCTGGGAATGTCATAATATCACATTTTAGTGTTAATCGACCAACACCATAACTAATTAACCGGGAAATCCTTATTTTTTTCCAATTTTCACAAAATCAAACTTTCAGAATGATGAAATTAATGTGACATAAATAGGCAAATATTAAAGCTCTTTGCATTTAGGTACTTTAGTTGGAGTATAGATTCAGTTTAAATTATGTAATTTTGCTTCTAAAATTGTCACATTTGTTTTTTTGTTTCTTTTTTCTTATGATTTATATTTTGAACTTAATACCTATTGAACCAAATAATCTTGATATATCTAGTCAAATCTTCTCCTAAGACTTCTACTACTACCACTACTACTTCTACTAAGTTTGGACGCTGTAAGTGCTGTGCTTAAAAGTCCATTTATATAAATTTCATCAGCAGTACATTACTCTTTCTCTTTCATAAATAAACTGCACTTACATTATTCATGCATTCTCCAGCATGTCTTTGTGAATAAGATATATTAAACACATACTATATGAGTTGCAGTGCTATCTACTTGATGCTGGAGACAAATTTCGTTATGTTACAGGCAATTATACCTGTGGCTCCCGTACATCCACTGAGCTGCGGGAAGTGCACTCCCGGAAAGTGCTGACGTTGGCGTGGAGCATAAATACAGCAGACAGCTCCACTGTGCTGAAGAGAGAGCAGAGCAAGGCCCAGATATGGTTTCATCATTTTATACCATTCTTCTGGAAATATGATATAGATCTGTGCTTCTGAAAAAGGTCTATATTATATATATATATATATATATATATATATATAAATATATATTTTGATTAACCAATGTTATAAATTATGCAAACTCTAAAAGAACTACAATACTATAAACTATGGTTTAGACTAATGTATATTTACCTGCCCTTTTTGAAGAAAAAGGAAGTTTAGTATGTTAGTTCAGGCAGCACTTTAGTTTAGAAAGCATTGAACTGCCTGAAATAGAGGATTCTGTCAGAAAATAAAAATCACCTCGCTCAAATGCCATTCTGGCTCTTCTTTGCATGACTAGACCTTTCACCATTCTCTATGCCTTTTAAGATTTGAGTGCTTTGAAAGTTGTTTTGCATGTGCCTACTGCTTAGTGTACACACATTCTTGGTTGAGCACATCCTTCTCCAGCAGAGAAACACTTGTCTTAATTAAGTCAAAGAGACGTGGAGGAGGCGTTATGATGCTGCCAATTCATTACATTGTCAGAGAGGCCGTGGAGTAAAGCAGACAGCAATGCATTATGGGGCTACAATTCAGGCTGCTTAAGCAGCTCCTCCTAATTGGTACAAAAACTGACCTAGACAAGCTTTGCTCTCAAGGCTCTCAGGTAGATAGTGAGTTTACTAAAGCCACCTTAAAGATTAAGACGAGTTAAGCCAGACATTTCCACGTCCACGCTTAAAAGGTATTTTTCTGATCCTTTCAAACCTTGTATCACCCCTTTGGCTTTCCTGTGTGGTAATAGACATTTTTTTCTGCTTTAACTGCACTCACAGTATTTTTCAGTTAGCAGTGTATTCCTGTGAAAATTAGCTTGACAATAGGAGAGCTTTGATAAGTGGTTCACAGGGGCACTGTGACGCTTCGTAAAATGTTGCTTGCAAGTATTTATGTTTTGTGTAACCAGTTGTTGATTGAACATTGATATATCATCAAATTCTCACTATCTGACTATTGATTGCACCTGTCTATAAGCCGCAGGTGTCCATGTGGTGTATTTACACAGAAACATAGTAATGATGCGCAAGCTGTCTTTTGACCCCCAGGTTCTCCTTTCATTGCAGGGTGTGGGTTATACAAATGCAGACCGCTTATTGCATGTCCACGTTCCATGTGTGTCTTTGCATTTAGACGCTTCTAAATTCAGTCCCTTCTTAAGACGGATTGGAATAAAACTCACTGCATAGTCAAGAGAAGTTTATTTGTAGAGCACAATTCGCACACAAGGCAATTCAAAGTACTTCGCATAACAGGAAACAATGCATTGAAAGACATGACAGAAATAATAAAACAGTTCAAGACATAAAAGAGAAGAGTGCAAATAAAATAATTTCAGTCATACGCACAGCTAAACAAAACAGTTTTTAGCTTAGATTTGAACATTGCCAGAATAGAGGCCTCAGCGGTCTCACATCTTCAGGAGGATTGTTACAGATTTTAGCTGCATATAACTTAAACGCAGTTTCCCCATGTTTAGTCCTGACTCTATGGCTCCCGCCATCCCTAACATGATAAATCAAAATGGCTTGCCATCCGTTTTGACATGGGGGGAAACCATCCCTAAAACCCGCGCGGCCAGTGCGGTCAGCACGGCCAGCACAAAAAAGTTGGAAAAGCTGAACTTTTTTGTGGCAGACGCGGCACAGCAACCAATCAGAGATTACGCTCTAGTGACATGCTACGTACTACCCAGAAGAAGGACCAAAACAAACCGCGCAATGATTAAAAAAAATAATTATTAAAAAATCCTCAAGACAAATCCTCCTGGAGCAAATAAAGCTATTTACTAAACTCTGCTCACCCTAAAGTATCTGACTATGATCTTCTATGATCCTGACTATGAGGCTGCCTGAGAACAGAACTAATGTGATCATACTTCCTGGTTCTAGTCAGGACCCGAGCAGCAGCGTTCTGGATGTACTGCAGCTGTTTTACAGCTTGTTTGGAGAGGCCAGTGAGCAGGCCGTTACAGTAGTCTAATCTACTGTTTTTAGATGGTAAAAAGCTGCTGGTGTTATTGATTTGACGTGGCTGTTAAAGTTCAAGTCTGAGTCCATTATTACCCCCAGATTTCTAACTTGACTAACTTTGATGACCGCTAACACTTTCTCTTTGTTTCTTTGGGCCAAAGACGATGATTTCAGTTTTGTCTGAGTTCAGCTGGAGAAAGTTGTTTTGCATCCACTGATCTGTTGGATGCAGTGACAGAGTGAATCCACTGGTCCATATTCACCTGCCGACAGTGAAACATAGTTTCGTCTGCATAATTGTGATACACATTTTCGTTGCCTATCAACTGACCTAACGGCATGTTGAACAGGAGGGTCCCAGGATTGATCCGTGGGGCACACTACAGGTCATCGTTGTAGGGTTCAAATTGTGTAAAAAATGTTTAACGTGTTTACATGGGTCATGGCATTGGTACATTTTGTTTCTCCATTGTCTTTAAAAGCATATTGTTAGATGGATAGAGAACATCTCCACAGGAAACACCTGCCCTGCAACATGAAAGTCTTGATAATACACTGACCTGCTTTATGCAAATGTGTGCCCAAAGTTGTGCCTAAACTCCCTCAACTGTTCAACTCAAGTGTTGGACCAGCGTTTATACCACAGCCGCTCTGGAAGTGTCTCTGCTGCACAACTGAATAATATATGAGCTCCCCCCAAAGGTGTGGAAGGAGACGGTCCGATGGTGTATGACTATTATTGGTGGTCTGGTCACATCCTCGGTCCTCCTCACTGTGCTGCTGCTGTTCTGCTCATATATATGTGTGCTCCCTCAAATCCATACATTATCTAAATGATTTAAAGTGAGAGGCATTGCCCTAGCCCTCTGCTGTCACTGCGCACCAGGCAGCACACTAACCACTCACCATGAATACTGAATACTGCTGATTGCTGGACAAAGTAAGGAGGCAAGGCTAATTCTCAGCCAATTTTTAAATTGGCAGCCATACATGAAAAACTAATAATTAAAATCCCTGGAAGTTCTGTTCTGTTACTTTATGTATTTGTATAATTATTCACATTTTGTATTGTGTTTGTAAAACCACAATATACTACAGGTACATTTTTTTTCTCTCACAAATATATGTCAATCTGTTCCTAACATGCATGGAAACAGGACAAACAGAGCACTTGATGAATGCTTCATAGTGCAGAAAGAAAGAGTCCAAAATGACTTTAGGAACAAACTAGTGGTGTAAGTTAGAGCAGGGGAATTTGCTCCCTTTTTCCGTATTCATTATATTCCGCTTTGTATTGATTTAACGTAACAAAGTGGGGCCTGGGACAAGTGCTACTGTTTGCGCTCTGCTTTTCTGAACAGCCAGGTCTAAATGAAATATAGTGTGGGAAAAGAGAACGACTGTTTAAACAGTGGGACTCTGATGGAAAGTAAAGGGAGTGGGGGCAGGAGAGAACTGGACACCGAGATGGTTTTAGTAGGATTACATAGAGGATGAAATGGACATTCTGCTTTTTTACAAGAAATGTTTGGGGTGGAAGAGGTTCATACTGCAAGTCTATTGCTTAGGTTCTGATGTACAACATTAAAAAACAAAATGTGTACTTTGCTGAGGGCCAATTGTGGACTTCCTTCTATCTGTCTAAAACTGTCAAGGACATGACTTTATTATTGCTGCGTACAGTTACAGCAAACACACAGACTGTTGTAGTGCAATGAGATGATGTGAAGAGGGTTACCTAAACAGACACATCACTCAGTTTGAAGGACAGAATGGACAGATTTATACGAACAGTAGAAAGACAACACGTCCCTCTCACTCACAGCTGGTCCTCGACCGTATATCACTCACACTGTTATTGCTGCAAAAGGCACTTCTGAATAAATCAGAACAGTGTTATTTTGTCTTTGACACCATGTGAACTATTGTTCAAGTGATCCAGTTTGGAGTTAAATGTGTATGTTTGGAGAAGCACAAGTCTCCAAAACACTTTTGCAGGCTGCACAAATTCTTGAGAGAGTAAGTTTGTGACCAAAGCCTGGGAGCTTCTTACTGGTGATGTGTCCAAGGACAGAGTGGTGCAGCCCCAAGCGCACACACATGCACACACATGCACACAAATGCACACACACATGCACACACACATGCACACACATGCACACACATGCACACACACATGCACACACACATGCACACACACATGCACACACATGCACACACACATGCACACACACATGCACACACACACATGCACACACATGCACACACATGCACACACACGCGCACACACACGCACACACACATGACACACACACATATGCACACACACATGCACACACACATGCACACACACATGCACACACATGCACATGTGGTGCACCCAAAATATGTCACCACATTGTTTTTAGTTATATTATTATTTGGTAATTTGGTATTTTACAGTAATTAAATATTTATGTTATTTTGGTAGGTTAATACTAAGACATTAACTTAGACATAGTATGTGTCATAATTAAGTGCTTTCCTGATTTTTGTAAGTTGGATTAGTGGGGCGGAACCTTTGTGCAGAAGGTGTTGCACCAGATTGGGTTTTGACGGCGGAACTTCCTGTTTACGTCAAACGTGATCTGGACGTGAAAAGCAGCACCTCGGTTCATCCTTTCTTTTGCTTTTCTACAATATTTTCAGGTCGGTACACGGTGCAAACCACCAACACATAGCACTATAAGGTCATTACTTAAGGTTTCATCAGTAGTTTGTACTGTTGTGATGTTGACTGGTACATTTCGGCTTGTATTTGCAAGTTAACTTTCAAATAAGCAGTAAAGTAACATGCGGCCGAAATCCCGCGAGATTTCAAAGCCGAAACATCGCGAGATTTCGGGAAGTCCGGTTTTATGGTTTTGATTCAGCTTTATAAGCATTTATATGTAAAGTATTTTATTTTTGTAACTTAGACAAAGAGTTTAGGCATTTGTACAGGAGTTTATAAGACACACTTTACATTTGAGATGCTTTATATTTGTAGTAATGTAAATTAACCTTTGACAGTTTGAGAGAGTACATTTTTTCGTGTTTAATGTCCACGTTGTAAGCCAGTTAATATTATTGTACCAGAACAGTGGTATTTGTGTTTTATCTAAAATGTGAATTAAAAGAAAATGTGTCACTTAAAGCAGGGAAAGTATATGCGTGACATAATGTGACAATGTATTGTACAACTGCACAATAATTGTACATTGTATTATTATTTTTGTTTAAGAACAATTAAAAAACGTGATCTGGACATGAAAAGCAGCACCTCGGTTCATCCTTTCTTTTGCTTTTCTACAATATTTTCAGGTTACAATTCCTGCTACGGCAGTCCCACCTTGGGGCCCGTAACAGATCATGGGGGCTCGTCCGGGATCAGCACACCATCTGTCCATGGGTCACTGCTGATCTAGTGATACAGAACGTTGGGACCACAACGACTGCATGTTCCGGTGCCAGGGGTGATCCAGTGTGCAGCAAAGGGGCCAGTGACCAGTGAAGAAAGGGTACACCAGCCTACAGAGTGCAGCACTGCAAACCCAAGCGTCCGAGACCAGCAGTATGTCGGCCGACGAGAGAAAAATACTAGTTTGGAACATTAAGAAAAAGCTTCACCTGCTAACAGCCACTGAAGCTCATATCATCGTAACAACTTTAGGTGATATTGAAGGACTTGATGCCACAGAGTTAAGCCAAGATGATGAAGAAAGCTGTGTTGAGTACCTCACCATGTACTTGACATGCCAAGCCATCCTGGGACGGGAGGACCAGGGCTTGCCATTACTAAAGAGACTTGAAGACATCATAGATGGGGCCATCGCCAGTCGCAGTCAAGATTCTGTGCTTTTAGGAGCTGAGGCAAGTGGTAGTGAGCAGGCCACTCCCCAGCAACAAGCAAGCACCAGGGACACAGACATGCAGACATTACTCGCCCGTTATGAGAATATTCAAAGTCAAATTAACCAAGTCCTGTCTGGTGCAGCCTCTCCAGGACAAGAGAGACTCCACCTATCTCCAGTTAATACGCGTCATTCCATTAGTCAGCAGGCAACACCAGTCCTACAAGCAGCAGGTGGGCCACTTGTAGTTGATAACTCTCCTTTTCACAGTGTTCCAAGTCACAGTGGTGAAAGCATGATAGCTATGAAAGATTTGCCACTGCTGTCTCGTAAAGATTTTAAGATTCACGGAGGAATGATAAGTGATACAACATCTGAAATAAGTTACAATAGCATATGTAAACAAATTGATGAGGGTCTCAAAGAAAATCACACTCAAAGTGAAGTAATCAGAGGAGTACTCCGTGCGATTAAGCCAGGCAACTTTCGTGACATGCTGACAATAAAGGATGATATCACAGTCACAGAGTTTAAAAGTTTCCTGCAGTCTCACTTAGGTGAAAAGAGTAGTACTGGACTTTTTCAAGATTTGATGTGCGCAAAACAACATGAAAATGAGACACCTCAGCAGTTCCTATACAGAATGATTGGACTGAAACAAAAGATCCTTTTCTCACTAAGACAACCAGATACAGTAGTTAGGTATGATATGTCCACAATCCAGTGCATATTTCTCAACACTATATGTCAGGGAATAGGAGAAAAGCATGAAAGTGTTCGCCAAGACCTAAAAACACTATTAGGAGATCCCACTGTTAGTGATGACGCACTTCTCCGCCAAGTAATAAAAACTACAACAGAGGAGAGTGAAAGAAAGCGCAGACTTGGTCGTAGTGGTTTCACAAAAGTGGCTCAGGCACATGCCACTAACACTGAGCAGAGCAAAGAAAAGGACAATGTCAGTGTGAACCAGATTAACAAAGACTTGACACTACAGAGACTCAGTGCCCAAGTCGAAGCACTCACTCAGGCTATGGAAAGTCTAAAAGCAATAACGGGTCTTGTTCCAACTCCTGAAAGGAAGGAGGCTGTGTTGAAAGTGCAAAGACCCAAAACCTGTCAACAATGTGCTGCTCAGGACAGTCCAAACTGCAACCACTGTTTTGTCTGCGGAGAAGGAGGTCATCGCGCTGTGGGGTGCTTAAAGAGGACCAAGCAGTCGGGAAACTGGAGGCGGTCAGGGCAGAGGGACCACCCCTGATCGACTACACTCAACTGTCCCACACAAAGAAAAAGAGAGATAAGTCAAAAACAGACAAATGTAATGCCAGTTCACAGGAGACTGTTGACACTGAAAAGCCACGTGGTTTAGTTGCTCCATTAGTTGGCCGCCAATCACACCTCAAATGCATGATGGCAGGTTACCTTGTGACTGTAGTATTAGACACGGGGGCTGGGGTGAGTCTTATAGACCATGCATGGTTAAATAAGTATTTACCAGGTCAACAGATCAGACCTTTAAGTGAACTGATGGACGATGATCTCAATGTGAGGGCGGTCACAGGTGATTCAGTACCGTATGATGGTTGGGTAGAGGTAGTAGTCAACCTAGAAGGTAACAATGACCCAGACCTATCTATACGTGTACCCTTCCTTGTGAGCCGCCTCCAGATTGAAAAACCCATTGTAGGGTTTAATGTAATACACGAGTTCATCAAAGACAATGGGGGGAACTACAAACTCATAGAACTTATTGGTAGAGCTATGGGAATTGAGATTTCTGCTGTGCATGCCTTTGTAAGCTTTATCCAGACACAAACGCGTCCAGTAAATGAGCCTGCTACTGTTAAAGTAGGGTATAAAGGTGTTACTGTATACCCAAGTCAAGTTGCTTACATTAAATGTAGAGTTCCAGAGAGTGTTAGTTCCACAGAGTCACTTGTATTGTTTGAGCCTGTACTTGACAATGTCCACCTTGAACAACTTAGTGTTGGAGCAGGGCTTTTAGAAATACAAAAGACAGAGAGACCATATGTCAGAATACCTGTTTCAAACTATTCAAAACAAAGTGTGACTCTGCCCAGCTCAATAGTTTTGGGTTCTATTGAGCCTATTGCCAAAATAGTTGAGACGGACAACCTCAAGGACATTTGTGAAGCACCCATTTTTATCCACTCTGTTGACTCTGTGTCTAAGTCCAGCCAAGACCAGGAGCTACCAAAGACAGCTCGTTGGGACCCTCCAGTCGACATTAGTCACTTGACACCTGAGCAACAGAGTGAGGTGAAACAAATGTTATTTGAGGAGTCTGGTGCGTTTGCTCAAGATGACGGTGACATTGGCAATATTCCCACTTTACAAATGACTCTTAATCTCAAAGATGCCACTCCAGTACAGCGTACTTACACAGCTATTCCTAAACCATTGTACAAAGAGGTCAAAGAATATATTCAGGATTTACTTGCAAGGGGCTGGATAGTGAAATCGAAGTCACCCTTTTCTGCGCCGGTTGTATGTGTGCGAAAACGAGATGGTACTTTAAGACTTTGTATTGATTACAGACTATTAAATCAAAAGACAGTGCCAGATCGCCACCCACTTCCACGTATCCAGGACCTCCTTGACACCCTAGGGGGCCACAGCTGGTTTAGTATTCTCGACCAAGGTAAAGCTTACCACCAGGGGTACATGGCCGAGGGATCCCGCCACATGACTGCCTTCATCTCACCCTGGGGACTTTATGAATGGGTTAGGATCCCCTTTGGCCTTAGTAATGCACCTGCTGCCTTCCAGCGCAGCATGGAAGAAATGCTGAACACTCTGCGTGATGACTGTTGTATCCCCTACCTGGACGATATACTTTGCTATTCCAAAAGTTTTAATGGACATGTGGAAGCTATGCGCAAAGTCCTAAGAGCATTACAGCAACACGGAGTCAAGCTCCGCCCAACAAAATGTGAACTGTTTAAAGCAGAGGTCAGATACGTGGGTAGGCTGGTCTCAGCAAATGGAGTCAGGATTGATCCAAAGGACATTGATGCGGTTAAGTCACTCAGCGAAAAGAAACCGACAAATGTAGGCGAGTTAAGAAAGCTCCTTGGCTTTTTAAGCTATTACCGTGTTTATATTCAGGACTTTTCCAGAATCGCTAAACCAATGTATGGTCTGTTGCAAGTTAAAGGATGTTCTGAGAGCACTCAAGGGAAAAACAAGAAGGGAAAAGGTGCTCAGCTACCATCCAAGACTCCTATTAACTGGACAGGTGAGCATGACCACACCCTCAAACAGCTCATAGACATTTTAGCCAATCCACCAGTCTTGTCCTATCCCAACTTCGAGCTGCCTTTTGTCCTGCACACTGATGCCTGCGAGAAAGGACTAGGGGCCGTGTTATATCAAAGGCAAAGTGGTAAACTGAAAGTCATTGCATACGGCTCACGAACTTTGACCCCAGCTGAAAAGAACTATTGTCTGCACTCTGGCAAACTGGAGTTTTTAGCTCTTAAATGGGCAGTTTGTGAAAAGTTTAGGGATTATTTGTTTTATGCCCCAGACTTCACGGTGTATACAGACAATAATCCGCTGACATATGTGATGAGCACTGCAAAGTTAAACGCCACGGGACATAGGTGGGTGGGTGAACTTGCTGATTTCAGGTTTAACATCAAATACAGGCCTGGTAAAAGTAATGTGGATGCAGACACTCTTTCACGCCTTCCGCTGGACATTGACAATTATGTTGGGGAGTGCACAGAGGAGTTTAGCAGAGACATTGTTTGTGCCACTTGGGAAGGTAGTGAGGCAGCCAAGAAGAGTGACATTGCCTATGTAGCAGCCCTTAATCTCAACCAAGGCAATGAACCAGACAAATCAGCCTTACCCAGTATTAGCCATGAAGAGCTCGTGAACGCACAAAGGAAAGATGCTACAATAAAAGAACTTATTAAGCTAAAAGGGACAAAGACAATACTAACTGACAAAGACAAACAAACTGCAGATGGATTAGTGAAAAGACTAATGCGTGAGTGGGGAAAATTGGTGATACAGAATGACTTGTTATACAGGGAAGCTGGGGGTAGACAACAGCTTGTATTACCTGCAGAGTACAGACACCTTGTGCTAAAAAACCTCCACAATGACATGGGTCATCTCGGGGCCGAACGAGTAATTTGCCTTGCCCGAGACCGTTTTTATTGGCCCTTTATGAAAAAGGACATTGAGGCCTATGTAACAAGGAAGTGTCCATGTATAAAACAAAAGAAACCTGCCACTCATGTAAGGGCACCTATGGGCAGCATCAGCAGCAGTGCACCCATGGAACTAGTGTCTATTGACTTCATGCACTTAGAAAAGAGCAAAGGTGGTTACGAATATATTCTGGTAGCTGTGGACCACTTTACGCGCTTTGCTCAAGTGTATCCAACACGAAACAAGTCAGCAAGAACAGCTGCAGAAAGACTGTTCAATGATTTTATCCCTCGGTTTGGTTACCCTGCCAGACTGCATCATGACCAAGGCCGAGAGTTTGAGAATGGGCTATTCAAGGGCCTTCAGCAGTTGTCCAGTGTTGGCCGTTCTCGTACGACGCCATATCATCCACAGGGGAATCCAGCAGAGCGATTTAATCGGACTCTGTTGCAAATGTTAAGGACATTGGAGGAAAAAGAAAAATGCAACTGGAAAGACTTTCTGTCCCAAGTCGTTCATGCATATAATTGCACAAAACATGAGGCCACAGGGTTTTCACCGCACTTCTTAATGTTTGGGCGCCACCCCCGCCTACCAGTGGACCTCTTGTTTGGCCTTAAAACAGAGAAAGATAACGAGACACCACAAGGATATGTGCAAAAGTGGGCAAAAAGAATGAAGGAGGCTTACCATATCGCTTCAAACAACAGCCAACAATCCAGTGCCCGTGGAAAAAAATATTATGACCAACAGGTGAGAGGAGTTGTGTTAGAACCTGGCGATCGTGTCTTGGTGCGCAACTTACGTGAAAGGGGAGGACCAGGAAAGCTCAGATCATACTGGGAGCAAACGGTGTACATTGTTAAAGAACAGATCAATGACAGTCCCATCTACAAAGTGTTTCCTGAGAACAATGAGGAAAGAACTAGAGTTCTCCACAGAAACCTGCTCCATCTTGTAAATGACTTACCTGTGAGCATCGCTCAGGAAGACCACAAAGAGACTGTTAAAATAAAAAAGAAACCTCGCAAAGTTCACCAAAATCAGAGTGACAGAGACAGTGGAAGTGACTCATCAGACTCTGAAAGTGACTCTAGGACGCGCTATTGGCTCAGAGTTCCAGTTGTGACAAGGCCACAGAACCGAACAGTCACTCAAACCTTTCCAGCATCATCTCAAGTGGTTGTGCCCGGAGAACAAGTGAGCCAACCACAAGCAGACATTACTAACAGAGGCACTTTGATTGAGGACCAATATCCAAATGAAACTGACCTTGTCCAAAACCCTGAAAATGACAATGAACAAGGAGAACAAATTGAACCTCAAAGAGACACTGAACAAGTTGCAACTCAAATGGACTCAGGACAGGGGGACCAGATGGAGACAGAAGAGTTGTCCCTCAGGAGGTCAACACGAGAGAGGAGGCCACCACAGAGTCTTACTTATAGTTCCCTTGGTCAGCCCTCATATCAATCACAGGGAGTTGTGAGTCATATTGGGCTATGTGGGGTACAAGTTATGCCAGCATGGGGTATGCATCCATTCCAAGTAAATCCTTACATCCCATACCAGACTATGCCTTATACAGTAACTGTGCCTTATGCAATGCCTAGTTTTGTGTATTGAAGGTATATGCATTTATTTTTCATTGAGAGTCAACATAATTGGGGCTTTAAAGTGTCGGGAGCCACCTTTTGTGTTGGGGAGCGTGTGGTGCACCCAAAATATGTCACCACATTGTTTTTAGTTATATTATTATTTGGTAATTTGGTATTTTACAGTAATTAAATATTTATGTTATTTTGGTAGGTTAATACTAAGACATTAACTTAGACATAGTATGTGTCATAATTAAGTGCTTTCCTGATTTTTGTAAGTTGGATTAGTGGGGCGGAACCTTTGTGCAGAAGGTGTTGCACCAGATTGGGTTTTGACGGCGGAACTTCCTGTTTACGTCAAACGTGATCTGGACGTGAAAAGCAGCACCTCGGTTCATCCTTTCTTTTGCTTTTCTACAATATTTTCAGGTCGGTACACGGTGCAAACCACCAACACATAGCACTATAAGGTCATTACTTAAGGTTTCATCAGTAGTTTGTACTGTTGTGATGTTGACTGGTACATTTCGGCTTGTATTTGCAAGTTAACTTTCAAATAAGCAGTAAAGTAACATGCGGCCGAAATCCCGCGAGATTTCAAAGCCGAAACATCGCGAGATTTCGGGAAGTCCGGTTTTATGGTTTTGATTCAGCTTTATAAGCATTTATATGTAAAGTATTTTATTTTTGTAACTTAGACAAAGAGTTTAGGCATTTGTACAGGAGTTTATAAGACACACTTTACATTTGAGATGCTTTATATTTGTAGTAATGTAAATTAACCTTTGACAGTTTGAGAGAGTACATTTTTTCGTGTTTAATGTCCACGTTGTAAGCCAGTTAATATTATTGTACCAGAACAGTGGTATTTGTGTTTTATCTAAAATGTGAATTAAAAGAAAATGTGTCACTTAAAGCAGGGAAAGTATATGCGTGACATAATGTGACAATGTATTGTACAACTGCACAATAATTGTACATTGTATTATTATTTTTGTTTAAGAACAATTAAAAAACGTGATCTGGACATGAAAAGCAGCACCTCGGTTCATCCTTTCTTTTGCTTTTC
>NW_027316389.1:23194779-23402279 GCF_026437365.1 Eucyclogobius newberryi
TCTGTTCTTGGTCTAGGATTTTATCAAATAAATTTCCCCAAAAAATTCGACTTATACTCCAGTGCGACTTATTATGGTTTATTTGAACCATTTCTGTGTAATTGCTTACTCTGGTCTTGCCCAGGATTTTTCCAAAACATTTCATAATTTTTCACGTCAGTAGTTCTGATTCAGAGATGACTATAGTGACTGCGTAAGCTATATTTTTGTCAGTTTCCTCTCCAGATGACCTTCAATCTCCAACTTTGCGTTCACAGATGCCTCTTCTTTTCAGATTTTATCAGATTCTTGATGACACGTGACTGCTTTCAAAATGATTAGATTATTGAAATTGTTGTTGACTATACCTCATTAAAACTCTCCTCAATCTCAATATCTATGGTCCATAGCTGAGAATTTTCTATTTTCTATGCTGGTAAAACACGTAGACTTACCGTATTCAATATGAGATTATATTGGACATATGCGTCAAGCACAAAAAAAATATCAAAAATATATTTATTTTAGGGTATTTTGTACAAAATAATAAAGCCTTGGGTTTAGTATATTTTGTTCATGATTCACTCCTTCATTAGCTTTTGAAAACAGTCATAGAGGGCATCCTTTAAACAGTGTGACTGTGCTGAGTAGCTGCCCTGCTGCATGAGTGACACATCTTGGCAGTAGATCATGGAGATTTGCTGGATTTGGATGATGCATATGAGAACACAGGCTGCTGGGGGGCCTCCAGATCTTTATATGATTGATCTATAAGTCAAAGGAAAAATATTCCCATTTAACAGAAAATGGAAAGTCTGTTTTCCCCAAGGGTATTAATTTCATACCGTGGACTGCTGCGGATTGACCACATGCAGCTGCATAATAATTATCGATATAATACTGCAGACGCCACAAGTGAGTGAGTTCAGGTAACATTCATTCATTCTGTCAATAAAAAACCCACTAAAGCTTGCACTGCAACAAGAAACATCTTATCACCGTATTTTCCTACTATAAGTCGCACCTTTTTTCATAGTTTTGGCCGGGGTGCGACTTATACCGACTTATACTTATGTTTATACCGGAGCAACTTATATGTGATATTATTCGTTATTTTCACACTTGCAACCTTATTTCATACTCCAGTGGAACTTATACATGTTTTCTTCTCTATAATGCATTTTTTGGCTGGTGCGATTTATACTCCGGTGCGACTTATAGTCCTGAAAATACGGTATAAATACTAAACATTAAACCAAAAAAGAAAAAAATACCTGATGAAATGTTGTAGCTTTTCTAAATTATGTTAAATAAAGTTAAATTGAAAATAAAAGTTGAGGCAGTCCAAACTTACTTGTGATGAAGTACTTATACTGAGTACAATCAAATGCACTGGGCCTAAACTGAAAAGAAGGTGAAATGAAACCAATAGTGTGGTAAATTGTTGCAAAAATGATTACAGGCTGCTGAATTCTCATTCATGGACTTTCAATCCCATGAATCTGTGGTGCCTCCAAACCGGCTCCAAACTACAAATCAGTACTCGCAATGAAGTCATTAGAGTAACACATAATTACAGAGCTTTTGTTGAAAGGCTCTAGGAAAGACTTAAACAAGAGATAATAATGTGACACATTCATGGCCTTATCAAGCACTAGTATAAGACCACCTAGAACCAATTTGGTGTGATTCTGAAAATTTTAGCTCATGCACATGTCGAACTCGATTTGACTGGAGTTCACAAAGAAAAGAACAAGTTGGAGGGGTTGTTACCTGGATTAAAATGAATGTTGTGTGCGGAGTGGTTGAATGAGTTTTAGCTCCATGGCACAGGAACAAACCCTTTCAAAAGACACTGATGGAATATTTATACTCTGTTGTTGGATGCTGTCAAGTAGTACTAGTAGAACCACTCACTACTGAATATGAGTAGGAGTTTTACATACTTAACTATTTTCTCTGCTGCCATAAGTGAATAACACAGATAATGTCTTCATTGTTGCACCATGTTAGTGGTTTGGATTATTCTATTGTGCAATTAAACATTTTTCCTTTTAAGTGTGTTTGAAGCAGGAAAAAAAAATTAAACTCATTCAGTAAATTCAATAATTTACAAAAAGTAGTTTTCCCTCGTTTGACAATTTTCATGAAGTGTATCATTGGAAACCTTTTGCAACATACTGAAACAAATGACAAAGCTTGCCTAATTTACACAATAGTTATGATCTGACAAATAAAATAAATTAAGAAGAATTTAAACTAAGTAGATAGAAAAGGGATTATTTAAATATTAATTTGAAAAATATACTACTTTTCAGACCCAATTCAATGATTTTGTAAGAAAATAAATCAGAACACAAACTTCAAAAAGCTTCTTTGGCTGTAGTTGTTAGTGAGACCACCAATAATTATAATACTGTACTTTTTTAACAAAATACCATTGAGATTGCAACAGACATTTTACACACAAACATTTTACACCAAACCCAGCAAAAGGGTTGCAGAGGAACTACTTTGAGAGAATTTCCCATCTTATCTCCAACCGAACCAATAGAGCAAAGTAAGTGTGAGGCTTAGAAGTATAGAAGAGAGTTACAAGAGTTTTTTGTTCTTTTAAGTAGGATTTTTGTCCCGTAGGCTTTATTAGACTGGATAGTATAGCGGATAGTACAGCTCCCCCTGGACGCTGGCTGTGATGCAGGACACAGCGGAGGGACACAGCAGAGGGACACAGCAGAGGGACACCGTGATGCCCGGGCTGTTGTACACAGAGCAGTATTTGGTCCTGAGGGCTGTTACTCTCCTCAAACTGCCCTGACATGTTATGAGACCTTTGACTGAGGCAAAACTAGAATTTCCTTCAGGTTCAATATTAAAAATTCAAATAAAAAATACCTGGTAAAATATATCCCAATTACAAAAAGCCCGGAACTCCTATATTGTAATGGCTGATTGATGATGATAACACCATTTTAAGTACCACCTGTCCCCTCTGGCTGGTTGCATCTTTAGTGCAGTCATTTTGTTATCTATGGTTGTTACTTTGGACTCTAAAAATATCTGCTGTTTGCTAATTGGCTTCCTGACGTACAGGACAGGCCCCCCGTGAGTTTCCCTGGTTGGTCTCTGCCCCCTACGCCCTGCACACTGTGGCATCAGAGCAAACACACCGCTGCAAATGCAAATGTCTTGTTGTAAGAGACTCTCCAATCTGTTTTGTTGGATAGTCATCACCAGCGTGGCCCACACTGATGTATATTTTAGGTGAGTGGGGCCAGACAGCGTTATTCTGGGGAAAGTCAATCATTTGCAGGATGAAAATATTCATATTTCTTTACAAACGATCATTACCTGAGACTGGAAGGTCAGCGGCAAAGATGTTTTTGCACAGTTTAGATGTGATTAGATTAGAGTATGATGAAATTATTACTTCAATTTTTTGGGTCTGTCTTTAGTCACTTTTTAAAATAAAAAAATCTTGCTTAGAATTACAAGGGATTTCTACTTGCTTCTTGTTTTTGTCAAATGAATGTAGGCCTGTCACTGTAACAACTTTTGAAGTTTAATATATTGCTACAGAAAATATCATGATGAACAATAATATTGGAATACTTTATCAGAATCAGAAAAGGTTTATTGCCATTGCCAATGAGCAGAATTCACAACATAGGAACTAAATACACAATTTTGCTTAAAAAACAACAACAAAAAGCAACAAATAGCAGATGAAAAAACTTAAAGGTGGTATGGACGATTTTTTTCAGCAATTTTTTGATCATATTTCCTCGTGGCGTGGATAAATCATTAGTCCTGCCACGTATCAATCATAAAACGCACCTATCGTTCACCTGCAGCCGCGTCAGGCTCGTCCCCACGTTTCCGCGTGCCTAAGCGCATGGATCTATTATAATATAGTTCCCTCAGTGTACGGGGCAAAATGAAGACGGAGAAAGACAGTTCGAGCTGACGCAGAAGTGGACAGAAATCTACGGGAGACGAGAGATGCGATGCGCTCCGTTGCACTAATAAACAAACGTGTGTTGTATCAGTCCGCACGGGGGAGTGCGCATGCGCACTTCCGCCTGCGTTCTCAAATCGCCGAAAAATCGTCCATACCGCCTTTAAGTATTTAATAGCTATAATGATTCAGTTAATTGTTCAACCCTATACAGCCCAAATGTTTATGTACTACAAAAAATAGTGTTCCTTATTTCATTTATAGCAGGATAAGTCAATTATTGTAGTGACAGGGATGTATTAAGTGTATTGTAAAGCGAATAATGTAATATGTTTCTATTTGTTGTGGCGTGTGACAGCTGCGGTGCATGTCAAGTCTGTTAGCGTGATTTATTGAAACTGTCATACATTCTGTACCATATGGATATGTTTCAGCTTGAGTGGAGGAGGTGAGGACTGAGCCGTTTGTCAGAGAGGAGAGGCTAAACATAGAACAGCATAACATTCTCGTCTTGTGTACTGTTTTTAGGCAGTTTGAAAATGAACTGCAATTCTGTATCCAGGCTTACATCAACAACTATTTTTTTTTCTTCTCTACTTTTAGTGTATGGCAAGTGATAAAATGTTTTTTATTATAATATACTTTCCCATGATTACATTACATTTTTGGACATTCTATTTCAACAATGGTTTGCACACCTCTGGCTTACTGGCTGTATTATCACATTTATTTTTATATATACAGTACAGACTAAAAGTTGGGACACACACCGCAGAGTGAATGCAAAAGGGCCAACAAGTGCTAAGCATCTCTGGGACCTCCTTCAAGACTGTTGGAGGACCTCCTTCAAGACTGTTGGAAGACCTCCTTCAAGACTGATGGAAGATCTCTTTCAAGATTGTTGGAAGACCTCCTTCAAGACTGATGGAAGACCTCCTTCAAGACTGATGGAAGACCTTATTCAAGACTGTTGGAAGACCTCCTTCAAGACTGATGGAAGACCTCCTTCAAGACTGATGGAAGACCTTATTCAAGACTGTTGGAAGACCTCCTTCAAGACTGATGGAAGACCTCCTTCAAGACTGTTGGAAGACCTCCTTCAAGACTGTTGGAAGACCTCCTTCAAGACTGATGGAAGACCTCCTTCAAGACTGTTGAAAGACCTCCTTCAAGACTGATGGAAGACCTCTTTCAAGACTGTTGGAAGACCTCCTTCAAGACTGATGGAAAACCTCCTTCAAGACTGTTGGAAGACCTCCTTCAAGACTGATGGAAGACCTTCTTCAAGACTATTGGAAGACCTCCTTCAAGACTGATAGAAGACCTTCTTCAAGACTGTTGGAAGACCTCCTTCAAGACTGATGGAAGACCTCCTTGAAGACTGTTGGAAGACCTCTTTCAAGACTGTTGGAAGACCTCCTTCAAGACTGATGGAAGACCTCCTTCAAGACTGTTGGAAGACCTCCTTCAAGACTGATGGAAGACCTCCTTCAAGACTGATGGAAGACCTTCTTCAAGACTGTTGGAAGACCTCCTTCAAGACTGATGGAAGACCTTCTTCAGGACTGTTGGAAGACCTCCTTCAAGACTGATGGAAGACCTCCTTGAAGACTGTTCGAAGACCTTCTTCAAGACTGTTGGAAGACCTCCTTCAAGACTGATGGCAGACCTCCTTCAAGACTGATGGAAGACCTCCTTCAAGACTGATGGAAGACCTCCTTCAAGACTGATGGAAGACCTCCTTCAAGACTGATGGAAGACCTCCGTCAAGACTGATGAAGACCATTTCAGGTGACGACCTCTTGAAGCTCATCAAGAGAATGCCAAGAATGTGCGAAGCAGTAATCAAAGCTAAAGGTGGCTACTTTGAAGAACCTAGAATATAAGACAGATTTTCAGTTGTTTCACACTTTTTTTTAAGTATATAATTCCACATGTGTTAATTCATAGTTTTGATGCCTTCAGTCATGAAAGTAAAGAAAACTCTTTGAATGAGAAGGTGTGTCCAAACTTTTGGTCTGTACTTTATATCTCGTATTTTCAGATTTGTTCTCTGCCTGCTGTTTTCTAAGCTTCCAAGCTAATAAAGCGTTGCTGGATAAAGCAGAGCATAAACCACTTTTTTTCTCTCACGCGAGATTTCACTTGGTCCAAACTTCTGCATTTCTTGATCCTTCTCGCAGAGTCGTCATTGAAGACGTGGGGCTTGTTTAGTCTGGTCCGTCAGTCATGACGAACTTCATCACTGAAGTTATGGAACTTCAGTATAATAGGTTTAGGATGGTCCGTCTTAGCTCTTTGGGAGTTTTTATTTATTTTCAATCCATTTGGGGATAATTTAAATAGAGCTCTAAACTTTGAACTTGTTAATGATGTTAAATACAGCAGACTTTTTCATTTATATTTTAGTGTCTGTAATATGACTAAATCAGGCTTATATTCACATGGCAGAACTTTAGTTTTGGTTTGAATGAGAGGGAAAAAAGGGAGAAGACAGGCTTTAGATTGTAATCATCCATCCATCCATTTTCTATCGCTTGTTCCCTTTCGGGGTCACGGGTGACTGGAGCCTATCCCAGTGACTTCGGGCCTTAGGGACCATCCTGGACAGTGGCCAACTCGTCGCAGTAGATTGTAATCAATGAAATTAATTTATGTTTTCTTCAAAGTTCTGAAAGAAATGGCGCTTAGCATTCAGTTGTAACTGACTGAGGCATCAGCAGTATTATGTTTTATCACGGACAGATTTTAAAGGTGCACAATGTAACTTCTTTGATTGAGTTGTAGAAAAAGCTTCAGTTGTAGTCATCTGGACTCAGTTAGGAAAAATAGACGTTTCGACTCTCATCCAAGAGTCATTGTCAATAAAAGAATTTAGGTCGAGAACTCCGATATTTATAGTACTCGACCTAAATTCTGTTATTGACAATGACTCTTGGATGAGAGTCGAAACGTCTATTTTTTCTAACTCAGTCCAGATGACTACAACTGAAGCTTTTTCTACAATGGAACACGCCTGGACAAATGAGGGATTACACCGACATACTTCTTTGATTGAGGTGCTTGTCTACTTTATACCTATGTCCTTTATAGCATAATATCTCCATGGAGACAAGCAGTGGCTTCTCCATGCCCAGTTATTGGACAGATCTGCTCACAGTAAGAATGCTGATTTTTACTTGTTCTGCCCAGTAATTGATAATATAAATAAAAGCAAGACAGATAGGTACTTTTCCTGCAAACAAATTAGAAAAACATGAAAACCGGTCATGTAATTTAAGGTTTTTTGTGGTTTGCCTCACAAAAATCGCTTTATCAACATCCACTTTATCTGTTATGTGCATACGCCAGACTGTTTGTACTTAATAAGATGTTTTTGCTCCACATTTTACGAAAATCTGTGTGTTGTCTCTACCTGCTTTATCAACATAAAGCTGATGTCACATTATTTGCTGCAAACAAGACGTCACAAGATAAATGCTCTCCTTTATTTAGATTGTGTAGTCTCTAAAGCTCACTTTTTATCTGAGCCTGAAAGGGAGGCTGCTGTTTTGGAATACATTAGTACAAATGGGATAAAACAGCTAATGTCTAGGTCTGATAAGAAGATCTCGGCTCTTAACTTCGTATTTTTTTCCAAGAAGCTATTTACAGGCGCTGCTTGATGCACTTTTACGAGACAATCAAGTCTCGCTGTGACGTCATTAGTCCAAAGGCACATCCAGGAAGCCACTCGCCGCCATTTGAACTGCATAGCGGTTTATGTGCTTTCTTTGTAAACTGTACAAGTGCAGAATACATTTGAGAAGTAGGACTTTTCATTACACCTGAGATGTTAATGATTTGGGTTTTGAGGTAAGGCTCTAGCTGCAAATGCACATCATTGACAAATATTTGAATATGCTGTCTGACCGCACAGAAATAAATGTTTAGAGTACAAGCTAATATACTCCCCTTTTATTAGAGGGATGTGATTTTAATCAGAATGTACTGGTACTTCAAAATGTTTTGGACCAGAAAGTTAGGCTACTTACAGGAGCAGTGATGTGAATCAGACTCAGACAAAGGTTTTACATTTTTAAATGTTGGCTAGTATTGAAGACAGAAAAATGTAACTTCTTACCTGGGTGCACCCATCTAAATTCACCTTTCAGTGTAACTTCAAAATAAATCTTGTTCGATCAATTGACATTGAGTGAAACAGTCTTTACCATAATCAACAACAAAAAACCTTAATTGGAGGATTTACTCTCCCCAGCCCAAGTCCACTTCCTGCTTAAGAAGATGTGTGTAGTCCGCAAAGTCCTTAAGAGTTCATGGTAAGTTCAATGCCCAAATGTTCCAGGGAAGCATGGGCTTAAGGGGCAACAAGTGAAAAGGCGTGGAAGGAGTTCTGCAGTGCTGCAGAGGATCCAATCAACCAGTTCGTCCAGTGTGGTGGCTCGCCATCATCGACAGGTCCGCCCAACAAAAAAACTGACCGATCTCAAGTTAGGAAAAAGGCCGGAGTTCAAAATGGCGCTGCCTCAAAGCCTTGATTGTCTTTACTTGAGTTTTCCATGTCAGTTTTTGCTTTAGTTGAAGGAAAAGAGAGAAAGAGAATAGGGCGTCTGTAGCGCAGGTGGCATGATGGGGCGGGACAATGTGCCATTTTACAGAAGCTCATTGGCCAAGAGCTATATGTCAGTCAGTTGTAGGTTAACTCTTGAGTTGCTGGCAATTATTTTACTGACAATAGAAACATGCGGTTTTGGGACTTAATTGCATATTTTATTTAAAGTTATTGTTAAATATGAGTTACACTAAGAATTAGTGTTCAAAACATTCAGTTGTAAAAGTAATTTTTATTTTATTAAAATATTAAAACAATGTTTTGAGTATCTCTTTGTGTTAGAGCTGCAAAATCAGCAGCATCAGTCCTGTATTAGCTATATCGTTTTTTTCTTTAATGTAATATTAATATTAATATTTTTAACTAAATATATTTGCTATTATTTCACACTCATTCACAACTCACGGTTTACTAAAATCACTTACGGAGAGCACTTAATCTTGGCTCTTTTCCCTTTTTTCCCACAATCCTCCTGTAATAGGGTGGATATGCTTCCAGGAAGATGCTCTGGTATTGATTTGTAAAGTGGACAGACCAGACACGGTCATGTCTATCAAATGTGTGCAGAGCCCACGTGTTCTCCCTGATGATGGATTATGTTTTTAGCTCAGGTGCTCGGGGGCAACATCAATTGTCCTGACACATCACAGCAGGAAAGAATGACAGCCATTTTACACAGACCAGCCCATTATGACAGAACGATGAGGCTGAGTGACTCTTGATGCTTTTAAAGGAGGAGAGAAAAGATAATGGAACATGTGTCTGACTCCGCTCTATAATTTTCAGGCATCATGGATGAACATTATAGGAATAAGAATGTGTGAAAAGTGTGTCTTTGCTGTAAACACTGGGTTGAGGGTTATCAAAGCCACACAGTATGATAAATAAGCAGGGATGTCACGATCTTAGAGTCAGGATTATCATGAGGAGAAATATCATGATTTTACAATTATTCACGATTATAAGAAAAAAGAAACAACACATTTATTGTTATATGTTTAAACTTGCAAATATTCCTGTGAGAGGAAAATTTGGTTTTATAACAAATTACTTACTCTTTGACTTACCCTTACGCTTTCATACTGACAAATAAATATATAATATATAAAAATAATATAGCCACAAATGGATTAAATAATATAAATGTATGCTTATTGGACCCTCATTGTAGGTCTTTTATACATTGTGTAATAATTATTAGTGAGATGAGCTCCATGGTAACGCTCGGGGGAGGGGCTTGAAACTTTGAGAAAGTCACTTTCCTTTGCTCACGCCAAGAACAAACAGATTTGTGAAGAATAAAAAAGCGTTCACTGGTAAGATTACACACACACACCGCCACGTGAGCCAACGTCGCCGTGACTTGACTGCGTTTATCCAGTCTTGTTGACACGATGGGCTCTAGAAGAAAAAAAAAACATATATAAGTTGCACTGGAGTATGAAATGCAGTTGCAAGTGAGAAAATAACAAATAATATCACATATAAGTCGCTCTGGAGTATAAGTATATAAGTATAAATATAAGTTGCACACCGGCCAAAACTTTGAAAAAAAGGTGCGACTTATAGTCCGGAAAATACGGTAATGATCACTTCTGTATCACAGAAATGTGTGTAAATTGTGTTCCAGGCGGTTACATTGCTACTCATTTGGAACACTGCTGCTGAATCCATAAACTCTGCTCTAAGCTTCAAACAGTGGTTTTAGCTGGTCCTGTCTGGAGGATATGCAGATGGCTCTTTCCTCCCAAAATACAATTCTCCATAACATTTTTAGTGTGGCCTCATGGCCACACGCCTGAACAAAGCAAACAACAGAAAAAGCACTATTTTGTGACTGCACACTGTGAACTAAGGCAGTGAATCTTGGAGGGACCCATCTCTGCAGCAAAAGTCTAATGAACTCTTTTCCCTTATGTCTCTTTAAATATTAGAACACAAAGTACCTTTCCGAGGGAGATAATGTTGTTGGCAAATAAGATTCCACTCACCAAAAAACAAATTCTCTCCAGCCCCCAGGATTTTTGTATTGTGTTTGTGCAAAGCCTGCTGGGAAATGGCTCTGTACAGCTGCAGAGCGCTTCGATTGTGAAAGCCTGATGACTTGAAAGTGCACAAGATGAGACTCCAAGGCCTAATTGAGCGTTTTACATGAACACAATGTTGTATACCCACCACGCTTGAGTCGCATTAATGGCTTGATAAGTTTAACTCGTTTGTCGTGTCGTACGTCCCACATATAAATCAATACTTGAAGAAGAAAGAAGTGAGAAGATGCCTGCTGAGTGCCAGAAATACATTTTCTATCTATTTTCTTCTCGACTGATAACTTGACACTAGATTGCCAACGAAATCGGCAAACTGAATGCTTCTTGTTTCCGCTCCAGCGTTCCTCTTCTGAAATTATGTGATTGGAAGTATGCGCGCTGAAAAGAGAAATTCTTTCAAAGAAAACCGAACTGAGGACAAAGCTGCAGCATGGTGAAAGGAGTTAGTTTAATGTCACACTCTAAATCTTTCCTCTGCAGTGATAAAGTCTCACAATTGGATAATGCTATAACGACATAAAAACAAATCTGATAAGTTTATTCAAATGTAAGGACAGTTGGGATTCACATTGCCGTGTCACACTGGTAATGGTGATTAACTGAACTTTGTCCATTGAAAGCAAACTAAGGATTTTGCTGTTGTTTGGTCTTAGTGCCAATAGGAATGTCACACTTTGGCAACACTTCATATTAGTGTCGCAATTATTGTGAGAAAAAACATCACTACCGTATTTTCCGGACTATAAGTCGCACCTTTTTTCATAGTTTTGGGTGCAACTTACACTTATATTTATACTTATATACTTATACTCCCGAGCGACATATATGTGATATTATTTGTTATTTTCACACTTGCAACCTTATTTCATACTCCAGTGCAACTTGTATATGTTTTTTTTATTATTCATTTTTTGGCTGGTGCGACTTATACTCCGATGTGACTTATAGTTCATAAAATACAGGTATTTAACGATTATTCATGATTACCGAGACCATGACCAAACTACAGTGAAAACTTATTATATTACTTATTTATATTTTATTCCCATTGTGTATTTATATTTTATTCCCATTGTGCAATACATTACTACTCCTCGAGTTTGTGACCAGCTTTAAGAAATCAAATTTTCTGAAGTTAATGAGATGGAAACAGGCAGATAAAAATACTTAAATAAAACACAAAATATTGCTTCTAAAATGGTCACAATTATCTGATTTTTTTTTTAACTCTTATTATTCGGTGACCTGAATAATCACAATTACCATCTAAACACATCATCTTGACATCCCTTAGTCCCAATAATCGTGAATAAACTTAAAATTAGAAATTCATATTGTGACATCCCTAACGTGATCTGCTGACAATGACTAAGTACCTCTGGCTTCATCTTTTCTCTGATTTTATTTCCAGTGTGTGAACATCGGAAGTTGAGCTCCGCAGCTGTCACGCCAACAGTCTGTGATCATTTCCCCGTCGCCGCCATTGTTCGTATCACGTCTAATGCTGCCTCTCTCCTGAGCTCGTCACCTGTCAGTCGAGGAGCTGGCAGCGTGGTCTTTTACCCATCCACGTTTTGACAGACAGGCACAGCGACAGCCCCCCGCCCCGTTTTAAACACCGGGAGGAAATCACAAGTGAAAGCGCGTGTCAGCGAGCGGGAATGAGTGGGTTACGCTCAAGTCGCGCAGGTGGCAGCTCCAGCCGAGGATCAGAGCAGCGAGACTTACCTCAGCACGTTCACAGGATGATGCCAGCAAATGTAGGCAGGGAGTGCAAAAACTTCTCACAAACATTCTGCACTTGTACTTTCCCAAAAATATTCCAGTTTGGCCCACACAGATTTTTACCTGTGTTGGCTTCCATTTTTTTCTTCTTCGTTAATTCGATAACAATATTTTAACGATGCATCAGGAATGTGCTGAAATGTGTCTCTCAAGTATGGCACAAAACGTGAATGTAAATCATAAAAATAACCACTACTTGGTATTCTAATGTTGCATATCTCCAGAACAAGTGGTGATATTATATATTTTTCAATACATCTCACACCTTTAGGAATGACTATTGTTTAAAATGCACCTTAAAATCCTAAAATGCCTGTTATGAGGTATGTATTAAAGTACAAAGAGGCAAAAAGTCAACATTGTGTCTGGCCTATGCCTAAAAAACAAGAAAGTGATAATACAGTAATAATTCTTTCTACTGAAAAGCAGGTGTGATTTAAATGCACTTTGTCTTGGTGATGGCTTGATAATGTGGACTCCAAAGGCCTGATTTACTGACGCATTTGGCCCACGCTTTAGCTTTGTTTAAGAGACTCCATGCTCTTTGCAAAGTGCTGGTCCATCTAAGTTGAGTCTAAGAAAGTATTTAAATACAGAATGGAATGTTATTTAGTGTGTTAAATGAACCATTTGTTTAGTTTATGTATGTTTATCTAAGCACAACCTTCTTTTTGAACTTGCTTTGTACAAAAATGTGCTGATATCCCAATGTAAAGTAAAACGTGTCGATGAATTCCAATTTCAAATAAGGTCATCTCAACACAGCTTGGAGGTATTGCAGGTCAGAAGGTTCACCTCCAATCGCCTCTAAACGATAAATACAGCATATAGGGGTGGATGATACTAACAAAAATCTCAATTAGTGTTTGGTGTATCACAATAACGATATTCATGTAATTCCAAGAAAGATGTGTTAAAACATGCTTGAATGTATTGGTTGCGGTTAAGTTATAAGAAAAATTAACCTGAATACCTTTTATTTGAAAGTTTTAAACTTACCTTATTGTTTTTCTTTCTAACCAGCTCCTTGTGTAGCATGTTTTACTCTAAATGATGTACCGTACATTTCGAGCTATCCGGCGCTCCTGAATAAAAGCCGTGCACACAAAATTTCCGAAGAAAATATACGGGCCGTACCTGTCACATGAGATAGTTACACACTAATACCAGTATACCCTTGTGGTGAACCTGTGGTCTGCTCATTTCTAACTAATTTCTCTGTGAATATGAGTTGGAGTGTAATAAAACACGCAGCGTTTTGAAGTTTAACATACAAAGAACACATCACAGTTGTCCCTACTGTCCCCTCTGTCCTTGATGACTGCGTGAGCTGATTTATCTGTGTCTTCACATCTGGTTCATCTGGTCCTGAGTTTGTACTTATCGAGTGAGTGTTGCGTTGTAACATGAGATATTTACACTTTTGACCCGTGAGTCAGGTCTGGCCAAGAAAGTTTAATTTCACTGCGGCAGTTATTAAACTGCAGACCCGTATATTGCATGTCTCCGAGACTTCATTAGACTAATTTCTCAGGGAATATGAGTTTGATTGTAATAAAACACACGGAAACACGATGGACAGTGACCACTCTCCACTGACGTCTTCTTCTACAGTGGGTCAAATGCTTGCGCTTTGTACAAGAGTGCCCCCCAGTGGCCGTTAGTCAGTAAAATCTATAAACTTGACGCACCAAGGTAATGACCACAGGGTTCGAAGTGTGGGAAAAAAGTAGCAGCCTAAAGTCCGAAAAGTACAGTAGTCAATATTTAAATTTAGCATACGTTTAAATGTTGCATATTTCCTCATCTGTATCCGGGTCACTTCAGTTAAACGTCCCTTTAGTGTGATCTCCTCCATCAGTCCTGGATGCTGGTTTTAGGGTGACAGAATGGGACAGACCTGTGTGCCCCAATGTCAGGCCCAGTAGCAGATTGTGTGTCGGGACTCGGGATGGCCACAGCTGCTTTGGGACGATACCTCCTGCCGAGCCCCTCCCCTCCTGCTCTGGGTTCTCCTCTGTCTCCATCTGCTCCTCTGCTCCTCTTATAAAACTAGTTAGTTTCAGTTTCACGTTTGTTGAATGTAGTTTAAAACACACTGGAAAATTAGCTGGTGCCGCTTCACAACTCCTCTGCTTGTATTTGTGGGATTACCTGGAAAAACAAGCTACAAACACCAACTATAGATTTCTTGAATCATTTTATTTACTATTGTTGTTTTTATCTTTTCATTATTTCTTTCTTGAGGATGTACCTTTCTGCCTTTTCATTTGCTAATGCTCATTCAAAAATATTTCACTTTTGGATATGTCTCTAGTTCAAAGGCTGGATACATCAATTCCGTTTGGTTTTCTTTCATGTTGGTATTTAATCATTCATGCCAGAATTTTTTGGACATTCTGAGGACTATATCTGATTAATTTCACATTTATTTTGAGCTCCTCAGCTTTCTTCCTGAAGTCATTGCATCAAACATGCATGGTGCATTTATGCTAAAAATATATATATTTTGCCCACAAAAGGGAGTTGGCATTTATCCACAAGTACATTAAACACTTATTGCCCAAGAGTTTAGTCTTGTCTTATCATAAAAAGAAACAATTTCCACAAAGGGACGGGTGATTTCCAAAGGCAGAAGGACCGAATGGCAACGTAATTCTTCTTTTAATGTGACTTCAGTGACGCTCGTTAAAGCAGCAGTAATGATCCAAGTACTTCAACTATTTATACAATCTCAAAAGCAGCCTTAGTGTTCATCATTTATAGTCTCCTCTATTACAAAAGTATGGGAATCCTCGGGCTTACAAAATACATGAACTGATGTGATGAAGAGTGGATAATGAGGCATTTTAGAGATGCTTTGAGGTGCACTAGCTGTCGGCAAGAAAGCTCACTAAAGGTATGAATACAAACTGCTGAAGGTCAAGGTATATTTCTTTTAATGTGGAATAACAATTATAGCCTTAGATTAGAAACAATTAACAAGAAATGATTAATGATATGATTGACAGTTGTTTTAGCTCCTCCCTCTGGTAAAGCAGAAGAATATATTTTATTTTTGGGGACACTGTAACTTATTTTATTTAAGACACATGAGAGACTGTGGGCCTCGTTAGTTCATAGAGTTGCAGTTTCTTGCACAATTTATTTTCAGTCTTCATTATGGAGGTTTTCTGACTTGCAACTTATTGGCACTTTTTGGTGGGATCCATTTGAAGCCCTTTGACAATCAGAAACATATTCAAAATTGGATATTGAAAGGTGTATTAAGTTTTCTAGTGGAGGGTCCGCCATTTGCTTGTCTCCCTGGAGACATTATTGCTTTGCCTGGAAGTATGGCATTAAACTAACACCACAGTATGGCATTAAACTAACACCACTAGGTCAAGTTACAGGCCAGATCTGTGGAGAGGCAATTCCACTCTCAGTAAGAATGAAAGTTTCTCAATGTATATTTGTGCATAAAAACCGTTCTCTTTTAGTTGTTGAAGTTCTATTTTAGTTGTTTCTATTCTTGACATATGTCTTTTCTTGACCCATTTATCTGCCTGTATTTCAAAGTTCTTTTATATTTCATTAGGCCTGAGGCAGTGGTAGACCACCAGTAGAACCCTGTGAGATCAGGTCAATCATTACTTCACTGTTTGCACTGCGGAGGTAACAATATTCAAATCTCTCTGTACTATATTATCGCAATATCACAATATGGTATCACGGTATGATACATATCTGCAATACTTTTAGGTTAGGTTAACAGAATTGTTCCTCTTAAAATGCATGAACAAGCATTTGGTACAAATAATTATTACAAAAACTTAAGTGCTAAAAAAAAGAAGAATATATAGCCACTAGTCCAGCTAATGTAACATTCAATAAATAAGTATTATAAAAAGTGAAATGTAACTTATTTAACAAACTGACTGCATTTGACACAAATTATTTATGCTTTGTTGCCGAGGGCAGTCTGTTTTGATGTCCTGATGGGAACAACTGGACCTGGTCTCACACTGAATGCTCTGGTGATACACTGGGCCATCCTGTACATACTGTAGCTGTCTGGTGAACACTTGTTCTTAATAGCCACTGGCAGATACTCATGCACAAGGTGTTTTGTTTAGTCTGCACTGAAATGGAGCAAAGGGTCATAGCCTCAGTTGTTCCGCTGTCTTTTTAGCTGTTGCTGCAAAAACAATGCATTTAAGAAGCTTAGAATTCAATATATTGTGACAGCACACAATATCATTTCGAGACTTGAGATGATATTATATCACAATATTTATGTTGTTGTTGTTACTTTGTCAGACAACATCTTTCCCCCCTTTTATAACCCCCTTCAAATCCACACGACACAACAATGAGCTCAGGGACATTAGGTCCAAACAAGCCACCATCATGTCTTTGTGGCACATTGCACTGTTCACAAACACAAGAGTTGGCCTTACAAACATAGGCCTTGGGCGCATGGTACAGGATTATTTTCTACCTCTGCACAAAAAGCTGCCAAAAATGACAATCCTTGAAAATCCTTGTTATATTGTATCACATTTTGAGCTTATTCCTTCAGCAGTTTGTGAAATGTTTCTTGCACCTCCCAGCAAACCTCTTCTGGATAAACATGCAGTACTCTGACAAAATAGACATGAAACGAGCCATTTGTCATGTTATTTTCTATAGAGCCAGAAAACAACAGCTATAATTAATCTCTTCTTTATTTTTCAATCATCCAAATGCCTTAAAATAGCTAACGCTCCACTATGGAATTCTATATATTGACTGTTGCATTTGAAGTAAAAGGACAACAACAACCCAATGAAGAAAACCCTGAAGTACCCCAGGAAGAGTACAGCTAATGGGGATCCTAATCCTAATCTAAATCCTGTTACCATTGACGATCAAAAATGTTTAGACCTCATACTCTGGTTTGTCTTCTTTGCTTCTCTCTGTAAACTGACCAGTTTTGGAAATTCTCTGCTTTGTTAGTTGTGTTATGATGAAGTATTCTGCATTACTATACTTGCCTTTTGTTATGATACGGTAGTTGTTTGGAGAGATTACTGGATCACAATATCATTGTAAGAACTAAAAGATAAATAAATATGATGCTACTTTCTCTGACAGTTTATGTCACATTAAGTTTTTTCGTAACGGTGTCAAAAACTCATGAATAATCTAAACTATAACTAAAAGCATTCCTTTGTTCTTTCCCAGACATCCCACAGAAGGACGGAAAGGACACAGCAATAGACTCCGCCTCTGAGCCCGCCTCCTCGCTCTTCTCTCATTGGGGTCGAGACCTGGGTCCTGAAAGTCGAAGAGTGGCTCTAAAAAAATTCCGTTACTATGGCTACAACGGCTACCTTAGCGACCGCATCTCCCTCACTCGGCCAATCCAAGACCTACGACCAGATGGGTAAGAGACTACAACTGTAGGCTAATGTTTATTCATCCATGAGTCGTTTGTGTTTCAATGGGCTGAAGCTTAGGTAAAGAAAATACAGATTAACAACTGAAAAGCATACATCCTGCAAAGTTAACACGAATTTAAACGAAGTTAACACAAAGTCCTTTTTCCTGTTTACAATTAGAAGAAACTAGTGTTGTTACGATACTAATATTTCAAACTCAAGACTGTAATTTTCAACAACAAAATAATGTTTATTTCTTTATGATACCGTTTGGTTTGATACAAGTTCTGATTAAGCTCAAGAGCATTCGAAACTGTTCAGGAAAAGTTACAATGTGTCTTATTTATGTGTTTTTTGGTACTTGTTCAAATTCCTTTCTGGTATGTAGCATACCCCCCCGAATGAAGGTTGACACTTTACTGATGATTTTTTTGATTTAATGGCAATAAATCTTCAAACTACACCGTAAAAGCTGGGAAACACAAAAAGAAGTGTGTAAATGCTAAATGCCATGCTCTTACACCTTAGCAAAACAACAAAAAAGTTAGCTTGATATGACATCGTAATAAATACACATCAATGAACAGTTTAGCACCAAACTAAAATAACATGAGCTTTGGTTACTCAAAATACAACAATTGTGCTTCAATGTAACGTAAAGCGTACCTTGTGCCTCTTCAGAGGGGTAGCTAATACCAAAAAAAAAAAACGTGTCAATTGTACTCCGTATAACTTTTTATTTTTCTGCCGTTTTTAGCGTCTTTTCTGTCAAGCTATTTCCGCCAAAAACGCAAAACAGGAAGTAACTCTTCAAAACAAAAGTGCACTCTCTAAAACCGGAAGTTAAATTTACATTTACATGTTTTGTCAAAAGAAAATACACAATTGGTTCTTTACATGGTATATTATGCATTAGAATTGATTACTATCTGAGGACCAAAAGTACTGTATTAAATGTGATATTCCTGCAGGTAGCCACTTTCATTCTTTTATACTGTATCGTGTCTCTCTCATATTGTGGCCAGCACATATAACAGCCTTACTCTCATTATATCTTGTATTACTATTGATTTTCCTCCAGCAGCTGCCTAATAGACGTGTAATCGTCCACTCCTCCCTCAGGTGCAGAAACATGTCGTACTCGTCAGATCTGCCTCAGCTCAGCATCATCTTCATCTTTGTGAACGAGGCCCTGTCAGTGCTGCTCCGCTCGGTTCACACAGCCATCCAGAGAACACCCCGGCACCTGCTCAAGGAGATTGTGCTGGTGGACGACCACAGCAACAGCGGTAAGATCGATGTCACGGTATTAGCAGCTCTAGGCTGACACCCATTCTTACCTTATCAATCAATCAAATGTATTTATATTGCACCATTCATATCAAGGCAATTCAAAGTGCTTAAAATCACAAGTCAAATAAAAATAAATGTAAAATAATGAAATGCAGAGCTGTTTTAGCCCAGACTTGAAAATTGCCAGAGGGTTGTCACACAGACTGTTCCAGACTTTAATTTGTAAAGTTATGTGGTGGGTTGTTTTTTCTTTCTTTTTATCATTTGTTATGGGCATTGTGTTTAGTTCTCTTTGTTTGTTTGTTTGTTTTATTGGCTAAATAGAACAAACCAGTTTATTACATTTTCCATTTCACTAAACCAAGTAATTAAAGTATTAAGCCCACATACAAACATTTAAACTGTTTTCAACTTCCTCTCAAGCCATTTTGTGACCCAACCAAGCAGCAACACACGCACAGAATCTAATTAATATCCACATTTCAAGATGTGATGAAAAATTACCGTGCTATAACAATGAACAAAATTACAACAAGAAAATCTATTTTAAATTATCCAAGTACCTGAATGTCTATAAACAGGTGCCACGTTCTTTATGAATGTTTTGTGACGGGTGGAGTCTTGGTGCTTTCTCAGATCATCACTCGCTAGCCATCTGTGTGCGCTTTATTCTTCTTTTCTTTAGTTTCCAACTACGTATCGCCCTAATATCATTTTCCACTCACCCGATCATACATTCACACAAACACTTGCCTTCTTGTTGTTCCCGGCTCAGCCCGACATCCACAGAACTCGTTTGCTTTCTCAAGTTTGGTTTTCCCATTATCGTCGCACTCTTGGAGCCGGCCTGTGACACAAATGAAAGAAATGTGACTGAAACACATGAATTAGAGACTTGACATGAATAAATGTAAGATTTTCAGTCGTGAAATATCAAACTTGCACACTGTTCACACATTCCCCTTATATTATTCACCATTATATAGAGCAGTATATGCAGCCTCAAAGTCGTAACTATGATTCTATAAAAAGCTTCTTCCCTAAGGTGTTAAGAATATATTCCTTATTGCTCACTGTTTTTTTTTTCTATTATCACTCAAAAGAATGACAAACAAACCCGTATCAACATTGCAATAATAATTATAGATAATTACAACAACAATGATAACATAACTCCTGCAGTCTGCAGGTGTCTGTTTACAGTGCATTTGGCTCATTTGTCATACAGCACATTCTGTCAGTTTGAATCTCATGAATATTGTACATCAAGGAGTGTACATAAAAATAGGCCATGTATCAATCAAAGCATAACAAGCAGTTTCATTGTGACAAATCAATTATAATGCATCATCTGCAGAGTAGGGCAGCACAATGTATTGCAATCCAATCTAAATTTTGCCTTGTTATCAAATAACAAAGGCTCCAATCATTTACTGTAGATAATAGAATGTCCTTTGCAAAAAAATAAAACATATTCTGTTTATCTGTAGTTTAGACCTCTACAAACTCACTGGGTTCTTGGTTTAGTTTATCAGTCACTTATTTCAGTCACCATCAAATGTTAGTGCTCCTGGAGTTGTTTACAATAACACAATACAACTTTTAAAACCTACTTTGCAATACTTAGACTTTGTTTTGTTTTTCCAAATTTGTTCAGCCCTTCACAACCTTCAAGGATACATTACAAAGAAATGTGTCCACGTGCTTGTGCGAACCTCATAAGATCACATGCATGAGAGACTGGACAATGAAAGTTGACTCATGATGATGGCCCACGTCATGTCCACTCAGCGTACCCTCTGTCTCTCCGTGTGTCACAGCTCTTCAGCTTAGATCTGAGTCGACGTTTGGCTTTATGCGGACACAAGGGCATGCGTGTACGGTACATGCTGTGTAATGTGCCGGATAAGCAGTAAAACTACAGAAAGAATGGTCACAGGCTGGGTTCAAAAACTGGCCCTGTGGTAGCATTTGCCACAATATGCAATACTAAACAATGTTTGTAGTGAGGGGTTCCAGAAGTGTCAAAAATACAGATAAAAACACAAATAAAATGTTTGTTTTGTTTCACAACGCAAATAAATGCTTTAAGTTTCATTTGGTTTTGAAATAAATAATTGAATAAAATTATGACCTAATAATGATGATGACAGTAAAGTACTTTAAATGTGATGTATGAACTGACTGCAAAGAGCAATGTGTTACTTGGTACTAATGTCTCTTTTTATAATTGCATGTTGCTAAATAAATACCTCAATATAAAGCATTTATACCAGCTGAAAATAAGTTTGATTCTCTTGGAAAATTATTTAATTACTACACAATTAGTAAACAAACTATCTATGACTAATATAAAGGTTGAATGTTAAGAATGACGTGTGCATAGATTAATTCCTTTTACTGGCTGAAAGTCAGAGCCATAACTTGTTGACCAGAACATGTTTTTATGTTCGAGTTTGTTCATTATTGGAGGGAGTTGTTTGTAATAAACCACAAATCAAATAGTAATTTGATGCTGCATGAGTCGCTCCTTTAAAGAGGTTCAAATTAATGCTGTTGTTAAAATGCCTTTGAAGTGTAACAAAACTCCTCTCACAGCGGCTTTGGCAAATACAAGAGGTCTACAGAAGAGGTGACTCAGACTCAGCTCAGGGCGCTCCTCCAGGTCACTGAAATGAACTGCTGATTTGTGTAGGAGGCGTTTATGGACACTTATTTCACTCAGCGCTCTGCATCAGTGCCCAGGATCTGTGAGGAGACTGTTTATATTTAAAGTGGTTGTGACCCATGACAACAAAAACACTCAAATACTTTTGCATATTGTTATTTACGATGCGGTAATAATAAAACAACACACAACACCATAATTGAGACTCAACTGGGATTAATTCTGGAACTAGACCAGACCAATACCAGGATCAAACCATGACTAGAACAAGACCAAATCAACGTCAGAACTACAGTGGGCTCAAATCAGAACCAAACCAAGTGTGAACACACCCTAAAAAATGAACACCCTTTTTGTTACTTTTACTATCATGTCAGCTGGCTTGCCTTGGCTCAAATATGCATATCTGGTTTGGGCCTTCAACCCAGTCCCCCCGTGGCAGGATGTCTTTATTCTTCTTAAAGCAGAACTAAGTAACTTTAGCGATAGAGCTCCCCCTGCAGCTCCCTTGTGAAAATACACTATCAAAGAACAGATGCATTATTTATTTTCAGACAGCAGGGGAGACAACGGCGTCTTCAAGTGTCCAAAAATACCATCACAGGGATTCACAAAGACGTTTAATAAGTTAAAATTTTCTCAGTTCTCCTTTAAGACTTTTCATTTTCATTATACATACAATCCTATACAGTCCTATAATGTACTCATAAATGTAGTAGTTCTGTAGCTCTAAAGAAATTTAAACCTGAAATATTTTGGTTGAGGGGTTACCGCTCAATCTATCGAACCTTTCGCTGAATAAATGCTGGCGCTGCACCAAGAGAAATATAGAAATATATTATATTTCTATATTTCTCTTGGTTTAGTTTGATATTATATCAAACTGAACCAATTTCTTTCAAATGAAATGGTTAGCATTCTCCCCTATTGATTTAATCTAAATTAGCCTCTATGATGAATGAGAGTCACACACATGAGAGGAAGCAGCTCTAGTAGTCTAGGACACTGGATCATACACAAAGCAATTTTAGGTACATTTTTTTCTATTTTGCAGTAGAATGTTATAGTTAAAGGCGGTATGGACGATTTTTCGGCGATTTGAGAACGTTTGTTTATTAGTGCAACGGAGCGCATCGCATCGCTCGTCTCCCGTAGATTTCTGTCCACTTCTGCGTCAGCTCGAACTGTCTTTCTCCGTCTTCATTTTGCCCCGTACACTGAGGGAACTATATTATGATAGATCCTTGCGCTTAGGCACGCAGAAACGTGGGGACGAGCCTGACGCGGCTGCAGGTGAACGATAGGTGCGTTTTATGATTGATACGTGGCAGGACAAATGATTTATCCACGCCACGAGGAAATATGATCAAAAAAATGCTGAAAAAAATCGTCCATACCACCTTTAAAGCATTATGCCAAAGCTAATGCCAAAGCTAATTTAAACTCAATCACAATAAACACTTCATATTTGGAAGAAAGTCTGTGCATATATCCATGGGACTGCTGTGATTCAATATTTACAATTGTTCTGCTTGTACACATTTTTATCAATAATGTATGGATTGGCCAGGACCTCTTCTTTCAGGTCAATGATGCTGATGCTAATCATGGACAGAGATGGAGAAGAGCAGCGTTAGCCTGCAGGCAGCATTACAATACAGTCCTACAAATGTCCAACTCCAGCCTGTGTGTGTGTGTGTGTGTGTGTAACAGGAAAATGAGCACATTGCAAAAAGGAATTTGAAATGGCCTTTATCATGCAAAATGGACTTTTCAGAGCTTTTAACCTTCTTACAGTGGTGTTGATGTGCCCAAAGTGTTTTTTTGATTGATTCCTGCAGTTTTTAGCTAGAGAACAGTCTTTATCTGCGTTGCACCAATGAAATTTCCCCATGTGGGACAATAAAGGAATATCTTATCTTATCTTATCCTTGCCCTCGGATGAGCAGGTCGAACAGGGCCTACTCACCATGAGGCGGCACCAACCAACATGATGCAACGTGTCCCTGTTTCAGCCCCTCCCCCTCCGCCCACGCTCAAGATGAACCGCGGCTATTTAGCACCACTTCTAATTCATTACACAATATACAATTACCTTATGAATTTCTCGGCAGCATACGTTCTCTGTTTCAGTGAACATAGTCCGACAATTGCCTCAGGTACACCTAAACAGGAAGCGGAGTGATGTTTTATAACTATTATGTTGCAGAACTCTTACTATTATCAACAATGCACTCACGGTAGACTATGACCTTTAAATTGTATCACAAATAACCCATAACCACCTCCCTGTCACATTTTTACAATTATTTTACATTTGAACATATAGGATATCGGACATATAGGATATAGGATCACAGTAAAATTCACCACTAAGCCTTGTGAGTCACTATCTATAGTCCTTGAATGTTGTTTAAAAGTAGTCAATTATTAGTTATAAGTGAAGTTCTGGCTTTCTTCAAACATTTCATTATAAATTTATGCTACACTTCTGCATTCAGACCGCTGCATCAGCCTATTTTTGAGACGCGTCCAAAGTGTCTGCCTTTAAATGCACAGCCGTCCAACTAGGAGCCTCCGGTGTGAATTTGGGTGCTCCAGTGTGAACACACTATAATAATCTCCCCAAGCATGCTTTTGGCTCACCTTCTGCTCATCAGTCATGGTTGATGACAGTAAATAGTTTTCATTGTGGATATTACTTATGTGTAATCCTGTGTATATTAAACTCAGCATTTCTTGCTCCACTGCTCTGTCAGTATTTCTCCTCACAAGGCCTGGATTACACCCACTCAGCATGTTTACCCATTCAACTGCACCTCATGCTCCTGTAATTACAGTCTAGTCCAGGTCTGGACAGGGTTTTATGGGATTATTGTAAAAGTGAAAGGTTATTGTAGACGCCATCATGAACACAGAGTCACTAAATGAGCCTGTGGCAACTCAAGCAGGTGACAAATTAGTACGATGTTAATGTTGATCTTATCTTCTTTTCATGCTAGAGAAGTAGAAGTAATAGGATAGTGACCTGTTTGCAAAAGAAGAATATTTTTAGAGAAAATATTTAGTTGTTGTCATCTGGATGTCTTTAGAAAATTAAGATGTTTCGACTCTCATCCAAGAGTCATTCTCAATCTGCCACTGCACTGCTAATCAGGTACTCATCATGGATGAGGGAGCTACAGTTTGAAATAGAATTGTGACGTCAGGATACAAAGAAGTTTCAAGCAAAAGAGCAAAAACAAAACTGGCTATTTATCAGGAGGCTCCGCCCAATGGGCAGGGCCTACTCGGAGTAAGATAAATATCTGAGTTCTCAGACTAGATCCACAGATTGAGAATGACTCTTGGTTGATAGTCTTCTTTTTTTTAAACAGTGTCCAGATGACTACAACAGAATCTTTTTCTACAATGGCACACTCCTGGACGAATAGGGTAATACACTGACTTGTTTCAAAGAAGAATAATGCACATAGAAATGTTTTTAGTACTTAAAGGTATGTTTTTAATACTTAAAGGTACTCTATGCTTCTTGGCTCCATGGAGATGTGATTGCTTTGCCTGCAATTTTCCACAGTATGGCATTAAACTTACTGTATGTGTCTTGCATTATTTAAGTACCGTTTTATTGCTAAAAAATCCCTTGTAAACATGCCTTCCTACTTGGGCTCGTCTCTCCACAGATCTAAGCTGTAACTCAGACTTAGACACCTGTTTGTCTCAGCGAAAATAGATTTAATGCAAAGTGATAATAACTACTTTTTTAATGTTTTACATAAAAAAATGATTTAGTTGATTTAGTATTGTTGATTTTTTGGGGAGTTTGTTTCAGATCAACCTGAATATTACTAGCGCTGCTTGTTTGTGTCCCATTTACGCGCTCTGTGTTTATTTGTTTTAAATGGCTTCCCCCAACATTACATAATGGAAAGGGGAAAACACATACCGGCACTTGCTTACTTTTTCTGAGCAGTTCAACATCCTATTTGCTTCTTTTTCAGTAATTGACTTCATGACTAACGCTGTTAGCTCAGTAACAACAAACAGCCGCCTGGTTCCTGCTGTTTGTCCCATGTACTGTTGGTATCTCTTAGATGCGGCTCTGGTGTAAGTGATAGTCGGGGTGTTACTTTTGAATTCAGCAAAAGCCCAAAGATCTGTCTTTAGGCCTACATTGTAATTTAGGAGGCTTAATGACTAAAACTTTCAATACAGCAGATTATTTTAAAAATAAAATATAGTAGCTACAGCTACTCGAGCTTCAGGAGAGGTGTATGAAACTTTTCCTTTGGCTTACATCATCAACAAACTGCTTTATGAAGGACAAAAACCGCGCTGATTGTGGCTCACAGTTCACTCCATGAACAGACTAGCAAAACAATAAACTTTATATAGACAGATAAAGCTTTGAGATCGACCCCCACTGTATGAATTAATGTAGAGACTAATGTGTGATTCCTATGTGTGTTTTCAGTGGAGCTGAAGGAGCATCTGCAGAGCTTTGTGGATGAGACCAACAGCCAGCATGGACCTGACTTTGTTAAAGTGGTTCGACACGACAAGCAGGAAGGTCTGATCCGATCCAGAGTGAGTGGCTGGAGGGCTGCCACTGCCCCAGTGGTGGCGCTGTTTGATGCACATGTGGAGTTCAATATTGGATGGTGAGTAGTGAAGAATGTGCAGAATGGTGTGTGTTAACTTTCACTGCAGTTGTTATCCAAAACATATTATTATGTAGTTTTTGAACAATACTGCCCCCAAACATAAGATACATAACCCAACAACAGAGTAAAGACGGCAGAGGTCAACTTGGTCTGTGAGAATTTTACTGGGGACCATTTGATTATTATGTTGATTATTTAATGAACGGCATAATATTCAGTCTGGCAAAAGTTGAATCATTTTATACAGTCTGCTACGAGTGCCAACACAGTAATGAATATGAAATGTTAGATCAAAATCTTACATACGGTTTCTTTAACTGTGATTAAGTTGGAAATTGTGTTGATGTCGAGCTTTGGCCGACTTGCCATTTGCGCTGCTTCTAAAATAGATGGATCGCGTAGATTGTAAAATACAATGGCAAAATGGCATGTCTATAGTTACTCAGAGGAAGCTGGTGAAAATGTGTTTCTGTCAGATCAGTAATGAGAAATTTGGAGTTAATACCCAATCCATTACATTTTCCGGCATTGTCCCTATGTATGAGCAGAGATTTATCATTGGGTTTTATATTAAAACTTGCAATGTTCTTTCTTTCTTTTTTCATTCTTTATTTAACCAGAATAGTCCGATTTAGATTCATTTTAATTTTCACGGGAGTCCTGGACCCTCTTGTGCGATTTAGTGGTGGGGTGGTAAACCTGGGTGAATCTTGCACAGTGGTTTTAAATGTTCCATCCCACACAAGGATCGAAACTGGAATCTTCTTGCTCTGAGGCTGAAGCACTAACTGCTCTGCATTTCATTTTTAACAGTTTGCTTACATTTAGCTACTGCTATTACATTGTATAACTATTGACCTGTTTACCCACTCGTAAAGTTGTATAAACGCCTGAATACCAAAAATGCTGCCTGAACGTTGTGTTTTCATAGTAGCTCAGGTCTCCCTGTGTGTGACTGGAAGTGGGTAAATGCAGTGGCCAGAGGAAAGAGAATCCATTTAGAAGAGAATGAGGTTCTGAATGAATTGCTGCTGCGACTGCTGATTAAATCCCATTTCTCTGCGTAGGAGTAGCTCCTCTAGATATGGACCTTTATCTGAATCTGCACCACTGTGGTATATATTCTATATTTATACAATATGCTCATAAAGATGAGCTGCACATTTGTGAGATGTTGCAGACCTTACATTTTTATTAGTCCCGACAGTCTTACAAGAAAAAAAGATGAGGAGTTCATTGTGTGTTCCTTATTGGACCACGATTAGAATCACACATGTATTTAAATTTAAAAGGCTGCTATTGCTAACAAAAAAATAAAATTAAAGAACAACATACTAGTAATGGTAGTACTGATTATTGCTATATTGGAACCAACCTTGTACAAAGTCTATTATTTCCATAATTGCTAACTTGCATAAATATTTTTACTTTAGTTTCAATGACAAAATGGCTCCACACGCACATTTATGTTCATATGTTGTATATGCTGCATATAAAGTAACTTATGGCAGTTAAATGATGTTTCTTATGCTGTGCTAAAAGTTTAAACGTGCAGGAGGTGTTAATAAGTAAACATAAGCTGGTGCATTATTCAGAAGATCATCCATATCGAAACCAAAAATAATATAGTTTCTGAGCAAAGCCAAGATCTGTTTTCTCTTGGTCTGCTCTGAATTTGAATCAGTGACTTGAGCTATTATCTCTAACATATTCAAATGATACAATGTTGGCTTGAGTAGATATTACAAATTCATCAGTGGCTCTCAACACAAGGTCTCGGTCCAGACAACAAAGCAACACGGAGCGCTGTGTACTGAATTTAGATCACAGAGTTCATCTGTGGAGCTTTCCAGTTCGGATTAGTTTCTCTCAGATAAAGTCAGTGGCAAGGCAAGAGGTTTCCAGTAGTGGATACTTATTTCAAACTATTTCTGAGCAGCTCGACTCTCATTTGTTCCTTGTTCAGTAATTGGGCTGAATGAACGTCTTTAAGAGGAGCACAGTTACCTCAGTCATACCTAGCAGCACCTTTCCGTCTGCTTGTCCCAGATTTTGATCAAAGTGGAGGTTCAGATGTGTGAGACTTGACTGACTCCCACCTCTTCTTTTCTAAGTGTAAAAGTTTTTTTCCTGTGTTCTCTGGTATTGCTCCAGCTTTTTTAATCAAATGTGTGAGACATAAAGAAATAGGTCAGATCCCCTGTAGAATAATGATCACTTATGCATTTTATCTACATTGTTTGAATGTAATTTCTGAGGCAAAACTGGTGAAATGTTATCAGTGCAAAGTTAATGTTTTTGAAGATCAATTTGATACAAATGAATTACAGCGCAATTTGGTTTGCAAGATTTGCTACTTCACAAAACCCATGCGTATTTTCATCTCTTACATACTCTGTCCGTGTGAGTGGGCTGTACAGGGCAAAGGTTTTGTTCAAGTTCAAAGACCTGAATGATTCACAAATACATTCTTTTCACTGTCTACAAGCGTTTCAAATCATTTCACTTCGGCCATGCGGGACTATTCTACTGCTAAGACTGTTTTTCTTCGGAACTATAATTATTTGAATTTGTGTATTCACCACATCGCAGTCAGTTTGTTTTAAAAAATAACTGTAAATGTGGTGTTTAATTTAATAAAGAAATAAAGCTGTTAACAGTTGTTAATGATCATATTTATTTGGAGTGTTGTTGAGGATGATTCTGTGCAGTCCTTTTTCCAAAAGGGCAGTGGCCAGACCTTTATCACATTATTAGCAAACAAAGCACTAGAATCTTGTTTGAAGTTGAAAAATGTTTTCCTGTCGGGAGGTTTTTGCCTGGGAGCAGTGTGTAATTCAGGCATTCTTCTGTAAAATTGAAAATATCTAAAAGGGCACGGCTCTCATGGCCTTCAGTCTTTTACAATTCTAAATGTTGAACCATATAGAGTTAAGATTTTAAACATCAGTTAACTTGTACTTTTTTCTCCCATTTAATCACTTCACAAATAGTAATTTTGTTCTGACATTTGACACACATACTAGGCCATATTTTGCCCCTGGAGGTAGCGTTAACGGGAGCCTTTTCCAGGGGGCGGGGCCAGGACATTATTTTGCTACCTCGCCGACCTTAACGCTGGTGTAAAGAGGCTGGACTTGGCCGATGGAGGCTGGAGTGGGACGGTGCCAGTCCATATATGGTGATAGTGTTTGATCCAATGATAACTGTGGCATTCAAAAGCACCACCTGTGTGTGTGACGTTTGTCATGGCCTCATTTACAGGCAAAGAAAGAAGTGAGCAATAACATTGTTTTTCAATTTGTTCCCAAAAATGTTAAAAATAGAATGAATAAATAAATAAATAGAATAAAATTATATATTGAAATGCAGCCTCGGAGCATTGTTTCTTTATTTAATCCACCGTTATTTGTTTTTGCACAGCACAGAGAGCTTTCTTTATTCCCCACCGTGCCCGGGCTAAACCCAGACTTAACCAAGACTAAACCAGAGATGCTGATCACAGAATGCTCCAGAGTCCGCGCACACATCTCTGCCTATAAACTCGATTTCTGATCCATAAACAAGGGCAGGCAGCAGCAGCAGAACCACTCGAGCGGATGATCCCGATCCCATAAGTCGTGTGCAGCACATGACCGCACCGTTATGCACAGCTACACACCTGAGTTCTCACCGTGCAGCCCACCGAGACAGGTGGTCCGGAGCCGAGAGCCTGATCGCCTACGCGGATCAAGTCCTCTTGTGTTGTGCTGTCTGTCGGTGCCAGTTTTACGCAGACTAGGACAAGGATTTGGGGTGAATGTGATGGTTATCCGGTTTCTCAAATAGGCATTCCTCTTGAGTTGAGCACATGCAAGTCTGTACGGTCCAGTCCAGTGTCCAACGCAGGAGCTGGAGGTGTCCAGCAAAGGGCTTTAAGATCTGAGTGAGTAACGTGAGTGGGGAAAAAATACATATGAGAATAGTAACACGACTCCAGCGCACTAGTTTTGAAGTTTCTTGCACCACACCACGCCCTCAAGTTGCTTCACTCCACCTGATGACTACAACTGAATCTTTTTCTTCAATTATAAATATTACTAGATTATACAGTAAAATGCTGTGATAATTAGACACCAATTGTTTTATGCACTCTGCATTTACAGCTGTTAGTCTCCATGCAGGTTTCCACCTCAGTGCACTTCAGTCGTCTCTTGCCGTTTCCTGGCTCCTCTGTATGAACATGATGTCTCCTTTGTGAGCCGAGCTGAAACTTGATTGGCCCAGTTGTTTCTCCCACTGAGGATCAGCTGTCGGCACCAGTCATCGATGAATGCTGCAAATCAACAGTTCAGAAGTCCAACTCTTACATTAATTCATCAGTGTTTTTTATCTCTCTACAAGTCGTCTTTGGATCCGGCCATGTCATTTCAGTGCATTTTTTAGCATAACATGGCCATTTGATTACTTCTCGTAATAAGCAGGGTGCGATTTGCTGGGGGGTGGAGAAATGTCCCCCCTTCTGGTTTGCCTGTTCCTCTCTCTGCTTTATTCTTGGGGTGGAACAAAGTAGCAAGGGACAGTCAGTGTCAAGAATTGAACAGTTCATTTTCAGCAGCTACAACTTCATTGATGAACGCCACAGCGTCTCAATTCTCGCTCCCCGCCACATCTGTCATGCTCTCTCTCTCACTCGCGCTTCAAAATGACACAAGCCTTACGAGGAACTGTATTTGGACAGGCTGAAATGTATCGACACGTTTATCGCGGAGATGTTGCATTTGATATACATACATTATCATTATTGTTATTATTTAAAACTAGAATTGGACTCTGGCTTATATATAACAGAAGCAATGAGTGAAAATGCACTTTATGTTTTATTTGTCTTGGGAACCACTAGTAAGGGCTGTTCAGCTGGCCATAAAAAGCTGGTCATAACCACTGAATAAATTTTGGTCAAATTTAAGATCTGTAAATGGAACTGTTGACTTCCCACTCCTTCTACAGCTTGGGTAAACGGCGCTGCTGTAAACTCCTGTGTCTTCCTGTCATAATGATTAATGCCGCTCCTTTGGTGGTGCTGCTGTTGAGTGTTTGAACAGGAGGACCCCAGAGCGATGAAGCGTCTGTGTATCAACGTGATTGACAATAAATGAGTGGAAAATGTTGGTTAATTTCCTGTCAAAATCAACAGTTTATGAACCAGCATCTGCACCTTCTCCTCATTACAGATATGGACTCTTCATTAGTGCTCATTATTTATAGGATTATGTCATTTTGCTTTTGACACTTGGCAAGTTGGATATCTCAAACTTCTTATGTATGACTGTAATGTTTCGGTATGCTCCACTTTAGGATAAATAGTCTTTTTAAATTAAATTACCCTGATGAATGTGTCAAAAACAAACCCTTACTGAATTATTATTTTCTATTAATAGTCTGTACATTGAAACACAGTCAAAGCTCACACATTTTATTGCAGTCATTTTTAACTGATAGCAAATGCATAGCACAAGTACCATTTGTATTTATAAAATACACAATTGCAGAAAATACACTATATAGGTGATTTAATTGTAAGTTTAACCTTTTTTCATACACTATATTCTGTAAGCCTTCTGCTTATGTACAGCAATTTTCCACAGCTTGGCAATTATCATACATGTTTTTGTGGATATTGTGAAATTGCTGCATAATTACCTCAGAGGCACAAAACACTTGATCTACATAATTATCTCCATAAGACTGCAATCATCTTCCGTGTGGGCTATTTCCAGTCTGGTGCAATAACGAGGAGCATTTTGAATGTACTACTGGGCACTTTGGCTGCTATAGAACACACACAATAAAGTTGCTGTAGCAATGGTGGGAAATGTTAAATGTATTCTGTATTAATGTTTGATATGTTGGCTTGGTTAGTAAAAAATCTTTATTCTGAGCAGAGATGTCAAGAAGGTCAATTGATAATCGTGATTATTCAGGACACAATATAAACTAAGTAATAACAATTGTCAACATTTTAAAACAAAAATATAATTCAGAAAGTTTGATTTAAAGCTGCTCACATGCTGTGAATAGTAATTTGAGATTAAAAGGATTTTAAGTTGTTTGGTCAAGGTTTAAATCATCATGAATAATGGTTCTGTCGTGATGTTAAAATTAATATATGCTCAAGTTTGATATTGTGACATCCCTACTTCTGAGTACTTTTACTATTTTCTGTATTTTTATCAAAATTAATCAAACTTGGTTATACATAAATGTGCACTGCTTTTCTTGGAGAGCACGGCACATTCTTGTTTCCATGGAGATGATATTACTTTGCCTGGAATGTTTCACATTGCATTGAATTAATGTATCTTGCAGCTGTTCAATTACAGATGTTTTTATTGCAAAGAAAAATCTGTTCTTGCTGTGAGTGGGGTCTCCTTTACACAGATTTGACCAGTAACTTGACCTATTCTGACTCCATGAATACACATGCCTAATGAAACATTCCAGACAAAGAAATAACATCTCCATGGAGACAAGCAGTTGGTAGAAGAAGTTATATAGTGCACCTATAGTTATTGGTTTGTTTTTTGAAGTTGACTAAACTGATTGCTCAATATAGTCTATACATGTTGCCTACAAAAATAATGTTATCCTTACTATGTAACCCATGTCTCAAATTTGGTTCTCAATTATTGACATTGGCCCCTCATACATTTTCATTGGCCCAACCACAAGGGGCGCTAGTATTAAAATGGCCGGACCACCAAGCCATTTCCGCTTCCTGCTCCGGCTGTGGACTGAAACGTCTGGTTGTGAACTGTAGAAAACGTCTCGCAACTAGCCGAATCGTTTACAGATCATTCCAAGACTCAATGTTTTTTTTCCCCCCTGACACCCCCTGATTTTTATCCTCTGCAAGAGGTGGCGAGCGACCCAAGTGAACTGAGAATCTGGTAGGATCACTCTTTGTTTTTTCCCCGGATACGGACACCCTAAGTTGGATTATTTTTTGCGTTTCACTCGGAATATATTCACTTTTTTTTGAGATCCTACAAACTGAACTTAAGAACCCAAAGGAACTGAACTTTGCTGGAAACCTTTTCTGTTGTTTTGAATATTTGTTTATATTTATTTATATGGAGGATGAGGAGGCTGAGCTCGCGTTCGAACACGTCCTGCTCCCACTGGGCCAGCTGCTGCTCCCTCTGCCTCAGGAACTCCTCGTGAGACTTCTGCTCCAGCGCCGCCCGTTTCAGCTCCTCCTCGCGGCAACGCAGCTCCTGCAGGGGACAAACAGGAGGAGGAGGGATCAACCAATGTGAAGGGTATACAGAGCACTTTCATCTCTAGCATGGGACAATGTTTCTGTGAGCCAGAAACCTGACTAAAGGACATATTCACATTTGTGTGAAAATGTTAATGCTGCATTCCCATAAGTTCATCAGAGGAGGGCGCTGTTGTGAACGTGGCTAAGCAGCGGTCTCTTGGGACGTGTGACCAGCTGTTTCACTTTCCATTTGATTCCAAAAGCAATATCCAGTCAGATTCCAACCATAAAGGAAAACAGTATATTTGCAACACTGTGGAAATGTCAACAGAATGATGATAATAAAAGTAAGGTGGTATCGAAAGTATTGTTTGTACATCCGCGGCTCATCTTCCAAAAGTTTTCTACGATTACTAGTTCAGTCCTGGTTTGGTCCTGATTTGGACCTGGTTTGTTCTGTTTGTATCCTGGTTTATTTCTAGTTTAATTCTGGTTCAGTACTGGATGGGCAATTTTGCCAATCAGATCAATGTTTTATTTTTCACAAAAATCGAATAAAGAAGTGTTGGAGAGATTTTATTTTTTAGATTTTATGCCAGTTAAAAGTGGTGGCAAGTTGAGCCCTCCCAAAAATCTGACCCTCAGGAAAATAATTGAATAACTGCCATAAACAGTGACAGAGGTTTTTCACAGCAGATAATTTGGAGAATACAAATGGCCCCCAAAATATCGATAACAATCGCAACTTTTGTGAATTCTACAAATCCGTTTCAGCCTTCGATTGGCATTCAGTTATACAAAAATGAAATATGAGTGTAATTTTAAAAGCCTAAATAATAATATTGTTGTGTTGTAAAAGTTGCTGGGGACAAATAAAGTCAGTTTTCAGCTGCAGTAAGTATGAACCATGCAGCAAGAATGTACAAGCGGTGGAGTCTGGAAGCTCTCGTACCTTCTATTGTCCTGCATCACATCTGTGTTCTTTTACACCTCTGTGAGAAACGCCTGTCATTACGCAGAGCTACGGTGGCTTTACGGGGTCAACCAGGACAAAAGCTTAATTTCCAAACTATAAGCCACACCGGAGTATAAGTTGCACTAGCCAAAACATCCATAATAGAGAAGAAAAAAACATTTAAGTTGCACATAACATAACAAGTAATATCACATATAAGTAGCTCCGGAGTATAAGTATATAAGTGTAAATATAAACATTTACATATTAACAAGTATGCTTGACCATGAGTGTCACCCCCTCCAGGACACTGTCCGCTCTGGAGAGCAGCTTCAATGAGAGACTGATCCACCCTCGCTGTGTGAAGGAAAGATTTCGCAGATCTTTCCTTCTGCTGCTGTCAGACTTTATAACAAACACTGTTTGTCCTACTGTGAAATTACTGTCGTGATTCATGTGCAGTTACTGTGCAATTCATGCGCAATTACTGTCGTGATCACATGCAATGGTATTTATTTATTATTCATTTTTATCTTTTGTTATTTTTCCCCTCCATCCCTTGTTATGAAATGGGAGGTTTTGTCTATGGGACTTTTTGTTTATAAGAGATCTTCTACTGAGAGTGTTTTTCAGACTTCCTATAAATGATCTGTTCTTTTCTTCTGTATCTACCTCTGTATCTTCCTGCGTTGCATCAATGAAATTTCCCCATGTGGGACAATAAAGGATTATCTTATATTAATACAATTTATACTGTAACGTCCTCCTGTGTTACTTTTTTTTCCCCACAAGCTCCTGTGGCCGAACTTAGTCACTTCTGACAGTCACATGCGTATTATTCTCCTTGCTCATACTTGATAAATTAGCTTTTAAGTTAGTGTTACAATATGTTTGTAAAAATATGAGTGTAAATGCGTTGGTATGAGGTACGAGCAGAGCGTAATGCCCAGAACCCCTGCTGTGCTAAAGCGTTGCCCTTTACCTTGACTACAGCCTTTCATGTGTAGCTCTGACTAATTGGGTTTCTTCCTTAATGTCCCTCCTCGTTTATATTTTCGTGCAGAATCTCCTGCGTGAGCAAATTTGGCATCTAGTGCTAACTAACAATTAGCATGCAAGATGGATGCTCTCTACCTTGAAGTTTTGTCTTTGATTTCATTATCACACACGGCAGTAAAGAGATGGTGATGATCATGAGGCGTTTCATGCTTAGCACTTTAGTGTATCAGCAGTGGGCAGTCAAATAGCTGTATGTGTCCCAAAAGTGCCGTAACGTTAAGTCATTAATCTTCTATCCTTTGTTTTTCAAGTTTAAATGGTGTTTTTATTGCTTTAATAAAACTGATTTTCGACTATAATAATGTTGATTGTCTTTTGATGAAGCCCTGGTGTGTGATCTAAGGGCTGTTTTGGCAATGTCTACATTAATATGTTTTTTGACAAGTGATAATGCAACCTAATCTTTCTGTTTAATACTTTGTGTTTTAATGGGATTTAAATGGACTAAGCTTTTAAATCTTGAAACATAGACATAAATCTAGCACAGCTAAAAAACAGAAGATCTTGCATTAAATAATAAATAACTTCATACAACTTTTCTAATGAAGGGTCTTCCATGCTTGTCTTCATAGAGCATGTATTTCTCTATCTCCATTGGGAACCTTCAATTTCACAAAGCATCAATGACCAGGAGCTATTTATATTTAATGTAGTCTCTTTGTGTGTGTGTTTGTCCTCAGGGCAGAACCGATCCTCCAGCGGATAAAGGAAGACCGGACAAGAGTGGTGTCTCCGTCTTTTGACAACATAAAATACGACACATTTGAGATTGAGGAGTATCCTTTATCTGCTCAGGGCTTTGACTGGGAGCTCTGGTGTCGATACCTCAACCCGCCCAAGTCCTGGTGGAGCCAGCGCAACCAGACCGCACCCATAAGGTACACTTCTCTAATACGGTTATTCTATGTATTTTATGTACTGAAAAGAAAATAGAGTAGAGGCAAAATCAGTGTTTAATTTGTACATCAAACTTTGCCAGAACAAAAAGTGGCTCTGGAATCTGGGTCTGTATAAACACAATAAGATCAGGAATGCTAGAATACAACACAAGTGTTCATCTTACTCAAATTTAAACAGTGAAAAGTGTATTTTATTTGTCAGAATGTGTTTATGCATGTGTTGCACAGGGATGTTCAGCTCCTGTTGAAGCCAGTCGTTTGTGACTTCTTACCTCAGAATTATTTGCATCTTTGTCTGCCCTTTCTGCCGTCAGCTCTATTTAATCTCATGACAAAAATAATCCCTGTTTTGCTACTTTAATGAAAGTTAATAGCCTGTAATTTACCCTGGGAACTCCCTGCATGGGAGCGCGCTGAAGTCTCAGACTGGATCAGGCCCGTGCTTTAATTGACTCCTCGGGGCTGTGAGAGCGAGTGAGGAGATGAGACACATCTGCAAATGTGTATTGTCTGTTTAAAACACAAATAATGTTTATTTTGTACAAGACCTTCACCATTAGTATAATAGGGTCAATAAAATCTAGGCCTCTCCTGTTCCGGCTTGTTCCCACTCAAATTGGGCTATGGGCAAAATTAAATTCAAAGTTGAACCTTCTACAAAGTGTCTGCAGCTACATGACAACCCCAGAGCATGAATTGGTGAGGATTTATTAAAAACCTGGACAATACAAAACATATATTCTCATTAAAATGCTGTAATGTCTTGGAGCAGGCTCAGATCTAAAAAAATCCCCATGAAGTATGTTGGGAATCCAATCACAGCTGAAGACTTTTCCTCAAAGAACCTGCTATAAATCAGAGGAAAATCTATAACCTCTCTCACCTCAGAATTACACAGTTTAGTGCCTCACTTGGTTTCTTACTCTTGCTGTTTGTTTTGACATAAATTATTTATTTATCCGCCTGTCAATCACACCCACTGGAACTCGGGAAGGAGGCTCCAATATATATAATATAAGTATTGGAAAAGCATGTTGTTTTTGCTGACCAGGCTAAAAGAAATGGACAATCTCAAATTAGATGTTTTCTTTGTGCATAGAATATTTTGATTCAATTGTAAGATGATTGAATTTATTTTCAATTCGAATACATTATATGGCCGTTTGCTCATGCATTCGTAGGTAATAGAACTGTTTCTGCCACATCATAGTTCTTTATTTTGATGTTTGAAACTGACAGGATGAGGCTAATGCCAGTTATTTCCACTGATGCTGGTGAAAGAGCTGTTTACTTTCTCTCCCAAAATGTGCTGAATTTGTGCTCCTAGCAGAGACATCATTTTGACAGCTCGGTCATTTGTAAGTATAATGGACTGTATGGGCTTATCATAAAAGACCTTTGTTTAGAAATTACTTGGAAAAATAGATCCTCGGGCCACTAAAGCAGTGACCCTTGAAAATCATTAAGTATTTATTGCCCTGTATTGTCATGTGTTATATTGAATTGCATAATAACCATTTTATCGTTTCCATGACTTCAGTTTGTTTTTCCTTTTCCACGTAGGAGTCCAGCCTTGATTGGCTGCTTTGTCGTCGACCGAAAGTACTTTGGGGAGATTGGCCTTCTGGATGAGGGGATGGAGATCTATGGAGGAGAGAATGTGGAATTGGGAATCAGGGTAAGTTAGAGGAAGCAAGCTGTTAAAGGTGCAAGTAACTTTGCTGATGGAGGGTCTGCCACCTGCTTGTGTCCACAATTGTATCATTTTGCCGGGAAAACTCTACAGCCCAGGTCAGTAATAAGTGGACCAGATCCAAACTCAAGCACCGTCCAGTCCGGACCTGAACATCTGACACGAAACTTTTGACGCTTATGTCCCTCATTCATGGAGAACGCAGCAGTGCAGCCTCCCCGTGTGTTAGTGGTGAGCAGGTTTTAGGAATTAGTTATTGGAACAAGGCAGACACAGGTGAGGGGACAGTGGGGACTGTGATCAGATCGCAGTGCGGTTGTGGAAGGCTTTAACAGTGCAGGAGATAAATAGTGAGTTATTCTCTGACTAAATATGAAAGAAATGTTGCACAGATGAGAGAGGTCGATTTGAAACACCTAACTTTTCCGCTCAATAGAGCACAGCACTGCTGTGGCTCGCTCGCCCTTCAGAGAGGAAAAAAATGTGTTCTGAATACAAAAATGTAGATCCAGAGCAGGTGTATGTGTGTGTGTGTTTTGAGCACGATACATGCTGCTGTTTGTGTGCAGCAGGAGCTCCTCCTGCATAAAGGAGGAAAAGGGTTTCGAATGCAATGCCAATCACCAACGACATGCTCCACATGTCAGCTTTATATACTATCTCAAATCAATTTTTAATAATGCAATAAAATATATTAATACATTTTAAAAACATCATTAAGCTATTTGATGATATCAAATATTATACATATATTACAATATATTGGGTAAAAATAACTAGGCCTATTATAATACTCTTTAAATTATATTACAAAATTGGAATAAATAAAGACACCGTGAATTTCCGGACCTTGGCTTGTGAAAATGTTCTCAAACTGGACCTCGGTCAAAGTTTATTAGTGACTCCTGCTCTACATTATTTTATTATTGCGGTAAGAAAACCCTTCCTAATGTACGTATTCAGGATTAGTGTTAAAGATATAATTAATGTAAAATATTGTACAAGATTGATAAATATGTATGTCTGTGTTGTTATCATTATTATTATCATCATCATCATCATCATTATTATCATTGGTATTATTATTTTAGTAAATGTGGATAAGTCAAAGGATATTGAATATTTTTTAGACATCTTTGGTAAAACAAGAAAAAAACATCTAAAAAGTGTAATGTTGCCTTTTTTGAGGCTCAACAGTCCAAATTGAATTGCCTTGAACAGTTCACATGTTGAGAATGGAGCTGAACAATGACCTTTGCTTTGACAGAAGCCTTTTATCAGTCATTATCCTCCTCGTCTATTGAACCGTCTTCCTGTGAGTGGAGTACTAATGGGATACACACAGCCGTAATGAGTTCTTTATCCTTCAGAGATAATCAGATAGACTAACGCTGAACTCAGAGTTGTACCTATTCGATGTTTTTTTGTGTGTTTTGGTGCAAAGGCTAGTCCTTGTAAAATGGTTCGACAATGAGAAGTTTGAGAGCTCACCTCAGCTAATCATTATCATAAAGAATAAAAATAAATGATCCAAATAACCACATTTGCTATTTAAATTATTTCAAAACAAACAATCACTGACAAACAAACATGGACAACACTGGGGAGAACACTTTGAACACTAAGGCACTAAGGCCACTGCAAAGTCCAGGAAGAGCCTCACACACCTCTCCACGGATCAAGAGTTTTAACACTAACAGCTTTGATCGAGTTTTGTCTGGGAATATTACTTGCCTTGCTTTACTACATGTCACAAAAATGTCAATTAACCTGAACATTATAAGTAATTAATCAAGATTCAGTAAGATGTCAGTTGTCCTCATTTCTATCCAAATTCATTAATTCATTGTCCGGTTGGATCATCAGACTCTGTTTTAATGGGACGCTTTCTCTGGAGACCCAACTTTAAAGACTCATTTCTCTGGAGTTTTCAGACTCTCTGTAGCGTAATAGCTGTGGTCATTCATAGGCTGTGCTGCTCCTGCTCATAACCAAAACTAAATATCACAACACTTTTATTTTACACACACACACACACACACACACACACTCCTGCGACTATTGCTCCATCTCTAAATGGTTTCTTATTTCTTAATACTCTTACAGTTAAGGTTATAGTTTTAATTATGTACATAGAATATTTTTTTCAGGCTGGTTGTACTCAGCCTAAGGCCCACAGTTACAGGGTGTTCAGCTCCACCAAATAGTGAAAGGAAATTGATGTATGCATTTTTGACATGCTTGAAAATTAGCTGTCTACATTTATTTAAATGTTTTTTATAAAAATCACATAGATCAGTGCATATGCAAATTAGCAATTTTCTATTGACAAAATATGTCCACAGAGCATCAGCTTCTGTCAGAGTAATTTATGTACAGCAAATCCCACTTTGTTCTATTTTAGGATCCATCAAAAGATGCCTGTGGTTAAGATGAATCACAGTATTTTTAAATGTCCCTGTTGTTAGAACATTACTAAATAATAAACATATTTAGTAATGCAACATAACTGTTTGAATATTCACTGTGCTTGTTCACCACATGGGCACATCGTATTATAGGAGAGGGCAATATTAGTATGATATCAAGCTTTTATTTTATGTTGCCTTATTAAAAACACATAAAACGGCTTTCAGTTTTATTTTCCTAAACATTGCCATTTAATGTACAAATTAGTCAAATTTCTTCCTCCTAAGGTTGATCTCTTCACCAAACCAGATGCTTTTTATGATTAAAACAACCCAAGATGATACCTTTATGTCCCTATATGCTTTTCAGCTCTTTGCTGTTAGGCTGCATTCACACTTGTTATTTGGTTCTGATGTTACTAACACTAAGTTTTGTCTGATCTGCAGCAAGGCAGCATTGGGTCACATATTCTAGAGTATTTTTGGCCCTGTTCTAGTCCTTGTTTAGTTCTGGTCTAGTCCAGGTTTACTTTTGGGTTTAGTCCTGGTTTAGTCGCAATTTGGAAGTAGTGTGTGCGTACAAATGTGAATCCACCCTTAATATTTGTAACACTAACAATGTATTATCTGCTGTTATTGTTCAAAATGTGTACATGGACTCTCAGGCGTGGTTGGATGCAGTGATTTCTTGGACTTTTGATGTTTGTTTATGACCAGTTTCACATTAAGATATATAAAAAAGATATATAAGACTGATTCAGGTTCATTGATTACATTTTTAAACTACAGAAAGTAGCTCAGATTTCTAAACTTTTACTTCAGTGGGTCTGGGTCAACATTAAACTCTGAACTTTGAAATTGGAATCAGGAACTGCATCTTAACTATTGCACAGATCATTCAAAGATTATTTTCCAATTTGAAACATAAAGTCTACATCTAAATCTGCAACTTTTTTTCCTGAAAAACACTGTTTTAGTTCAGTAGGTAACTTTAGTTAAAGGTGCCATAACATGCTTTTTTTCACGTTTCGTAGTCTATCCTAAGTGTATAATTGATAATAATAAGGGTTGTGCAACACCCTTAACATAAGAGTTAAGAAAAATCACCCAGACCTTGGACCCCCTCACCAACCCGGAAATGCAAACGGCTTGGTTTGATATTCGCCCCCACCCTTGCGAAGAGCGATCTGGCTCCCCCGCCCAACCCGTGACGTAGTCTCAGAGCGCGTGTGTGCCCCGCCCACCCGTGACGTAGTGTTTGCCCCACAGCTGTCTGCTCCGCGATGCGCCGCTCCTGCCGCGCGACTGAGTGAGAAACGATAGAACTTCAGATCAAGACTACTTTGAGACTAAATAAATCTGGTGTTTATTCTACAGCGTGCGCAGAACAGATATATATATATAGATCTATATCTATATCTATCTATCTATATATATATATATATATATATATATCATCAATTATATTAGGTTTATGAGGCATCAATTGCCTCATAAACCTTCACCATTGTGATAATAGTAAAGAGTGCGATATCATTAATGACGTTTTGGGCCTCTTTGAATCGTGTTTCGTCGTAAATCGAAGCAGAAAAACTCCGGGGCTTGTATTGGGAGACGAGCCTGGAGCAGCGTGGAGCCAGGATGTGCCTGTGGTTATGACGCGGTCCTGTGGACACCCCCCGTTAGTTTGGAGATTCGAGGAAAGGAGATAGTCTGTAATATAGCTAAACACTGCAGGAATCAATCAAAAAAACACTCTGGGTACATATATGAAGCACAAATAGCAATGTAAGAAGGTTAAAAGCTCTTAAAAGTCGATTTTGCATGTTATGGGACCTTTAATACTCATAGATTATCTCTTTTAATTTGTCATAACTGGGTCCCCATATCCACCACCACAGCAAAAATCTCAGTTACATTTTTCTATGACTAATTCTACTTTCAATTGCCCTCAGTTTTATCGACTCACCCAATATGGACGTAAATGCTCAAGCGTCATCGAAAAATCCCCACATAACCACATTATTTCTGGAACAAAGCCAGAATTGATTTGGGTTTTAACAAAAGGGATGCTTCCTTTTTGTCTCCTGTTCTGCTCGACATATTGTATTTTTCTGTATGGCTCACAATTCATCATTCTGCTCTCTCCCTGTCACTTTTCTGTTCTGTTTCCCTCTAAATCTGCTGCTCTTTCATCTACGCCTGTATCTCTCCTGCACACCCACCTGCTCCACACACCGCTACGCTCGAAGAATAGCGGTGCCTAATCCTTTATGGCGTCCGCAGAGGTATTTTTGGGTAGCGCTGTCTGGATTTTGTGTGGAGTGTTTGCTGGGCTCCTGGCTCGGCCCAATGCCACCGTTCTGCTGTGAGCAGGGATGAAGCCAGAGGACACAGGATTACACTATACACACAAAACAGATGTGTGTCTCCATGTCGGCATGTTCAGTATGTGCTTGTTCACAACGATACTGTGAGGCGGCTGCACAAACTCGAGCTGAGATCAGGTTTTACGCCGTGAAGAGTGAAGAGTCTGGGCTTAGTGGCGGGAACACTGTGCTGCGCTAGAACTATCAGTAACTTTTGTTTGCTCGCTATCGACATTCTGCCTGCTGTCTGAACACGCCGTGACATTTTAGTTTGGCTTATTGCTCTGGGTATGTGTTGGTGTGGAAATAAGAACTATTACACAAAAAACAGATGGCTGTATGTTTTTATATCATACAGGAGATGATTTTATAGCAAAGATAAATACATTTTGGTATTATTTTCATAAAAGGGGAACGTTCGTTTGTGAACTTTACTAGAGGTATCGGCAAATCTGTCATCTGCAAGAAGCCAAATATTGTATATCCATCTCAGCCCATCCCTTACCAAAACCATTCTACAACAATACAGAAAAGGTTGTTTGTGGTTTATTTCTTTATTTTTTTCAGTTCCAATACTTGAAATGAGATACTTTTGACTATGCTATCAAGAAATAATGACTTTTTATTTGACCGTAATTAAACATAAAGCTAACACATGATCCAAAATGTTCTTATTAAAATGCTTCTTTGTGTTCTCTGAATGTTTTGGCTGAATCGTGTCCAGGTGTGGCAGTGCGGCGGCAGCGTGGAGGTCCTGCCCTGCTCAAGAATCGCCCACATCGAGCGCGCCCACAAACCGTACACGGAGAACCTGACCCTCCACGTGAGGCGCAACGCTCTGAGGGCGGCCGAGGTGTGGATGGACCAATACAAGAGCCACGTCTACATGGCCTGGAACGTGCCCCTGCAGGTGACCACGCTGTAAAAAACAGATGAATAAACAAATAGTGTGAACTTTGAGCTTACCCATTGCACCGAATGAAATGGAAGACCTCGATGAAAGAATAGTTCATGTGTGGGAGTTTGTTCATGATCGCCTAGCAACTGGTCCAAATGCAAAACTGAAATGAAATTAAATAAGTGCAGAATAACAAATATGACCAATTTAAGGGTGCTATCTTTTCATAATATTATTAAATCAATATTCTTAAGGAGATGTTTTCTGAATTATACAGATACAAAGATTAATTAACTGTAGATTATGGAAAGTATGAATAAAACAAATGTTACAGAGGAACAGGAAATTCACACACATCTTAATAATGTCCTAATCAGGCAGGTAAACAAATTTGATCAGTGCATAAATTAGTTAAATTTGGGTAATGACCAAATTTATTTATTTACCGGTAATAAAGATTTTTTTAATCGAAGATTAATTCTCATATCAATTCTCATTTAGATTTATTGGATGCACAAGATGCCCTGTTCATAACACCATCATAATTCCTGCGAGGAGTGACAATGAGTCACACAAAATGTTTTATTAATATCATGCAATGCTGGGTAGAATAATGACACTAACGGACCGATTCCACATCATGCAGCTCTGCCACAGAGCGCCTCCATCTGAGAGCACAGACTTTGTCCCGAGGAGCTTGAAAACAACATGTGCAAAGTGCTGAGTTTGTGAAATAAATGTACTATTTGGTTCAAAATAGCTTTTTATTGTATAACAGAAGTGCGGAAAACACAAAAAATGTCCACGTGTTTTGTCTCCACCCCGAGAGTAAATAATGCATTAAACAAGTCCAACAAAAGGGTTCTCCTCTCTGTGTTTTAGTGACTTAAAATTAAAATGAATGGCCTATTAAGTCCTATTAAACTGACAATTTGTAAAAACATAAATTGTCAATTGACACACAAATGGTCACAATTATACCACGCTTTTCTACCGCCAAGGCTCTCCAAGCGCTTTACATCAAGGAACCAGTCACCCATTCACACACACAATCACACACCAGATGTTCGCAGACCCTGAGGCAGCTGCGATCCCACCACCAACAGAGAAGGCTTCGAATCACTGACCTTCGGGTCAGAAGACGAGCACTCTACCACTGAGCTACTGCCGCCCGTTGTTGATCTAAATGTTGTGCGTGGCGTGAAAATGCGGACGTTGTTGGCATTCTCTTTCCTGTTCGGCATACGCATGATGCAGAACTGCTCTCATTCAATCTACTATTTTAATGTCAATCTAATGAAATGTTTGTCTATTTGTCAGAACTCAGGGATTGACATTGGGGACATCTCAGAGAGGAAGGCCCTGCGCTCCAGACTGCAGTGTCGGCCCTTCAGCTGGTTCCTGTCAAACATCTATCCAGAGTTGCGCTCCTACAGTGACACAGTGGCCTATGGAGTGGTCAGTGCCATCTCTTTCTCTTCACAGATTTTGCAGATTGTGTGGAGTTTGCATGATTTGCTGGTGATTTGCTTTAGTTTCTTATCTTTTGTAGGATACAGTTTGTAGTATTGGCAGTGCATGCTGATGAGTAGAAGGGCATATACGCTACTGGTTTAGTATGCTCATCATGAATCTGACTTATCAACCACTAAACACCCTGTTCATACCCAATGGGGTGAATAGACACATATACTGTGTACTGTCAATTATAATTTATGAAATAGCAACACAGTGTTTTAGAATGATCCTTTATAACTGTCTCTGTGTGACTGCTCTGGAGACAGAAGCGTGAGCATTTGAAGTGTGCCTCACTTTGGATCCAAAAGGCTGCTGGGCTTTCGAAGGCCCATTTGTAATTAGTGAAGGTTATGCAGACAAAAGAAAATTTGTACTGCGTAATGCTCGCTAATTTTTGTATTGTTACTTGTTCTTTGCTCTTTCTTTAAATAGGCCTTTATACACAGTTATATTGCAGCCTTAAATAGGAGTGTGAATCTTTCAGTTCAACAATTCCAATTCTTGGGCTCTCGATTCGATTCAAAAACATTATAACTATGCAAAAACAACATGGCACAAACTACGTGGAGCAGTGAAGAAAGAGAATCCAGTGGCACACAGTGTTTTAATGAAGTTGCGGCATAACACGGTGTTAGTGAAAGTGTTTAATACAATCATCGAGCTTTTACCAGTTTACTGACGATGTGAAGCGCGTGTTGAAAGGGGGCATTTTAACGTGACACTTATGTAAAAAATCGGTTTTGGAGTTTTTGGAATTGATCCAGAAGACGTAGAATCACAATCCTTTTAAGAATACATGTAAAAGCCCTGTATACTGCTGCTCGCCTGTTCTAATGATGGTTTACTGTTGCTACGCTGCAATCACTGTCGGGTCATCACTTCATATTGTATTCGTAGCATGTAACTATATGCATGACTAGTACTGATTATGTACAGAATAAAGGTCAAAGAGTGCCTTTTTAAATGCTGGTGCTGTTTGTTGATTGGGTTGATGTTTGGGGAGATGTTTAAGCACAAAGATCAGACATAACATTAGCGTGACGTGTAGTATTATGGAACTATTAGACATGAGTGAATGATCCTTACATTTACCTATTATCCTTGGCACTAACTCACCAACTTCAAATGAAGGATAGGAAGATAAAATGTGAATATATCTCACCAAGTGCCAACATAATATTCTGGATTAATACATTTTTTGTCTACAAAGCTTTTGATTATTTTTTGTTGTTGTTGTGGTTGTTGCTAACGAGAGAGAGCATCTCTGCATAACTATGACAACTGCTGTAGACCTCTGCTGTCCCTCTTGCTCTGTGCTGTGGAAGGATTTAGTGTAATTGAAAAATGACAGTAATCTGGTGAAAGCTGAGCAGAATGATCAGGCACTTTGACTGCGTTTGCTGATAGAGACGTAAAAATGACTTATCCTTGCCCTGGACTCAGCACTAATCATTTGGGCCTTTCATTTTGAAGATTTGGGATTTTGGGCTCATGCCAACCTTTAAGACACCAGCTTGAGCAGGTGCATTTTTGTCCTCGGCAATGACAAGTAAGGTATGAATCCACAGAAATAGTGATTAAAAAGTCTTAGGCTTATTTTTGAGGCGCACACTTTTTAAACATCATCAAGCTGCCAGGTTTATCAAGTCTGATGTACAAGAAAATGTGAGTGTGTGTTTTCTTACTTAATAAGGTCCTTTCCTTCATCTTGTCAAGAATGTTGAAGCGAGCAGAAGGTATTTGTGTCTGAACCCCCTAAAAAAGCTTTGAGCATAGTCAGCAGCATGGGCATTACCGTAGTTGTTTTAACCTTAATTAACAGCGTTGCATTGAAGAGTACTCTGTGTACCCAGTAGGAGGACAGTCTGTGCATTCATTTATTACTTTTATTTACAATGAAAGGTAGATGATTGTTCACCGAACTTGAAAAACCTTCGAGCAGTGACAGCAGCTACAACACTGACCTCAAATCTTGTCCCTAACTTGTTACAGAGACTTTGTCTAAGTTTGCAGTAGCAGTAACACTTATATAACAGGCTCTCGTGCTTGTTGTTGAGTAAACATTCGAGGGCCAGTCTGCTGTGTTCGTTTGATAGTCATTTGTTGACAGTGTATGTGCGGGGCCCACTCTGCCACAGTGACATTTGAGATATGCAAATGCATAGTTTACATATCTGACACAAACAAGCTCAGAGAGACAGACAAACACCACTGCTGTGATGTATTCTGCACACAGAGGAGTCTGAGCTCCAAACCCAGGCAAACACCGATCGAACCGATTGTTTTTTCTTACTATTCCAACCGAACCGAAGGAGGTCCCAGCATCCTGGGTGTCTTATAATACAAATCCAGTCTGATGAAGGTCTCCATGGAGATGACCAAACAGGTAAAACCACCAGACCAATTTACAGGTCAAGTCTGTGGGGAGGCAAACCTGCTCAAAAATGACTTTAACTGGACTCAGCACTAATCATTTGGGCCTTTAATTTTGGAGATTTGGTATTTGTCATCGAATGAACCGGTGATAAAGCCCTGGCGGAGTCCAACTTGTACTGTGTCTGACTTACTGTTTTTAATCCTTCATTTGTCTTATGAAGTATAGTTGAGTGGAATGAAAACATAAATCTGTCACTTTGTTTTCTCCTTGACAATACATTGTCATTTGAGAAAATATTCAGTTTGAGGTTTAAAATGACTGAATTCAGCTTTTAAGTGTTTTACTTACTGGTGTACTAAAATTGTAAATATGATGTAACTAGCTAGCACTTCGAGTAGTTTATTCACGTCTACATTATTTTTCTATTTTTTTTAAAGAACAATTTTGGCAGCATTGCTTGTACTTGAAATTGAGTTTTATATCTAAATACTGATTTTCACTACTCTTTTCACCTCTGCTATCATATACTGGCCATCAGAGTTGATCATGTGCAGTTATACTTGTAGGGTGGCGGTAGGGCACACTGTCGTTGTGTCCTTGGGCAAGACACTTCACCCACCTTGCCTCCAGTGTCCAAGTATGCTGGTGTATAAATGAGAGTGTGTTTGTGAGAGTGAATGTGGGACAACAGATGAAAATTACATGTACTGTCCCCACCAAATAAACAAATAATAATAATATGATGTGGATGCTCACCAAAGGGTTTATTTATGTGTTTTTCCTGCATTACATTTACATTACATTACATTCATTACAGTATGTTCCCAAGAGTCCACAGCTTCACCTTTTGTCCAAACAAATGCACAACTTTAAAAAATAAAACAATGGCTGATTAAAAACTCCTTGCAGCTAAATGCTGACAAAACAGAAACTCTGATTATTGCCCCTGATGATGCCATTCCAGGGATAAACCAGTACTTGGGTGTTTTAGGCCAGACTGCTAAACCAAGTCTTAGAAACTTGGGTGTTGTCTTTGACAAAGACATGTCTTTAGAGCACCACTCCAAGCTGTTGACGAGGAACTGTTTCTTTCAGTTGAGGAAAATCTCTAAGCTCAGGAAAATGGTGTCTCAAAATGACCTGGAAGTTATAATTCATGCATTTGTGTCTTCACGTTTAGACTATTGTAATATCTTGTTTTCCTGTCTTAACAAGAAGGAACTCTCTCGCCTGCAGCTGGTCCAGAACTCTGCAGCGAGGATCTTGACCCGCACAAATAGAAGGGCCCACATTTCACCCATTCTTAAAGCCCTTCACTGGCTGCTCCCTGGTTCTTTTAATCTAGTCAAAGTCTCTGTATGGGTAGTATTCTCCACTGAACGACGGGGCCAATGTCTTGCGGGCCTTTAGTTTTGTTATGTCACACAACTCCATTCAAGTATTCAACCACCGTCTAACCTGACAATTTGTATTATTTTTTTGTTGTCGATTAAAGGCCATTTTTAGCTATATCTCTCAACCTCTGCGGCTCCGCCCGACCTCAGTGAAGAGAAGCCAGTGCACAAGGGCCTCTCCCCCGGGCAGTGTGCTTTATCACATTATTGAATGGCTGTAATAAGTGTGACAGGCGCTGAGATATCGTGGATTAGACTCGGCTCTGGCCTCTGGAGTAAATCAGCTATTTGTGTTGAACCGCCCACAGCACTCGATGTGATGCGACTGCAGAGGAGGCAAAGGAGAGGTGCTCTAGACACAGAGGCGGTACAGGTGGGTGGACAACATCTGCTTTTGACAAACAACTTGAATTTACATAAAATAAGCAGAAAACAGTTGTCTAAAACCGAAGTGAGTTTGCTGGACAGCGTTGGACACAGAGTATGTGAAGAAGACAGAATTGAGAATAAGAAGTTGATTCAGTTACTTTTGTTCAGTGAGGGGAAGGTTAGTCTTATTAAGTAGGAATGATCCGATTTTTTTGAGCCGGTATATATATGATATAATATGTCTGACTGTTACTTACTGCATGGCCGATAAACCGTAAAATAACATGTATTTATCTAGTATATAAAACAATGTGTGGCATGATCATGTAGCCATATATTTTTAAGCCTTATTAAGCCTTATTTCTATTTTTACTCATTAGTGTGTTCGAAAATGTAAATCTTAAAGGACAAACGTCCACACGAGCGATTCATATTTTACACCAGGACTCCCAGAATTCAGAAAATACAGGCAGAACTTCTCTAATCCCACTTAAATGTTCTCAAAATCATAACCTAGAAATAAAATATATATACAGACAAAAGTCTACCTAAGCAGATTAAAAAGACTTGGAGCAGTGAAAATGACTGCTCTGGGAGTTCTAGTGTTAAGAGACTTTACCCGCTTAACTGGAAATGCGATCACAGTGAAAGTGTGATGACAGAAGTAAAAGTGAGAGGAATGAGATGAGATGTTAAAATGTCTTGTTATAAAAAGTAAAATAAACAAAATGCATTTCTTCTCTTGATTTTCTTCTAGATGTAATTTTGTGTTTTTTTGTATTACTTATATACAGTTTTTTATTTAATGTCCTCATTTAAATGTAAACGTGCCATAAACGCTGGCCTGAGTCCTTTGTCTCTGATTAGCCTCCGGCCCGTGGTCCATAAGAAGCTGGTCATTTCCTTGAGTGCTTCTATTTCTATGCTTTACATTAAACGGAGGAGAAGCACTACACATTAATTTTATTTTATTTCTGTGGCCTTTTGAGTGCATCAAAGATAAACATGGTTCATCAAGAACATGCTGTGCTTTTGAAAAGTTACATCCGTGTTATAAAGAAAACTGCACTACTGTCTGACTCACTGTCAATAATAATGTAAAATTGTAATTCCAGAGAAATGCTTTCAGTGGTAACGAACAGGACTTGTTCCTTGAAGTTTATAAGGCTCTTTGATTGAAAAGGAATAATTTAAGTGTTTCGTTAGAAGCTTGGATCTGGTCCCCACTCGTCCCTTCTGTTGATAATATATTTATTTTTCACTGTTTGAAAAATATAGTTTTTCAGTCATAGTTTTACTTTTCAGTAATCCCTATTTATTTAGTCTCCATCTATTTTTTGTCAGCAAAAATATTGTGTTGACAAATCTAAAATGTATCACATAATACTGAATGTGCCAATCAAAATACAACTTTAATTAAGATCCAAATGAGGGAACTCCATTATAAAATGGTTAAACGGTCATAAAAGTATATTTTGAATAATGTGTCTTCTTTAAAGGCGCAATGGACAATTTTTCGGCGATTTGAGAACGCAGGCGGAAGTGCACATGCGCACTCCCCCGTGCGGACAGATACAACACACATGTGCGTTTGTTTATTAGCGCAACAGATCGCATCGCATCTCTTGTCTCCCGTAGATTTACGTCTTCTTCTGCGTCAGCTCGAACTGTCTTTCTCCGTCTTAATTTTGTCCCGTACACTGAGGGAACTATATTATGATAGATCCATGCGCTTGGACACGCGGAAACGTGCTGCTCATGGGGATGAGTCGCACGCGGCTGCAGGTGAGCGGTAGGTGCGTTTTATGATTAATACGTGACAGGACTAATCAGCAGTCCACGCCACGAGGAAATAAGACTCAGATTTGGGCCAAAAAAATCATCCATTACGCCTTTAAATGGACTGATATTAAATAGCAGCAGCATTAGTCCCAAGTTCATGAATAATTGTCTTTCCCATTGAAGTCTAGAAACAAGGAAAACACAGTGTTTCATTTATTACCAAATGTGAATGTTAGTTGTGATGTGAAGATTCTAGACTCTCTTGTATTTAAAACGGCATCGGCAGATGAAGGTTACTTGAAGCATTTGTGTGACTTTGTGCTGTAAGTGGTAATTATCCTGCACTGCTTCCATTACTCTTCACTTTAGTGGCACAAACAGGAGCTCTCTGTCATAATGGACTAATTAATATTGTACAGACAGAGAGGCGGCTGCACAATGGAATATGCTCTGAGTGCTATTAACTTCCATAAACAACAATTATTTCCAACTGTGCGACTTCTTCACAGAGTGCACTTTGTCTTTTCTTGTGTGTGGGTTGCCTGTTCACAAGTTGAATTTATTTTAACTTTTCAATAACACACATTTTTATTTGACATGTAACTGTAGCCGCTGGATGTCACAACCTTGTATATTCTTGTGTCTGTCCCGCCTCAATCCTGCAGTGGTGTCTGCGTATACTGGTTATGTGTGTGAACGGGTGGTAGAAAAGCACTATTTAATGCGACTATTCATCTAAGCTTTCGTATTGGGTCTTGTAATCAAAATACTAAACAATGCTAACCTCAGTTTCCCATACAGAGAAGTATGTGTCATGTACAGCTCTAACTCATTTTCCTCTTGGTTTAACAGTTGAAGAACAGCCTGAGGAACGACCTGTGTCTGGACCAAGGACCTGACTCAGAAAATGTCCCCATCATGTATCAGTGCCACGGCATGACACCTCAGGTCAGTGCTCAACCTTGTTTTCTTGTTTTCACACATAATCCCAAGGTAAAAATATATACTCGAGGAGGCTGCCAATACTTTTTCTGGCATTGTAAACTCGCTGCTACTTATTCTATTGTGAGTGTAGCAAAGAGAAGCTGACAAGGTTTGAACATGAGGGTTGAAAATGTGGGTAGAAAGATGTAGCATTAGAGGATTTTATAGTTAGTCATTTTGGGGTTTTTGGGTTGATTTTGTGGTAATAGTTTCATTACCCATAGTTCAAATTGTGAAAGAAGGAAGTAGGTACATCAAATTAATAAAGCCTTGGACACAATAACTTTGTCTGACTTCCTAATTTAACAGAATTTGTTGTATTTATTTATTCATTTTATTTTTAGTATCTTGTGCAAAACAGCATGTAGTAAACAACAACTCTTTGGGAAAAAAAATGTGAGGACTTGGATTCTGATAAATAATGTCTGGTAATGAGGTGTCTTCTGATTGCGAGCAGTCACGTCATTTCAAATGCATTTTTATTCTGTTCGGCAGTTTGTTGACTTACAGACAATGTTCTGTTGCCATTGGTTCAACTTGTGAGTATCTAGTTTATGAGTACGAGTGCATTTATTCAGCTACCAGTTAATAGTAATATACATAAACATGATTGACCAGTATTGATACCGGCCTTACATCATAGATCAATTAATATACTTAAGTTTGAAGAGACCATAAATGCCAATCCTGTCCATTGAGTTTGGCTTTGGGCACATCAGTTATGGGCTTGTCACAAGCATAAATGGAAAAAGTCACAGTTCCATACCGGGTTAGCCGGGGTAATTAGAGATAGAAAAGCTAGCAGCCAGTTCATATATCACTGAGCTGTAATAATACGCCTTTGTCATGTGGTCTTAATAGTTTCATAATTTAAACTGCAGAAATGTGAGGCTGTAGCGCTATCAGTCCACTGCAGACTCAAGGCCATTCGAGTCTAAGGCAACGTGCGCCTCAATGGAGGTTCTGCGGTTACTCACATGGCTTGTCTATATTATCGGAAAAGTGTGTGTAGAGATATTTTACAAGCTAGAGAAATAGTTAATATTGATCATGGTGTAAACAATCTGCACTTATTTATCTTTAGGAAACTCAGTATTGTCTCTTTCCAATGATTCAATGTTGCTTTACGGACAATAAAGAATTTTGTGAATGTCAAAAGCCTTTGGTAGAAATGTGTTTGTTAGAAATGAGTCCCATTGTTTTTCTTTAGTCAACAGATCAGCTATGTATCTCAGTTGGGGGGCCGCTCCCAGCTTCCACAGACAATACTGTTTTTGAGTGCTTGGGCAAGACACTTAACCCACGTATACACATGTGTGAATGTGTGAAAAGCACTATAGGAATATGACCGTTTTTGTAATTGCTAAGTCCAATATGAAACTGGCCAAATATGAATACATTCAAAGGACCTTAATCAAATACACCAAAAATATGCCAATTAATCTGATTTAAAACAGAACACAAACCATAATACATTAATATTACAACTACATTTAATTTGTTCATGTATATTTTACAATTTAATCTGAATTACCGCTTATCTTAAACAATTAACCAGTATGCAGATAAACTATTTTCAGACTACATAGAAACTGCAGATCACTGAGAACTCTTCCCTTGGAAACTAACTACGCCAAATTAAAATATAAATTCAATCAAATCCATGCGCAATTCACTTTTAATATGCCGATTATATCTATTTTTTGGAGAGAGTCAGCATTATATTTCGTTTTTCGCTTAGCCACATAATCAGAAGCAGACTGGGCAAAGGCCTGGTGAGGACACAGATTGCGGCCTGTATTGTCAGGGAAGTTAATAGCTTTGACCGCTGCTTCTGACTTAATCGTCCCTCGAGGATTTGATTCCATTCAGTATTTTGGATTCAGCACTAAAGACCTGTGTCAGTCTGATCTGAACTAAAAGTAACTTGTAAAGATATTTGTGCCAGAAGAAACATACTTTTTTTTACATTACTTTTTTTAATTGTAAGGCTTTTGTTGTTGTTTATGTCGAAGTTTAGTCTATAAAGACTGCGGGAAGCGAGGATCGTTCTCAAGTTCTGTATTTGATGAAAACGGGGGAAAACAGTAGCATGTTGTTCGTCTTGCAGCTGAGATTCGACTCTTCACAAGATTTAGCTGTGTTATATATCGCTGTTGCTTGGGTCTGATAAAATGGCCTGACCTTCGCTATGACGTCCGCTTTAAGATTGTTTAGACTAGTCCACAGATAATCAGAAAATACACAGAATAGTTCAAATACACAGAATAGTTCAAATACACAGAATAGTTAAAATACACAGAATAGTTCATTGTGACCCATATGCAGCAAGATCGTCTTGACTCATGATAAGTAGGACACAGACATGACAATAATTGCTCAATATCCACATCTATATGCATTTTTTCATTACTATTACCGAGCACGATAAAAGAAAATAAATTAAAACGACGATTTAGAAAAACATTTGGATGAAGAAGTCACCATATTTCTAATTAAAACAAAACCTTGCCCTTTAAAGCCCATGTGTGAGCCAGCTCCTTGATAGCAGCTTTAACCGTGCCCTAATTTGGATTGAACTGTCTCCAGATGAAGGAAATACAGCGGGATTTAGTGGGATCTGTGCCGATTGTAGCAGAATATCATTACACGAGGAACTAATCACCCTGCTCGCTAGACCCCTGTTCCAATCAGAGCTACACATACATATATTATCTGTTACACAAATGAATTTTGCCATTGCAATCATAAAAGTATTAGACTCAATCATTGTTAAATGAAATGCACTGTAAATGGATATTCTCCACAAAATTTTGCTGAACAGTTTTTATTCAACCCCATTATTTTACAACAAAAATATATGTATCACCATGTTAAAGGTACACTATGTGACTTTAGTGTCCATGGAGATGTTATTGCTTTGCTGGGAATGTTTCACAGTATGACATCAACATTGTACTTACATTTAAGTATAAGTGTGTTTATTGCGTAAAATACATGCAGTCTTACTGGGGGGAGGGTCGCCTCTCCACAGATCTGACCTGTTACTCCTGGCATGAAGATAGAGAGGCTAAATGCAGTACAGGAGAACATCCCAGACAAAGCAATAACATATTTAAACCCAACCTTTTCTCACTGGCCATGGTCACATTCATGGTCACATTCCAACTGTTAAAAAGGCTTGATGTGATAGAAAAAAATGTGAATGTTTTCCAGGTTCATGGCCTCAGTTCCCATTTGTAAACCCTATGGCTTGTTCAGATAGCTTGACATTCCAGCGAGACCGCTCTATAGGATCAATGACAAAGACCAAAGTACGCCATGTTTAACTGATGAGTTGTGGAGAGAAGATGCTCAGTGGGAACCGTCTCTGGTCGAAATCTTCAAAGGCGCCGGTTGTTCCTCTGGTCTGCGAGCCTTTATCACGTTTTATGTTATATTCTTTATTCATGACGGGAATCGTTTGTAATGCTTTTCCCTAGTCAGTTTCTTTCGCTCTTTCTCATCACTTTTGTTCACGTTCACCCAGTCCTTTCGATTACCTCAGTCCCCATGTCCGCCGGGACGCCAGGGTACGGCTGTGAATACCCGATCAAGATCTGAATGTCAGCAATATAGGCTGACATTTGAGAGAGTTTATTTTTTAAGAATAAACATTTTGTCTCTTTTTGTCTCGTTCACCAGATTTAGGATTGAGCAGGGGAAATGATTTTGTGCTAGAAAGTGAATGTGTGAGTTATGTGTTCCCCCCAATCCCATCACACACGCAAGAGGCAGCTGGAAACGAGCGTGATTGGAATAACATGGCTCAACGGTTGATTTGGGTTTACCAGCAATGTTTTAGAACAGATGGGCAAAATGCAGAAAACAAATGACTAAACCAACAGCAAGAGAAGCTCAAAATACAAATGTTTGGAAATGTCAACACTGTTTTGTCTTTTTTAAAAACGCACAAAACCTTTGGGAACAACAACAACTGGGAACACGACCTAAGAGCAAAAGAAAATAGCAATAATACAAATAATGAAAAATTATAATAATGGCGCAATATGATTAAAGAGAAATAAAGTATACCAAATCCAACGGAAACATCCCATTACGTCGCCCAAAGTTTTTCAAATGTTCTGGTCATTTTACATCCATGTAAAATGACCAGAACAGTTTCCTGCCGCATCATCATCGGAATCAGAAAATGTTTATTGCCATTGTCAGTGAACAAATTCACAAACAATGAATTGCTTTAGCAGTGAGGTGTAAGATTAAACAATGAATGATGTACAGTCAAATACACACAATGACTCAAACCTTGTTCAGAAAAGCACTATAAAAAATAATATTACTTACTGCATACTTGAAATAACCATTATTCAGTCATTAATAATTCCGCTGCTATTCTAAATACTACATAGTTAAATGGGTGGTGAAGTCAGATCCCATGTAGTCCATAGGAAAGTCAGCGGTAAGTAAAAAATCAGCTGGTATGAGAATGCAACTAATCATCATTGCGGAACTGAAAAACAAAACTACTTTAAACATTTGAAAATACGCTGATATTGTTGACCAAATCTTCCTGAATCTCTTCTCATTTGTCCGTGCTGATTGCTTGTGCGAGCTACAGCACTTGTGAAATGAAGCGTGAACAAGCAGAGCGCAGGGCTAATTTAAGTCCAATACAGCCTGATAATAGAACCTCTAATAAACCGCTAATAGCAACGTGATACAGGGCGGCGTGTACTGCAAACGATTGGGTCGAGATAGGATCAAGTCTGAGAATTAGATCGACTCCACTGTGTATTCAAAAGCAACATGTATGTCGACCTGTATTTTGTGTGTAGCTGTTAGCCTATGTGTGTTAACATGTTGAAGTATGGCCCTGCATCATGGACACATAAAAACAGAATTTAACGAAGTAACTATGTCTGTATCATGTAAATATGCATGCTGTCGAGAGGGTAATATATTGTTATGCTTGTACTCTAGGATTTGTAATCTACAAATCCTAAAATCCTGCTTGTGGTGTTCAAGGCTTTTAACTGTCTTGCTCCAGGCTTCCTCACTGAGCTTCTCACGGTGCAGCACTTAGTCAGAGCTCTGTGCCCCTCAGAGCATTCATCTCTGGTCGTCCTCAGGTCCAGACTCAAGTTTGGTGATCTTTATTTTATCGTCATTTTACCATGCAGGGTTTACCATAGGGCAGAGCTTCTCTTAATCTCTACATACAGAGAGCAGTGTAGGAGTGGAGCAGTCTGTCTCCCTGTCTCTGTCTCACACACAATTGCCCCAGGTTCAGGACGAGGCATGGCTTTGGCCTCTGTCTGGACCATGCACTCTGTCCCTCTCCGTTCCTCTTTGCTCGCCTCACCAAACTGACAGTCATATTTGAATAGCTTGTGTGTGCTTTTATATCGCCTCCTTTCCATTTTGATCCCAAAACTTTTTGTGGTAAATGTGAAACATGAGCGAATTGGTACGAGTCAGCATAGAATAGTGTGTGTGTGGAGCAGGCCCAACGGGCACAGCAATAGAAGAGATCCACTTTGACACAGAAGTAACACGAGTGCATCTTCTCTGAGAAACTCAGTTTTCAGCTGTCCCATCCCACTGTAGGGAGACAGGTAGCTCTGACCCATCCACTGTCTGCACAGCTGAGAGGAGGAGAGGAGAGGAGAGAGCTGAGAGGAGGAGTGAAGAGACAGAGGGAGCTGAGAGGAGAGACAGAGGGAGCTGAGAGGAGGAGTGAAGAGATAGAGGGAGCTGAGAGGAGAGACAGAGGGTGCTGAGAAGAGAGGAGAGGAGAGACAGAGACAGAGGGAGAAGAGAGGAGAGACAGGAGGAGAGGAGAGACAGAGGGTGCTGAGAAGAGAGGAGAGGAGAGACAGAGGGAGCTGAGAGGAGGAGTGAAGAGACAGAGGGAGCAGAGAAGAGAGGAGAGGAGAGATAGAGGGAGCTGATAAGAGAGGAGATGCAAAGGGAGGAGAGGAGTGACAGAGGGAGCTGAGAGGAGAGACAGAGAGCTGAGAGGAGATGACGCACTCAGGGAGGCTCATTTGTCATGTCAGTTCATGGCTTCATGCACAAACCAATGAAAGAGTCACAATATGAGAAAGCCTATTTAATTGACAATAATGACATTAAAACATGTATTTATGCATAAGCTTTCTCCAATATATCAGCAAAATATACAGAGATTATGTAAATAGAATTATATGTAAACCATAACATAAAATAAGGAGTAAAGGAAAATTATGAAAAAAGGTTTTACACAAACAGCCATAAAATAGTTTAGCTAAATATATGTGTGTCATCCATTGGTTTGACATGTATAGTTTAAGACTTGCCCGATCCTTTTGTCGTTGTCTTAGTCTGTGTGTCGTGTGTCGTGTGCATGTGTGTCGTGTGTTCGTGTGCCTGTGTGCCTGTGTGTCTGTGTGCCTGTTGTGTCGGTGTGCCTGTTGTGTCGGTGTGCCAGTGTGTCTGTGTGCCTGTGTGTCGTGAGCCTGTTGTGTCAGTGTGCCTGTGTGTCGGTGTGCCTGTGTGCATGTGTGTCGTGTGCCTGTGTGTCGGTTTGCCTGTGTGTGGGTGTGCCTGTGTGTCGGTGTGCCTGTGTGCATGTGTGTCGTGTGCCTGTGTGCCTGTGTGTCGGTGTGCCTGTGTGTCGTGTGCCTGTTGTGTCAGTGTGCCTGTGTGTCGGTGTGCCTGTGTGCATGTGTGTCGTGTGCCTGTGTGTCGGTTTGCCTGTGTGTGGGTGTGCCTGTGTGTCGGTGTGCCTGTGTGTCGATGTGCCAGTGTGTCGGTGTGCCTGTGTGTCGGTGTGCCAGTGTGTCGGTGTGCCTGTGTGTCGGTGTGCCTGTGTGTCGGTGTGCCAGTGTGTCGGTGTGCCTGTGTGTCGGTGTGCCTGTGTGTCGGTGTGCCTGTGTGTCGGTGTGCCTGTGTGTCGGTGTGCCTGTGTGTCGGTGTGCCTGTGTGTCGGTGTGCCTGTGTGCCTGTGTGTCGGTGTGCCTGTGTGTCGGTGTGCCAGTGTGTCGGTGTGCCTGTGTGTCGGTGTGCCAGTGTGTCGGTGTGCCTGTGTGTCGGTGTGCCTGTGTGTCGGTGTGCCAGTGTGTCGGTGTGCCTGTGTGTCGGTGTGCCTGTGTGTCGGTGTGCCTGTGTGTCGGTGTGCCTGTGTGTCGGTTGTGCCTGTTGTGCCTGTGTGTCGGTTGTGCCTGTTGTGCCTGTGTGTCGGTGTGTCGGTTGTGCCTGTTGTGCCTGTGTGTCGGTGTGTCGGTTGTGCCTGTTGTGCCTGTGTGTCGGTGTGTCGGTTGTGCCTGTTGTGCCTGTGTGCCTGTGTGTCGGTTGTGCCTGTTGTGCCTGTGTGTCGGTGTGTCGGTTGTGCCTGTGAGCCGGTGTGTCGGTTGTGCCTGTTGTGCCTGTGTGTCGGTTGTGCCTGTTGTGCCTGTGTGTCGGTTGTGCCTGTTGTGCCTGTGTGTCGGTTGTGCCTGTTGTGCCTGTGTGTCGGTTGTGCCTGTTGTGCCTGTGTGTCGGTGTGTCGGTTGTGCCTGTTGTGCCTGTTGTGCCTGTGTGTCGGTTGTGCCTGTTGTGCCTGTGTGTCGGTTGTGCCTGTTGTGCCTGTGTGTCGGTGTGTCGGTTGTGCCTGTTGTGCCTGTGTGTCGGTGTGTCGGTTGTGCCTGTTGTGCCTGTGTGTCGGTTGTGCCTGTTGTGCCTGTGTGTCGTTGTGCCTGTTGTGCCTGTGTGTCGGTTGTGCCTGTTGTGCCTGTGTGTCGGTTGTGCCTGTTGTGCCTGTGTGTCGGTGTGTCGGTTGTGCCTGTTGTGCCTGTGTGTCGGTTGTGCCTGTTGTGCCTGTGTGTCGGTGTGTCGGTTGTGCCTGTGTGTCGGTTGTGCCTGTTGTGCCTGTGTGTCGGTGTGTCGGTTGTGCCTGTTGTGCCTGTGAGTCGGTGTGTCGGTTGTGCCTGTTGTGCCTGTGTGTCGGTTGTGCCTGTTGTGCCTGTGTGTCGGTGTGTTGGTTGTGCCTTTTGTGCCTGTGTGTCGGTTGTGCCTGTTGTGCCTGTGTGTCGGTGTGTCGGTTGTGCCTGTTGTGCCTGTGTGTCGGTGTGTCGGTTGTGCCTGTTGTGTCGGTGTGTCGGTTGTGCCTGTGTGTCGGTGTGTCTGTTGTGCCTGTGTGTCGGTTGTGCCTGTTGTGCCTGTTGTGCCTGTGTGTCGGTGTGTCGGTTGTGCCTGTTGTGCCTGTGTCGGTTGTGCCTGTGTGTCGGTGTGTCGGTTGTGCCTGTTGTGCCTGTGTGTCGGTTGTGCCTGTTGTGCCTGTTGTGCCTGTGTGTCGGTTGTGCCTGTTGTGCCTGTGTGTCGGTGTGTCGGTTGTGCCTGTTGTGCCTGTGTGTCGGTGTGTCGGTTGTGCCTGTTGTGCCTGTGTGTCGGTTGTGCCTGTTGTGCCTGTGTGTCGGTGTGTCGGTTGTGCCTGTTGTGCCTGTGTGTCGGTGTGTCGGTTGTGCCTGTTGTGCCTGTGTGTCGGTGTGTCGGTTGTGCCTGTTGTGCCTGTGTGTCGGTTGTGCCTGTTGTGCCTGTGTGTCGGTGTGTCGGTTGTGCCTGTTGTGCCTGTGTGTCGGTTGTGCCTGTTGTGCCTGTGTGTCGGTGTGTCGGTTGTGCCTGTGAGCCGGTGTGTCGGTTGTGCCTGTTGTGCCTGTGTGTCGGTTGTGCCTGTTGTGCCTGTGTGTCGGTTGTGCCTGTTGTGCCTGTGTGTCGGTTGTGCCTGTTGTGCCTGTGTGTCGGTTGTGCCTGTTGTGCCTGTGTGTCGGTTGTGCCTGTTGTGCCTGTGTGTCGGTGTGTCGGTTGTGCCTGTTGTGCTTGTGTGTCGGTGTGTCGGTTGTGCCTGTTGTGCCTGTGTGTCGGTTGTGCCTGTTGTGCCTGTGTGTCGGTGTGTCGGTTGTGCCTGTTGTGCCTGTGTGTCGGTTGTGCCTGTTGTGCCTGTGTGTCGGTGTGTCGGTTGTGCCTGTGAGCCGGTGTGTCGGTTGTGCCTGTTGTGCCTGTGTGTCGGTTGTGCCTGTTGTGCCTGTGTGTCGGTTGTGCCTGTTGTGCCTGTGTGTCGGTTGTGCCTGTTGTGCCTGTGTGTCGGTTGTGCCTGTTGTGCCTGTGTGTCGGTTGTGCCTGTTGTGCCTGTGTGTCGGTGTGTCGGTTGTGCCTGTTGTGCTTGTGTGTCGGTGTGTCGGTTGTGCCTGTTGTGCCTATGTGTCGGTTGTGCCTGTTGTGCCTGTGTGTCGGTGTGTCGGTTGTGCCTGTTGTGCCTGTGTGTCGGTTGTGCCTGTTGTGCCTGTGTGTCGGTGTGTCGGTTGTGCCTGTGAGCCGGTGTGTCGGTTGTGCCTGTTGTGCCTGTGTGTCGGTTGTGCCTGTTGTGCCTGTGTGTCGGTTGTGCCTGTTGTGCCTGTGTGTCGGTTGTGCCTGTTGTGCCTGTGTGTCGGTTGTGCCTGTTGTGCCTGTGTGTCGGTGTGTCGGTTGTGCCTGTTGTGCCTGTGTGTCGGTGTGTCGGTTGTGCCTGTTGTGCCTGTGTGTCGGTGTGTCGGTTGTGCCTGTTGTGTCTGTGTGTCGGTGTGTCGGTTGTGCCTGTTGTGCCTGTGTGTCGGTGTGCGTGCTGTGAGCTTATTGCAGACAGCTGGAGATGTTGTTGCCTGGTTAATGAGTGGTGTCTGCAGGTGCAATCTGCTCACTCACCGACAGAACAGCAGGACCCACACCAGCTCCGTGAATGAAGAGCTCAATATAGGAAGAGGATTTGTGGAATATTAAAATGGGGCTGATGTGTATTCTTTTGAAACTTTGAAAGATTAATTGTTGGGTTTGATGCTTCTTCTTCTTTTTTTCTTCACGCTTTATTTTTTACACAAACATTGGAAGTTTTTGGAGTTATTTTGGCGTAAATATATAACCATGAGAAAGATGATCTAATGTATAATGTATATAAATTGCCTTGAACTTCTTAGAGATAAAATAGGCTTTTTCTGTTATCAGCAAACAATTCACTTTCTTACTGATCAATTATATCAGCAAATTACATAACTTATTCACTTTCAAAATATATATAGTGTTATTAAACGATTAATGGAATGGAATGCATATTTATATTCACAGTATAGAGGTCATGATAAAAAAAATACTGTTAATGTTAAGATTATTGTGAGAAGAAACATCACAATTTAACGATTATTCAAGATTATTGGAAATTTAAAAAAAAAAAAATCATTCTATTACATCACTGTTCTATTAATACTTGACCAGCTTTAGAAAATCAAACTTTCTGAGTGCTAAAGTAAACTTATTGTGACGTAAACTGCCGCACAAAACTCATTTTACATTTGCGTATACTTTTTGGGGTCCAGATTGAATAGAAATTACATAATTTTGCATCTAGAATAGTCACAAATATTAGTTTTTAGTTCTTATGATAATATTGTGTGTAACATTGTGAATCACGGATTAATCTTGACATCCCTAATTCACAGTTATGACCAAAACCTCCTTTCCATGTGATGCTGTTTTGTAACATTAAAACTTCAAATTTCTAATATTATTTTGTACTGACATCAATCACGGCACTTTCTCCCTCAAATCTGACTGGTTTTAGTTTTATTAGGCTCCAGACGCAGTCACTGAGAGGATAGATGACTTCAGTGCCATGACAGACACTACAATGTCTCTCTTTTATAACCAGCGCTTTTTAATGAAGCCAAAGATGAGCTGACAACTCCCTTATTTTCATCTGTCTCAAGTGTCATTGTGATTTTGTGTGGAGGTGAAAAATGCCCTCTTGGAGGATTACAGAGAACCCCGTGACGCAAATTGAATGGATTTATGTTTTCAGAAGAATTGCGAAAGCCGAATGTCTAACTTTAAGAATCCTCTATATTCCAATAGTTTGTAGTCTGGAACCAAATGTCAAACAAGAGAGCCGTGGAACAATCGGATAAGTTTGGTAAATACATTTATCACACTGTAGTGTCAGAATACTTTTGAATGAATGTCATGTTATGTATTTAGCATTTATGACATTGGGCTAACTGAAAATGTGATGTCAATACAATGTCTATGTCTATTACGGCATCAATTTGTCAATATGTGAGTAGCAAATAGTTGTAAGTTTAATTGTGATGCTGTTTCTGACTTCAATAGGTTTATTTTGTATTGTTGTTGAGCATGTTGTAAATATGAGTCGGTGTAACAGTCTTGTAGATATAAATAGGTTGTTATTTTTCATCATATGCAGTGACAAACTGTTAGCAGCTCAGATCAATGTTGTTGGAGGTGAGTTTACAAAGCTCGGTAATTGGCTTCCTCACACAAACACACAGGCTAATTGTCTAAAGTTTTAAAGTTTCCCTGCTGTTATCTCTGCCTGAACAAACTCCCTGCTTAGGTTTTAAATCTTTAATACAGTACTAACTACTCACCCAATCAATACTGCTATTGTCTAGCTCTTGGAGAACGTTATTGCATTGGAAAAAGTTTTTCCTCTGAGTCACAAAGTGTTTGGGCATTTACTGTGATAAAAACCTGTTCTGCTTTTAGCTCTTTCTTTATCAACCTCCTGGTTTTTTGCTCACATTTTTTCGAAAGAAACTGATTGGAATAAAGTCAGATTGTCTCATGCTAATGGAGATGACATTGATTTGTTATTTTGCATAAACATACATTCATCAGCAAAAGCAGTACTTTTTACTGCTTCTGTGGCATGTCCTAAAAACATCTTGATGCTGTTTTGTAACTCTATATCTATTCTTAAAATAGGCATACAATATCATAGCTGGTAAATCAGAACGTCCATCCATCATTTTTCTACCGCTTGTTCCCTTTCAGGGTCACAGGTGACTGGAGCCTATCCTAGTGACTTTGGGCCTTAGGCGGGGTACACCCTGGACAGTGGCCAACTTGTCGCAGGGCCAAACACAGAGACATAGACATTACAGACAGTTCACTCTCACATTCATTCACTAGGAACCCGGAGAGAACCCACGGTAACACGGGGAGAACATGCAAACTCCACCCAGAGAGATCATGTGATGTTGGTCTGGTCCGGGAATCGAACCCATGATCTCCTTCTTGGGAGGCAAGAGCGCTAACCGCCTTTGCCACCGTGCACCACTTTTATGCAGGAACGTGTCCTGCATAATTATAAGCAAACATTCTTCAAAAAGGTATTCTGCACTGGAGTCAAAATTATGAATTAGTTCTAATGTCATTTTTAACTTTTTGGCATGTGTCAATGTAAAAGCAAACAGGAAAAAAGCATTCTAAATCAAGACTTAATCAAGAAAATCATGAATTAAAATGCCTCATTAACGTTTTCATTTTAAAAACAGTACATTTCTGTCAGACCTTGGCAATATGTTTAGTTAGTTATTGTGTCAATACTTTTGCAGCGTACAGTATCGTGGCGCTCTTTCATGAAACAGAATCCCTTCACTCTTCATGACGCTGTTGCTGTTTAATGAGGCCAATCTAAATCACGTTTACTTTCTCACGAGTCAAGTCAACAAGTTTCCCTCCTCTCCTTCAAAAACACTCGCACACCTCATGTTCAAACTACTACATCGTTCAATACATCAACTCTACAACATGCGAAACATATGCTTACACAAAGCCTGAAAGATTTTGCTCCTCTCAAAATGTCACGCGTTGAAGGTGCTCATTAGCAGTTGCCTGGAGCCCTCGCGCCTTTTCTGCCGACGTGTGTTTGAGGAGATTGCCATCTTCACAACATTAATCCTCCCATTAGAGTCAGTGATGGCGGCGTGACCACAGAGGAGCCACAGCACGCAGGCCTGTGACAGGAGCAGGCAAAGTTAATCACTCTTATGTCCAAGTGGTTTTTAGAGAAGCCCAGAGAGGTTATGCTGTTAGAACATGCACAATTAACAAGCTTAATCACTGGTAAGAATGATGTTTGTGTCTGGCAATGGTTGTAAACAAAGCTATTTACTTCTGTTATAAGACAACAGCTCTACCATCTTAGCCATGGTTGTAAGTGGACCTGGGAAGAAAAAAAAAATGATTCAAGAGAAAGGGTTGATAAGAGAAATTATTTTTAGCTTCAGCACTGGCACACATAAGATATAGTCACTAATTAATTAACAACAAAATATTGTTTGTAAATGTAAACATGTTTTTAGTTTATATTCAGGCTTCTATTCTATGTTTTCTGATTGTTAAAGGGACACACCTTTACATGTAATTTGAAAAGAAATTACATCTATTACAGCTTTTATGGAAGAAAAAATAAATAAATTCACCATGACTTCTGAATACAGTCATACACACAGATGAAAAGAGTCCATTTCCACCTGTCGGCATTGAACAGTTTATTTATTTCTGCAGTCAGTAGTGAAAGAGCCACACGGTTATTTCATGGTTGTTACGTGCAGCATGTCAAATTGGACATTATGGTACAGAGTTCTTGTGTTTGTTGTGGACTTCCTGTGATGTGCTCTCTGTGACCGTGTGTTTGATTATGCGTCAGCCTGGACCTGCCTCTCGTCTCGCTCTGTTCTGATTTGAAACGACTGAAGGTGTGTTGTTGCATGCCTCTAAACTGGGACAACATTTGCATCTCTGTTTGAAATGCTAATTTCAACCACATTGGTTTCTCCCCCAACATGTTTCTCCTCACCTGCACATGTGTTCTCTCAGTGATTATTACCAATATGGAACAGCTATGTATAGTTTTACTATGTTAGTTGATTTTTTTGGGTTATTTTTCTCTTTAAATGCTAGTGGTTTGTTTACTTCATAGCAGGAAATACATTGCTGGCACATTGTGCCGATGAGGGGGAAATGGAAAGTAAACACAGAAAGTAGGGTATATTTTAACTGGCTAATGACTGAGGAGGCTCTGCTTAGCGACTGCTGCCTGACATCTGCAAGACTGCATTTTTATCAAGTACCTGAGTTATGGGAGGGCACAGGGAGCTAAAGAGGATATTTTTAGTCCTATGCAAAAACTACACTCTATAAACACATCTAACAAATCTGAATGTGCTGCTTTACATAGTATTGCACACTCCAGTGACCAGCGGAAGGAAATTGCATTAGGGTGGCAATGGCAACACTGTAATATTTGATGGCATTGTATATTACTGCATATTATTGCACAATATTGTCTTTAAATACTGCATGTGGATGGTAAATTAATTTCATTCATTCATATCACCCTGTGTTTCTTGTGCAGAACGTGTATTACACCAGCTCTCAGCAGCTGCACCTCGGGGTGCTCAGTCCCACCATCGACGACGATGACAACAAGTGTCTGGTTGATGTCAACAACAAACCACGCCTCCTTGAGTGTCGCTATGCAGCCAATAAGCACATGAAGCTCACCTGGGCCTTCTCTCAGGTACCACACTTCTGCATTTGCTACTTTCATACTATGGGACTTAATGGTATTCCGGACATTTGTACAAGTACAAGAACATTTTATTATTATTATTACAATAGGAACCTGGCCAAGGTAGCAGCCAACACAATAAACACTGTACAGAAAATCACAAAATATTACATTTTAAAAACAATTCTCTCTCAAGAAAAACATAAACATTTCTCCACACTTTTTAAAATGTATTGAACTGACCAAGTGAGATTACAGATTTCAGTTTGTCTTTGGCTATTATTATGGACAGTGCTGCATATGGACAGAATAAAAGATCCTGCTGAGATCATTCTCATCATATTACAGTATTGCACATGAAGATGGGATGACACGTGTACAGGGCGAGCTGTTAGAAGTGTTTATTGTACAGTCTGACACAGGCAGACCTGTGAAAATTCTCCTCCACACAGCGAGGGTGGATCAGTCTAGAGCAGAGTGTCCTGCAGAGGACGGGACTCATGTTCCAGCATAGACGTGAGTTTAACCAGAACTCTTCAGTCCCCCACCTCCTGCAGTGAGTCCAGAGCATGATTTCTTGATGATCTTATCCAGCTTCTTCTTCCTCTGTCTCTCTGTGATTGGAGTTGTGTACATACTCATTTTTGAATGTGACAGAGCACAGGTCTATGTGTATTTCAACTAATTATTCTCTCTTAATTATCTTTATTAAGGCTCAAACTGTGGTTGTGGATTTGATTGCCGGGATTGACTGGGATGATTTATATAAATTATGTTTAAAATCAGCACAAACATTTGAACAGAAAATTCTGAAAATGCCTTGGTTGAGCAGTAATCTAATGAAACTTGCTCCTTGTGCTACCCTTTAAGAGTTTTTAAACATTAAGCAACAAAAACAAAGACACAAACAAAACAAAAAAAACGTTTTCAAGTTGTGGAGGGAGGGGGGGGGCGTTCTACTGCAGACGCATGTGGGTCATCCAGACCCCGAGAGAGCGTGAGGTTTATATCGTGTTCGTTTTTGGTTTTCTCCTGAATTGAAAACTGCAATACTGGTCGTCGCATACAGCTCCATTTACTGCAGGTTTAATCATGGTCATTTTCCTCCGTCTTTTCCCTTCACATCTGTCCAGCTGCATCCACTGAACAAAGTGATCCCCTGTTGCCAAGGCAACAGAGCTGTTTGAAAGTGTGCTTTTTTAATTAGCCTTAGCTTTGGCTTTGGCCAGGATTCAGAATTTAAACTTTTAACTTGTGTCCAAAAGATCTTGTGAGCTGCTCCCGTGGGATCAGAGAGAAGTGCTTTGTGGAGGAAAACTTGTGGCAGGAGTCAAGTGAGATGAGAAAGTTTATTTTAGGGTCAAAAAGATGAAAGATTTACTGGGTATGGGCAAATGAAATGTGCTAAAGTCAACATCAGAGCACTTCAGAGGCCAGAGAGCTGCTGCTGGAGTGAGGCAGGATTCAAAGTTAAACCAGGAGCGTCTGCGTGACAGATACTACATGTGTGTGCTATTCCAACTAGTGTAATCTATTACTTCATCACAAAGCAGTTACAGAGGTTGAAAAGAGTGGATTAATTACTTCAGCCATGTTTGAAACAAATAACTAGGCTTGTCCAGAGTAATGAGCCATTATTGTATTAAATTGTTTCTTTTGTAGATCAGCAATGTGTGTGAGTGAGAATTACAAATCAGCTGAATCCACTAATAGATGAAGTACATATCTTACAGTTTATAGCTTTAACTGCATGATCATGAAAACCAGTTGGTTATAGTGGATTCTTTATAATTGTTTTGTACAAGGACTTTGTGAACAGCTCAGCTATCGAGCCTTTAAAGGACATTTTGTGAAGTTATGTTGAAATCTTTTTCTTACCAAGAAATAATTCACTCAGTTAATAATCTTAAAAGCGCAATGGACGATTTTTCGGCGATTTGAGAACGCAGGCGGAAGTGCGCATGCGCACTCCCCCGTGTGGACTGATACAACACACGCGTGCGTTTGTTTATTAGTGCAACGGAGCGCATCACATCTCTCGTCTCCCGTAGATTTCTGTCCACTTCTGCGTCAGCTCGAACTGTCTTTCTCGTCTTCATTTTGCCCCGTACACTGAGGGAACTATATTATGATAGATCCATGCGCTTAGGCACGCGGAAACGTGGGCACGAACCGCACGCGGCTGCAGGTGAGTTTGGAGTTTGGAGAACAGCTTGAAATGACTTCAAAGACGATGAGGATGCAAGACTTAAATAAGACCATGAGCGACTGAAGCTGCGGCTGAGCGAGGAGGCAGCACTGGAGCAGTGGACAGACATTAGTGAATTATTGATGGGGAGATCTTTTACCATATTCAACTACCTATGACCCTGAGAAGCCGCCTCAGATAAAGACCTGACTATTAACGATAAATGTGACTTTCAAATGGATATGGGAATGATAATACACATACTTCGCTTTAGTGGTCTTCTAACAGATATCCACATACATAAATCATTGAAATTTGAAAAATTAATTGTTAAATTTCAGGATTATCTGTGGAAACAAACATTTGACAGCAGACAGTCCCTTATAACTCTGGGTTGGTGCCATTGATTGTGCTTGTGGTGACTTGTTGCCTGAGTGTAGGGCCCTGCTCTTCCTCCGGGTGCCTGTTCTCCGGCTCGCTGCCTCACTGACAGACTGATTAACTAGTGCTCCGGCCTTAATAGCATGGAATCAATAGTGAAGTCCAAGTGTGCACTCTGCAGAATGACGGACCCTTAGCGGGTAGTGCACGGGACACGAGCCTGGACCAGAGCCACGTGTTTGTCAGCGAGCGCCACAATAAAAGAAAAGTCTGCACGTCTTTAAACTCTGCCTGCACTGAAGGAAGAAGGCCAAAGCAGCAGACTTTTAAGTACACTTGTGGAAGTCACTCAGGAGGTCGCACAACTCAAAGACGAACGATCGACTTGCCATCAGTGGACTGTTGGGATTACGTCAATAAAGTCTGCTTCAGCTCAAACACACACACACACACACACACGCATCACACACACACACACACGCATCGCACACACACACACACGCATCGCACACACACACACACACGCATCACACACACGCATCGCACACACACACACACACGCATCACACACACACACGCATCGCACACACACACACACACGCATCACACACACGCATCACACACACACACGCATCGCACACACACACACACACACACACACGCATCACACACACACACACACACACACGCATCACACACACACACGCATCGCACACACACACACACACACACGCATCACACACACACACACACACACGCATCACACACACACACACGCATCGCACACACACACACACACACACACACGCATCACACACACACACACGCATCGCACACACACACACACGCATCACACACACACACACACACATCACACACACACACGCATCACACACACACACACACACATCACACACACACACACACACATCACACACACACACGCATCACACACACACACACATCACACACACACACGCATCTCACACACACACACACACGCCAAGACCAGGAGCCAAAGTCAAAACAAGTTGTATCTGCTGATGTAAGCATTCTTGTAGAACTCACACAATATATAGTAAGTCTGTGACTGCCTTGTGTGTGTGAAGCAAAATATCTTTGTGCCATTTACTCTAAAAATAACTAAATGTGACCTCCAAAAGGTTATTGCAAACTGTGAGTTGGGAATTTAACTATACTTCAATAGTTTATCCATTGTATCACAAACAACACTCTCTCACGCTACAACCACTTTTTTATATATTTACCTTCTTGAATTTAAATGCCAAAATAAATGTATTTTTTGTTGTTGCATATTACCTTGGCTCCTTGTGCAAGACAACCACATTGCATAGTAAAAATCAACTGTAGAACACTTATTGTCCACTATTTATTCCAATTCAGAGCATATACTTAAGCTCCATCTGTGTACAGTACTTAAAATAATAGGGCTCATGTGAATCTGAATTTTTATTGCATAAAATGTATAAAATAAATATGAATTAAATGTTATTTTAGCTGTATATAATTCATACAATAGACAACCCTTTATTTTGGGTAATTTGTGGGGACTAAATATAAAACTTTTTTACTCCTTTTAAGATAACGCTTTTTAATCTAATGTAATGTGAATGTTTTTGTTTTTTTCAGGGTGGCTTTATCCAAAACACAGAGTCCCTCAACTGTCTGGAGCTGGTGGAGAGCCGACAGTCCGAGTTCAGAGTCCAGTTGTCCATCCAGGCCTGCACCAATCAGAGGTGGACCATCACAAACATCCTCACTGTCCTGCCACAGTGAACGCATCAGTGTGGACCCTATTCACTGCTGCCCCGAGTCTCCAGCAACCGAAAAGCAGACACGGAAAAATCTGACATTAACCGTAATTAAAGTTTGAATGATACACGCAGCAGCTCTTGGGTCAGGTCTGAACTAATGACCGTTCTACACCAGTAACCTCGAGGCAGATGCGGTCTAGCTATAAAGCACGCAATTAAAAGGGAGTAAATGGCCCAAACGATTCCGAGGATGGGGCAGTGAAAGCGGAGAAGAGCGTTTTATGGGTTATTGCGTTTGCACAAACCTGGGATGACTTTGGGGCTTGTGAAGAGGAGGTTCTATCATTGCTCAATCGCATGAGAAATGAAGGGAATGATTGGAAATTGCTTCGACATCAGGCAATTCTAGTTGAGGCTATGTTGTGTTGCTTGGTCTGAGTGGGAAACTATCTGCAGACATTTGGTGTTTTATTCCCTTTGTTAAAACTCTCAAACCACTTTATTACACCACAACTTAACTTAATATAATTCATAGCAAGAATGACACGCCGGCCTAAATCACCTCACGTGCGGCAATGAATACTAATTATTTATCAAATGTCATCCATTTTTTTACAAAAGCTCCTTTTCGATTCATATTCCATTTTATTGGCTGCAAATGTTTGGTTTAAAGTTACCAATCTGCCACAAAGCAACAAAAATGTGCATTACATAAAGCATTTACTGTATGTCTCTGATCTGACATAGTACTGCAAACCCTGTGCTCACACTTCATTTTAGCCCCTGACAACATGACTTGTTGTTTGGTATTAGCTCACTGTCACAAAGGCAGGTGGTAGGATATTACACAAGGAAGTGAGAATTTGCTCAGTTTTGTGTTACATAATGTTTTACATAATTCACTGACATCGTCTAAACCTAAAACATTTCCTGCCAGACAAATCAAACCTGTGGCCCTTAGCAATACCCCTTTTCTCAAGAAAAGAGTGACATTTATAAGCAGAACCAGCTAATTTAACAGATTTTTGCATCTGACAATGTTTATGCCCACGCTTAAAAAGATCAGTGTGTAAAACTGCGTGTGTGGGAGTGAAAAGCCTGCTCCGACTGACAGAAAATAGCTAGGATTGTACTTCTAGTTTTACTGTACTCTGCCAGGTAACTCTATTCAGCCCTTATTCAAGTGTCCTACTTACTTTCCTCTGGGCCTCTAAATGTCACTGCTAACGTAATGCCCCATTTTTGTGGCATTAAAGAGAGAGACATTTTACGAAGTCTGCCGTTTGTGGACACTAGGCCTGAAAACATGGCATCATAGTTGAGCCTTAAGCTAAATATAAGATACTTTTCAAAACCTATAGATGTCCCAAAGTGAAGTATTCACTGGTACGTAAAGGTCTTAACATGCTGCCAGTGATTATCCATCTGTAACTCACTCTCCGCTTTGTGTTCATTAATTATTGATTTATTTTAGCCAGACTCTGCTAATTCTCCATAAGGACTCAATGGAGCAGGAAGTGGAGCTCCGCATTTTTAAGGCATCCAGGAGCCAGTCGGTTTCGTGAAAAAGGCCTATTGACAAATAACATTACCTGATACTTTTATTTTGTTAAATTCATGTTTAAACTATTAGAAAATGGTTTCAGTTGAGTGTAAATTGGCCATTTTCAGTTTTAAACTCAGCAACTCAACTCACACAAATCTTGCAAATTTCCACTTTTATTTTTCTACTTTTCTTCACAAACTGCCACTAGACTGATGTAAAACTATGATAAACATTTACCGTAGGGACTATCCCACCAAAAAAACACTCAGAACTGGAATCTGAGAACCTGCCATGTGCAATTCATAAATCAGGAAAGAATCATTTGCCTGAAAAATGTGCAGGGTTAAGTTCCTGTCCCAGTGTCACTCTGGGCAGTCTCATGTATCTAACCTCAAATGATCGCTGCAGCAGCCACCTGTAATCTGTGGCGAGACCTCCAACCGACAGCATGATAGATGATGGGAGTTTGCTGTCTGACGGGCCGTCCTTCAAATGGGACACGGCACCCAAAGGTCCCGGCCTGTCTGTGGGGTCTTAAATGTTCAGCCCCTCCTCCTGCCCCCCAGTGCTGTGATGTGGATGTGAATGCACAGAGGCTGAGTAATGGACACACAGAGGTTATGTCACCCCAAGTGCAGATGGGTGACAAGTAACAGGACCTGACTGGCTGGGGTCTTGTGTCCTCAGGGACCCTCAAGTCAAGTCACTCATTTTTACTTATTTTTGTCTATTACTGTTATATCTTAAACATGGCAGAATCTTGTCTCAAATGTCTAAAACGTGCACCTCGTCACTACTACGAGACTGTTCAGCCATAGGTAGAATATCTTTTCATATTATTTTGCTCTGATAATCATTTGCACACATTGGCTGTATTAATTGATTGCACAAGGCTTGCACATGCTGGAAAACATGGATTATTGTCATTTGCCAATAGATTAGATTTTTGCCTCTTTGCTGAAAAATGGTGTCTGTACGCTGTGTTATCATCTCACTTTTAATTAGTTTTTGCCTATTTGCTCTAACCTGCATGTGGTTCCGTAAAGGATCCTGGTGACAACTGTAAAGTACATTTTCATACAATTCAGACTCATGGTTGGAAACGAGGCTTCTTAAGCTATTCAATCCACTTGTTTTTCTGTTTAAAGGCGAGTTTATACTGATTTGACACTCCCATTTCTGCTGTTCCACTTTTTACAGATATCTAAGAACGACACAAACCTCATTAAGTACGACTACTCTGTAATCAATCTTACATTTATTCAAAAACTCACTGTGTCATTAATAATTGAAGACCAAAACAGGCCTAAACTCCTCCATTATTCATGTGGCCGTTCTGTATTGAGTGTTTGTCCCACTGGCTGAGGTGATGCGTTGCTGAAGCAGAGATGTGCAGATGTTTATATCAGCTACTGTGTAGCCCTGTGAGCCTCTGTGGACTGTTCTGCTGTGGCTCAGGTGCAGACCTCCTCCAGTCTCTCCATTTTGGGGGAGCTGTTTATCAAGTCAAATGTCTGAACTATTTTATTATTAGTGTATTTAAACGGGATATTTATAACAGTAAAACTTTAACCCGTAACTGTCTCCTGTGTCTTCTTTCATTGGTTTGAGTTAAAAGCAACATTTCTCCTGAGAGTTTGTTATGAAGATGCTTTACAGAATAACTCAATCAAAATAAGGTCCCAACCGCCTGGATTCCTGAAGAGTATTTCTACTGAAATTTTGAAGGACAAGCTGTTGCCATAAACAAACACATGTTTGTGGCTGGTTTTGAGCTCATGAACAGTAACAATAACCTGCAGTTTTCTCCTCAGATTATTGTACACAATAGACCCATGACAAAAATGTGATAAAAAGAAAAAGGGCTTCCATTCACCTAAACAAGAGCCTTATTTCACAATGAAAATTGTGTACAATAGAACACAGATCTATTTGTTTTTTGATCTGTAATAGAATGCAATTCAAAGTAAATGAGTGAATGAGTCTTTATATTTATACAGTGGGCACTTTACACTACACAAGACCAGCGTAAACAGACTAACAACACGTCTCATCCATTGTACTGACCATGTTGTGAATACTGAACATGCAAACAATCAATACATCTGAAGTGGTCCAAGTGCATCTGCTAAGGTCCCATTCATTTTCTGTAGCTGCAGGAGGCAGTGAGGAGAAAGGCAGTGGTGCTCCTCTGTGCGGCGCACTGGAGTGAAATGATGAAACATGGATGAGCTGCTGGACCCCTGAGCGGCGCTAACATCAATCCAACTAAAGCCACTGTTTAGGCCGCTCCGTCTCGCGCTGCATTGTTTACAGAAACACTTCATAACTGACAGGGAAATTGTGGTCAACCGCAGTGAAATAGTAAAAACTGCTGTGAAATATGAACAACCTGAAGAACTGCAAGATTAGCAGTCAATGTTCACACTTCATGTTCTTTTCATGTGCTAAACAAAATAGATACAGAGCTCAAGTAGCCTATAAATGTTTAATTGAGTGGCATATCTTTTTTTTCTGTACTAAAACTATATGGAAAACTATATTCTGTGGAAGCTTGGGTACCACACTTTTGAGAAACACTGCCATAGTACTGGTGAGTGAGTGAGGAGAGGGACAGATCCTCTGCCTGCTTTTATATTTCCCAGATTTTCATGATTGTGCGGCTAAAGACAACATATTCACCCCGTATTTTTCTTTGAAGCTCTAAATTCTGCAGAATGTGAGCTTCCTTTTCACTGCTGACATGCCAACACATTATGAATGAGTGCATCATGCTTTAAGCCAGCATTGCACTTGGTCTTCATAAAACCCATAAAATGTGCGGTCCGTGGATGTCATCTCGTAAAGTCGTAAATACTGTTTCTATTGTTTGGAATAGTTTATGGCTCATAAACAAGCCTCTCATAACACTAAGGCAATTGAAAAGGGAGTCCATTGAAGGAAGCAGGCCTATTTACATGAGCTGAGTAATAACTGCAGCCTTGAAACAAACTCTAATGGTTCCCCAGCATTGCCTTGTCCACGCCTCATTGGCTGTTGTTCTACTCACTAACCAATCAGAGCGACAGAAATGGTCCACTTGATTAAGGCTCCTGTCTATACCGATCTTCAAACTTGTGATAAAGTGGAATGGAATGGTTGAAAATTCACCTTGAATGAATAGTTCGTTTGCCAGAATTCAATCAAATAAACCTAAAAAATCATAATTTTAAGCCTCAGCTCAAAACATGGCACTGGAAAAACTGAGTGAATGACTTTTTGCAAAAGAAAGCAATTTTACTCTAAAGCAATTTTTATTTCATTTTAGAAACCTTTCACTGATTTTAATGTAATGTTCTGTCTTCTGCGTCTGATTCGGACCCATCCTTCAGGGCCTTCTGGGGCTTATAGCAGGACGATCAGAGATCAAATTATAGTCTTTTTATTCAAATACATGTATATAATTTGGTTGTTCCACAGAATGGATTATACTTCATGGTGACTCCACTAAACCAAGTATTTTGTGCCCATATTAACAGCTGTAATTGAATAAATGAAAGAGCTCAAAGCAATACCATTTTCATGTGATGGTGACTAGAAACACAGTGCATATTTAATGAAAAATAAGACACAGTTATGTGCAAATGTGCATGTGTTTAGAGAAAATGAACAACAAAGGAAACAAAAAATGAGGAACATTTGATGGTGAAATGAAGGAGCAGGAGGATGAGCAGCGCTCCGACAGGGTTTAGGTGAACACAGGACCTGTGGGAGAGAGAGTGGAATCCTGCTGGATCTGATTATCAGATTAAGGCAGAAGTGCAATATCAGCAATATCTGAGCATGACAATGAAAGCTCTCCTGGCAGAGAAAGGCCTAATCTCGTGTTTCAAATTGGATAAAGCCTCCACACAGCAGGAAAGCGTCACAGGTATAGTCGCTCTGAATTCCCATGTACTACATTTGGAACTTGTGAAATCTTCTGGTTACAAGAATCAAATAAACGTGGGTATTGCATGAATATTTTTGAGAATATAGGGAGTCTCATACACCACATAAGAATTCCCTATAGTTTGTTTGGCTGTTTAAAATCAATGTATTTATTTTTCTCTATGATAACTGTTTTATTGAGGTTAGCGACACCTCCATCTAAGACCGCTACATAAACAAGTATACAGGTATTTTTTTCAGCTGCCAAAATAATGCTATTTTGGTCGGTGGTAATGAGAAGACATGAATAATGCAAATAATACTGTGTAGGGTTACAGGTACAGTATGATAGCTATTTAGGACAGTTTTCTAACACTTTTACTTTATACAGTTCCTTACTAGGCATTAGACCAAAAAGCACTACATTTATGACTATATTTTAACAACTGTGTATGTATTGAATATTTTGGTACAAAGTATACGGTTAAGCATACAGTTAATATCAAAATATCCAAATGTGTCCCAGGCTCGGAGTGAGAGCGGCTGCTGCTGAAGTGCTGAGCAGCATTAGTGATGATGGCTGTGGATGATGAGAGCTTGTCCTCCTGCTCAGAAAGCTCAGAGATATTAGTGCTGTAATAACCCTGGCACAGAGCGGCGGATGTCCTGCCAACAGCCAACAGCCCGTCACACAGGCCTCTCTGCCAGTCCCTCGCTCTTCTCCTGGACACAAATGCAGCTGGACACGGGGACCGAGCAGGGGGACAGAGGGACAGTCATGGGAAGGAACTGAGGCCGGCATGTTGACTTTTACAGTCTCAGAGATGCTTACTCAAGAGCGGCTACATAAATCACACACAAGCAGCAGTCCATTTGAGAGCGGCACAACTGTCTGGTGCCAACAGTGAGCGGCCACACTCCTGTACTCTACAAATGACCTTTTTTACCCTTTGCATGATGGCAACAATGGTGCGTCAGTCACTTTGTAGGAGTTCAATCACTGAGTCCATTTGAGAGTGTTATAGAAGTACTCTATAAGCATGTTTACTCAGTTACATTGTCTCAGTTACATGTTGAGTAAATACCCCCTTATCATTGCGGGTGATTTTTCCAAAACCGCCTGACTAGAATTTGTTTCTGAACCCCTGAACAAACAAATTGACTCTTTGTGAAGTTTAGACTCAATAGTTTATGCCTGATTTACACAGGAACAAGCTCTGCACAGAGGAATATCAGAGTTTCATTGACAAATTGGTTGGATTTGGATGATAAATCTACATTGAAAGCTGACGTTGTTTAACTTGTTTAACTGTGCCTTGGAAAAAAGTCAATAATTCCAGGCTGAATCCATATAAAAGTGACATTTTTGGAAATTTAAGGTAATTTTTTATTTGTGAAAACTGACCCTGATTCATTTCAAAATGGTTTGTTTATTATGGCCAGCAGCTTGATAGTTTTCCTTTTATCAGATGGTGAACAAAAATGAATAAATTATGAGTTGTTTTTGGACTGCATACTTTTGCAGTGTAATAATACAATAAAAGTGTTGTTTACACTTCCCACTGTGAGTCATTGACAAAAGATTTATGTTTAATTCAATTATTTTAACACAATATCCTTCAGATATGATTTTGTCTTTCCTTTTTCCGATCCATCTTTTGAAAATATCAGATTGTGTGTATTATTTAATGTTTTGTCCTGCTAATTACATTCACTTTAAATCATAAATTAGATTTCTTGAACCACTACTTATTGTTGTCCTTACTTGAATACAGTTTTGAAATGTGAACAAAACTAAAGTGTAAACTGGACCTTTACAAATGCTTTATATACAATATAATATTTGCTCTTAGCCCCCAGTGGATCCTAAAACTTTTTCAGAAGTTTTAGTGTTAAATCAAAGTCAGGGAAAGGATGACAAAACCAGTTTAGGGATGTTGTTGTGAGATTCTGCTCCGTAAGGACTTTTGTCAGGCTCACTCAGCAACACATCCAGCACAAAAGGCCAATATAGATGAAAACAAAGTGTTGCTCGCTCACGATGCCATTGGTAGTTTGAATAAATCAAAGGTTCACTGTCGACTCCTGTCGAGGCAGTAACTGGTGGTGCAGGAATATCAGAGAAATGCAGGGTTTTTTCTGTCATTGGTTTGACCAAAAACAAGCAGTTTATTATTTATTTAATTTATCTTTTTATTTTTTTAGGGTGGTGGAACTCAGTAACAACCCCTCATACCCCTTTCCTCCCCATGGAGAGGGGTCCGCTGAGGTGGCTGGGGCATCTGTATATGTATGTAGTATGGGATACCTCCTGGGTGCATCCCAGTGCAAAACAACCATGAACCACATGCTGTGTTGTACAAACATGTCATGTGTTTTATTCAACTTAAAATGTGAAGGTTTAAGTATCAATACCTAAACAATACTGATAACTTTTTAAGTTGCATTGGTAACCAACCTAAACTCTCAATAAAATCTGAATGAAAAAAGTGGGTTTCATAACTGTAAAAATATACTTTGGACCCACCTATGTTTTAGGTTGTGCTACTAAAAAATGTTATTTTAATTTTTCAGTTAATGGTGTTTTACCAATTTAAGTGATTTTAGTTCAACTTGCATTTCACCAATATCCAAGTGAAGGTGCTTTACTTGTAGATCAGGTTAAAGGGTGCATACTTTTTGGCACTGTACCACACAGTTCAATGTCATACTGTGATTCATAACATCTTCATGGAGACAAGCAGGTGATGCACCTTTAAGCTTAAAAGGTTGCTTTTTGTAACCAATCCACGCCAGGAGTCTCATTTCCTCCTGGCGTGGACAGCAGCGTATTTCTCCCACATGTCAATCATTCCCTGCCTGCTAGTGCACACCTGCAGGCTCATTCTGGTTAGCAGCACGTTTCCCTGGCTGCGCATGCGTGGTTGATATACCGGTGTGTGTTTGGCAAAGCTAGCAGCGAGTTCCTTCAGTGTAAAGTACAAAAATGACAGAGAAAGACTGTGTTGGAGCTGGCTCAGAAGAGACGAAAATCTGCGGAGACAAGAGATGTGATGCGATCCGTCGCGCTAATAAACAAACGTACGTGTAGCAGCGGAGCTTTTGCGTGCTCATGTACAAGGTTTGATGGCACGCGGCCTCTTGGAAAGAACAGGAGGGTGGGGGGTGAGTGTGTGCACCCACATTTTAAAAAACAGTCGCTACAGTTCTCAAATCAGCAAAACAAAATCCTGTATTCAAACTTTAAGTCAAAATTGTATATAAAAGTGGCTAGAATAGATGGCGTGCTCCTGAAAACATTAGATTGTTTGATGATTTTTGTAAAGCTTCACCATTGACTTCTATGTCTTCAGTTGCAGATGATGCTTTACTTATATTTTATAGTGTTTTATATTATACTGTGAGAAGTAATGAATAAAACACATTTTTAGGAGGTCTATATCTACCGTATTTTTATTTTCAAGGTTGACTGGTGTTTTAATCTGCTAGTATGTCCATGCTCAATACTCCATGAAGTGTGGCAGAAGTGATGGATATCTCCTTGGAAAACACTACTCAAGCGATCCAACAAACTTGTAGGACTCCTCCTCCATATTGAAAATCTGGTCTTGTAGTGCAATGGAGTAGGGGGAGGTATTATACGGAGACAGATTAAACAAGTAGGAGACATTGCCAAGAAAGTCTCAGAACAATATATCTCCAGCCGTATTCCACTTTGGCACAGGCCTCGACCACAATATTTAATATTGTAGATACTGTATTCTGCTGGGAAATCATGTCCAGTCAGGCTCAGGGAGACGGGGGCCGAAATACAACCACAATCCAAACTTAAAGCCACAAGCGGCGATGGTAGCTTTCACTACCCGCGACTGCCCAGGAGCCGAGTGCACCACCATTGATGGAGATTTTGAGCTAAACTATTTATTTTTTTATCACATTTTATCTAGACTTAAATCGGTTTTATCTTTTAGCAACCTGGAGCGGGTGATCTTTGCTTTTATCTCTACACGTCTTGAATACCGTAATGCACTGGACACATGTATCAGCCAAGCTAAGCTGTCACGCTTACAGTTCGTTAAAAAGGTTCTGTAGCACATCTTTTAACTGACCCACGTCGTGGAGAACATATTACACCTATTTTACGCTCACTGCACTGGCTCCCCATTCATTTTAGAGTTGATAGCGTATCATGGAATGGCCCCCGTGTATTATTTCAGACCTCATTGTTCCCTAGACTCCTGCACGATTGCTGAGGTCTGAGGACCAGTTCTAACTTTATGTCCCAAAAACTAGGGCGACTGGGCCTTTTCTGTGCTAAACAAATCAAGTTGGATTGGATACATTCTCTAGTTTAATAGTGTAAATTATCCAAAGATATCATAAATCTGTTTTATGCACATTTGCACATGTCATATTTGTGACCATAGCTGTTTGTCTATATTTGTTAAATTGGCAGACCTGTTCAAAATAAAACACAGAGGCCTTTATTTTGTGAGTGTCACAGGAAGTGTTTCTGTTAGCGGAACTTCCACAAAATAGTAGAGGAACTTCAGTCTTAGTTTTCAGTTTAGAAAACCATGGCTTTGAACCACCATCGAGCAATTTGACCAATCTTCACTCTTTGCACAAAGAATTTAGACTTTCTATTTAGATCTGACAAGTCTGTTAGGATTTGTATAGGAAATATGCCTGTTTCTGGAGACCAAATGGTACAAAATATTTTTTTTATGTATACAATCATCTCCCCAAATGTTGTGGCAATCGGACGTTTTTGGAACTTTTAAGTAAACTGCAGGAGGTCGTGAGTGGCCATGTGCTTATTCTGTAGTTTTTCATGCCACACCAGCGTTTGCAATTTCAGCTTTTTAGCCTGATGCATGAGGGTTTGAAAAAACATCAGAGAAAGACATTTTTTGATGGGTTGCTAAACAAAAACCACACAGAATATATATATTTTAAACATGATTATTACATTTCAATGTCAGTAGATGAGGAAAGTGTTGATTTGAACTCAATCGGACAAAAAACATAGGACAAGTACTTTTTTGAAAATAAAATGTCAAAGTGGTGGCGGCATTTTGATTGAATTGAAAATGGCTGACTTCCTGTCGGTCATAGGGCAATGCTCCAATAATATGTTTTACTTGTCTCATTGATCTCTACCAGTGTTCCGAATTTCATGAGCGTAGGCCAAAATTTAAAAGTTTTTTTTTTCCTCTCTAGGTGGCGCAATGCAGCCTTTATTTGAGCAGCCTGTAAAATGCTGTTATGAGACTGATATTTTCATGAATTTGGTTCACTCTGACAACTTTGGTCCATTTGTGCTTATGTTTAGTGTGCCTTTAAGGCTGCTTTGTATTATTTCTGTATATATTATGATATTATTGTATAAAATAGGGCATAGGTCTAATGGACTTTTAGAATCAAGGGAACATAAAGGAATGTCCTGCAAAATTTCAAGGTTTTTTTTCTCCCCTTTTTTTTTTAATCCTATAGCGATATTAATTCTTCTTCTTTGGTGTTTTATGGCGGTTGGTATCCAAGTGTTACATTAACGCCACCTACTGTAGTTGTACGTCTTTATTCTTTAGACTTTATTCTTTATTCATTATTTAGACTGTTTTTCTTTTTGACTTATATAGGTTGTTTTATCATTGTTCTTTGTTTTATGTTGCGCTAAATCATCAAAGCAAGTTCCTTTGTTTGTGAATTCTGTTCATTGACAATGGCAATAAACCTATGTTTAATATGTTAATGATTCATGAGGTTCAGATTCCTGTTTAGGTGATATTTTGTCTGATAGGTTTATGTTCTAATCAGATTTATATTAATATACACGTATTAATTTGGTTATAAAATTAAACGAAAGTTCCATTTAACCAGAACAAGCTACGCAAGTAAATGCTAAGTTACATAGCACAACACTGCCACCCTTTGGACAAAACTATTTACTACACTTAATAGACATACTAAATATAAATAAAAAGCAAATATTTTGTGACTGTGGCCTTTAATTTTTTTCTGAAGACATATGTAGCATGATGTGTTAATATTATCAAAAATAATAAAGTAAAATAAATTCCCAGTTGCTGTACATTTTCTGAAGCGGAACTATTAAAAGGGACACATTTCCCCCGAACAGGAAGTAAGGCTTGTGTAAGTGGTGCAAGCGGTCGGGTGGACAACTTCGGTCATGTTTAATCATGTTTTGAATAGGTTGTCGTCGGGAACAGTTGTTATTCGTCGTTGTGTGGGACAAACGCTCCGTGTCCCGGCCATAAGCCCCGCTGTGGTGCCGGTGCGGAACTTCACTGACCCGGTTCAGGACACTGCGCCTTTTGACGCGTCTCTGCTGGAAGTGCTCGTCTGCCCTCTGTCCAAGAAGCCCCTGAGGTACTGCACTACACTTCCTGTTATTGTGTCGTATGAATGGCTTTAGCTTTCTCAATACAATCATACTTTTGCCATCACTTTCACTATTTCAAACTTAATTTTGATAGCAAGGAAAAGCTCGATACTGATTTTGTTGTTTGTCTCAAAAACGTATTCAGAAACGATCCAAGATTGTCCTACTTCCTATTGTTTGTATCGATACTTGTTCATGTGAGCATTTAGGTTCAATTGTACATTTTACCACGATTTTTGTATCTGGGTATTGGTTCTTTTTGACACTTACTTTTACTACACAAAAAATACTACGTTTGTTTGTTGGTGTTTTGTAATACTCTATATTGCAATGTTTTGGTTGGGTTTTTGACTGAAAAAAACAAGCAACAACAAAAATGAGAAATGATTATTTCCTTAATAAATAATTTAATGGAATTCAGAGTTGGATCAGAACGGGTAATTGTCTTCATTTCAATTATTTTTGTTCACTCTATTATTTTGCTTTCTTTACAGGTACGAAGCTGAAACCAATGAGCTGATCAATGACGAGCTTGGAATTGCCTATCCTGTCATTGATGGCATCCCCAACATGATTCCCCAGGACGCCAGACTTCTCCAGAAAACTCCAGAAACGCACACGCAGGAGTAGAAACCACCATATCTACTAGACTTAAACGGCATACTCTGAGTTATATATTCCCATTAAGAGTGAGCCATGCTAGCCTTGCCTCTGCTGGTGGGGCTGGTTCCCTTCCTGTCCTTGTGTGGCTTGTTTTACTCTGCGGCGGTGGATGAGAACTTCCCTCAGGGCTGCACCAGCGGTAACAGTGTGTGTTTCTACAGCCTGCTGCTCCCGGTCACCATCCCAGTCTACGTCTTTTTCCACCTGTGGAGCTGGATTGGCATGAAGCTCTTCAGGCACAACTAGAAAATATGTTGCCTCTAATAATTTAATGTAATAAAATCCTTTAAAGCATTTTGTGAAATTGTCAGATGTGTGTTGAGGCATTAATGTCATCAAAGTGGTAATAAAAGTTTGCATGTTGAGGGAAGACCGTACTAGACGAGTATCATAATGTTGCAAATGTGTACTACTATATTAAAAACACACAACTTGCTAAAGATTTGTTACAAAGTAATTTATTTCACATTTTTTGAATAAATACAAATAAAAGCAATTTATAAAATGGCATTTGTGGGGGGGGGGGTGTAAAAATGGAAAAACTACAAGAAACAAACCGAAACAGTGAACCCAGATCTGTGTTAAAAACACAAAATTAAACAACTCTAATGGCCATCAAGTTAATATAGACTGAACTTTAAAATAGAATGAAACACTCTGACTCAAAGATCTCACCCCACAATAGTGATTAACTTGTAAACTATTTCACATTTGGCTTCAGAAGATGCAAACACGCTGACACATGGTGGAAGGATATCTGAGCCCAGAGTGAGCGCTGTGATCACGTGGCTGTCGTTCTTCAGTGTCTCTTACGGCTCTTGACCTTTCGGCTCTGGACCAGTTTCATCAGTGGAGACTCTGGTCTCGGTGAAGGTCCTTCTCCTTTTGTTTTAAAGAAGAATGATTCATTCAGTCTCATCTGAACCGCACGAACCTGCAACAACGGTACACAAAAAATCTGTCATGTATGAAGGCATTTATTTTAAGTTCTAACATTAAATACTGTTACATTATTGCAAAGCTGTTAGATGGCATGGCATGCCATTATTAAAATAATGTAAACATCGTTTCCCTGTTCACTACATTTTCAGAAGCCTCATCAGTTCTGGGCTCACCTGCATCAGCTCCAGTCTGGTGGTGCGGCTGGGCCCCTCTGCGTCTTCACTGGACACAGAAGTATCTGCAGACTTGTTCTCGCTCTCAGACTCAGGGCTGGGAGTCCTCTCCTCTTTCATCTGTGCGCATAGAGACAGCTGACCAGATCTTCCTGCAGCGACTTCAATTACGTCTTGTGGACTAGTTTCTTCATATTGATCTTTAGTTGATGTGTTAATCTCTCTCCTGGCTCTATCTGGAAGACTTAGGTCCAGTGGTTTTACGTCCTCTGATTGTGCTTGACAATGGCTTTTCTTGCAGAAGTTGAGGTACAGTGTGAGCTCTGTGGTGAAGAAGTTTTCCGTTTGTGTACAGACACATTTTGTAGACTTCAGCTCTTGACTATTGGACAACTTTGTTGGAGTTTTTCCAGAGCTCTCTTTACTCTTGTCTCCATCTATGGAGCTGGTCACCACAATGGGCTCCAGGAAGGGATTTGGTGGACTGCTCTTTGTATTTCTTTGATATAACTCAGATTTCTTGATCTTTTGACTCTTATAGAAAACACTTTGTTCTTTTGTTTCTGTGAAATAGAGTTCCATCACGTTTGAGCTGTCTTCTGCCCTGTCGCTGGTCTCCCCACTAGAAATTTCTGACAGTGGGAGTCTGAAAGTCTTTTGGGTGATGAACAGGTCTTGGCTGTGTATATCATCAGTCGTGCTTTGGGAGTCATTGTTTTTGGTTTGAATTTGGCTGGGTTCACGGACCTCAGGTGCAGTGCTATCGTTAACAGGTGATAATAAAGAAGATGAGAATTTGGGGCGTTTAACTCGAACATGGTCCTTAGGTAGATCAAATGCTACCTGCTTTTTCAGTTTTTTCTTAGGTTCTTTTGTAGAGGTTATATTTTTAGTGCATTCAGTTTTGTCAACAAAATCATTTTTGAGTAGTTTTGACAGTTTGTCTTTTTTGTTTTTCTTCTTTCCTTTCCTTTTGGCCTTTCTTTTGTTCGTTTCTTCAATGCATTTTGTGTTCTTTTTCTTCTTTTGGGTGCCGACTTTAGATTTCTGGGTCAATACTTTGGAGGGACTTGATTTGACTTTCTTTTTTTTCTTCTCTTCAGGGGAAAACAGTGACTCCCAAATGATGCATTCTGCTTCATTCATGGTTCTGGCACAAAAAAACATAAAAAATGATCAAAACATGTAAATTTAATGTAATATAAGTGAAATTCTGTGCAAAATTAAGTGTGATGGCCCAGTCAAGAATAGGCCTGCATGCAAGACATTGGCTGAGTGAAATAGGCCTATATATTCCACTCAAAACATTAGTTTCAAACTCCACTTGCTTAATTACCATAGACCTCCTGAAAACGTCTGAAAAACATAGTTTTTTTTGGCTGACCCCGAAGTAGCCTTAAACTTGCCCATTCAAAACAGCAAACAGCAAAATCGAATAAAAAAATAATAATAATGACTTTTGAACCTCTTCAGTTTTGTACGCCTGCATTACAAACGAAACGAGTAATTTTTCATGTTCAAACACGTCGAAAATCAAGGGGGAATAATGAATAAAATGCATACCTTTTCAAAAGTTGCTCTGAAGTTGAACCGGGCTAAATGTAGCTAACTTCAAAGGGAGCGACAGTCCCGCCAATTGGTCACGTGACACTCAGGCGCTTCAAGATAACTAGAACCAAAGAGGGAGAACTTAAGTCAAATATCGTGTTTTTCCCATTTTCATAATGATATTAATAATAATAATACATTCTTAATAATCTTTTTTTCAAGAATGAATCCATTCCCGGAGAGGCGGGTCACATTGCTAATCAGTTTCAGTTTCCATGAGCCCTGAAGTGGCTGATGTGGGAGTTATGAAAACAGGACAGAACCAAGAGTGGAACCTGTGTCGCATTAGGAGCATGGAACTATTGATGGATCTATTGATGGATCTATTGATGGATCTATTGATGGATCTATTGATCAGGAGACAGACTCGAATGAGGATGCAACTATTAGTCAGCAGCTATTTTATCTTTTTCACACTTTTCAAAACCATTTCAGTGTTAAACTTTTTTCCACTTTCAAGCTTAGCTGCTGTTGTCTGTCATTTGAGAGGTTTGTCTGTTTAATTCACATATTGTCCAATTAAAAAATGTGGCACCAGAACAGATGTCAAGATAAATGTCACGTGCCGGTTCAGACTGCAGTCACTTTGCGAAAGATCAGATTTGAATTAGATCCAGTACCACATATCAAAAGTACCACATATAAAAGTGGCCTAAGATGGGTTTGGCCACAAGGTAACACCAGACATATCAGAATTCCAGCGAATGCAATTGTCAGCAATTGACAAAAAATCTGGATTGGGCTTTGCACTGTCATGAAAAGCAGATCTAGGTCACATTTCGGTCACTAGGTCACCTGCAGTGTGAGGTAGCATTAGTGTTGGAGAGATCACTAGTACTGCTTCAGTTTGTTTTGGGCTTCCTGGCAAACTCACACTTTTCAGACAGTTTCCCAACTTGTAATTATTAACATTTACTGTTGAAAGCGCTCTTTTAGTTTGCTTTGCAGGGGATTGTTCAACATGGCCCATGATGAAGGTGCACCCCTCAGCGTACACTGTCAAACTCATTTTAGGCTAAGGGTGCTTTGCACCCAGCGAGCATGGTTGCAGTCAAAGTGTTGAAGGGGGGTGATATGCACAATTTAGCTGTGAAGGTAGATTATAGCTCACTGTTGGTCAAGTTGTCAAGTATCACTACTTGTCTAATAGATTTTCTCAAACCACAGAAAGGAATTCTCCAGTTCATTCAATGCCATGGCTCAGAAACCATAACATTGTCCAATGGTTCAGTTCCTTTGAATTTGAAGGACAGTATTTTGCAGAATTGGAACAACTGGACATAAACCTGAGAGATTTTATCTTCAGGTCAGACACGCTTTCTCTCCCCATCATCTGACCTGTCTTACACTAGGTATGTGACACTGAGAAATAAGTTAAGTAAAAATTCTAAAATGTAAAAGCAACAATGTAGATGCATAAGAGGTTCCACGGGAACCTTAAGCCATGCCTTAAATATAAGAGTCAAGATCATTGACTTTGGCTTTGCACATCTGTCTTCCAGTGCCACAGAAGGCTCCATCCTTTAAACCCTGTGTGTATGAATTCAGACAAAAAACATGAACCGTATACTATTTTTCATACTGGGGTCTTTACTTGTGTTTTTGAATGATTTAAGGGCTCCTGAAATGTATCTTGGGACAGATTTTCATGTATCTCAATATATGGTCTCTTGGAGGCATTGTTACTGAAATGTTTCTAGGAAAGCCTAGCAACACTTGCAGCAACATGGTAATAATTTAATGTAAAAAGAAATTGTTACAATAAGAATAATAAATAACATGATGTGGTTGTGTATACAGATGAGGCACATTGTCAAGAGTCTTGATGCTCCACAACATACAGGTTACCTGATGGGAAGTACACAAAGGAATACTTCAAACAACGCATCATCAAAGGATCACTTGTTTGGAGGCTGAAGGTTTTATTTTCGCGCTAATTAGATTTGTATTTATTTTTTGAATTGCCATTGTTGAAATCTTCTCATTGTCATGAGAACACAAACTGTATTAGGTGCATTAATTCATTTAACAGCATAGAGTCTGCATTAATTAATATATTTGTCTTTCAGTTAAATCCACTCAACACCTATAGACCTTATAGGCCTAATGTCTCATTACAACTGGACATGCAAATCAGTAATAGTCTTACACTTATAATAATGTGTATTTTTATTGACCTCCACCAGAACCAATGTGCAAACAGGCTGCCAAGAAGCGTCAGCAAGAGGATGAAGAGGAGGCAAGTCCAGGACAGGTATGTATCATGTAGAACATAAGCAAGTTTCTTGGTAATTATCTCTCAATGCAAAGATTTTCATTACAATGTATTATGCATCTTCTATAAATTCTAGGATTAATCAAACTGTCAAAAGGCAAATGGTTTCTCCAATTGCATTAACAGTTGTCCAGACCATGCAAGCCTCCCCAAAAAAAGAGTTCAAGAACATGCAGAAGAAATCCAACTTAGGTTTGTGACTTAAGTGATATACAAAATAACCATTTCATATCTTGGTATATTGTTTGACTTTATCATCACTACATATAATCTACGTGGTATTTTTTATATATTAGTAGCTCTGGTTGAGAGTTTAGAGCCAGAATAATGTTCTTGAGGTCATTGACTGAGAGGACACTGACAAAAGGTTTGTACTTTCTTTGAACTATATTATTTAAAAAAAATATCGGTTGGTTCTTTCCAGCACTTGTGTACCCACCAAGAAACACAGGCTGATTTGAGTTCATTTAGGACTTAGTTCCAGACGTCTTGGTATCCTTTGTGGGGGGTAACACTCCCTTTTCCACAGGAATCTAACGTTCTAACTTCCATAAATGTGTCCAGCCCCCGAGGAGCTGTTGAATAACTACCTTTGAGTAGCTGTAAGCTGTGAGTGGCTTCACTTGGTTGATGTGGCTTAAGTTTGACAATGTGATGGAATAGAACTCAATTCAGGCTTGAGTTCTATCAATGCCAATTCCACCTCACTTTGAACTAAAACATCTGCATTTGTGTTGCCATCGCAGTGTTGCTCTGGCTGTTTGACAACAAAAACTCAGCTGTTGTTATACAATTATATGATTTTTTAAAATGCAATAATAATTAAAGCCGCAAGCGGCATCCAACGGCCCTCGCGGGCCGCCGGCCTTCCGACTCTGCGCTTTCGACTTGATAAAGATAGCGCCCTTATTGTGTTGAATTAAAAAAGAACTTGACAGACGGCGACACATTGGACATGGCCAATCCAGTGCAAATGAACACAAGTGTCGGTCAAATGTGCGGGTCCGCCGCACAGAGACCGTAGCACTTAAAATAAAAATATGGATAACTTTTGATGCCGCGCTTGTGTAGATGATTTTCCCCAAATATGAGCTTGATCGAGCTATTGCCCTTAGAGGAGTTTGTTAAAGTGTGAAGCGTAAATGTGAACATTTCAGAGATTTCGCTGTTTTCCCATTTCTGACATATATTTGCGGGTCCGCCACACAGAGACCGTAGCACTTAGAATCAAAATATGGATAAGTTTTGATGCCCCGCTTGTGTAGATGATATTCTCCAAATATGAACTTGATCGGACAATCGCCCTAGGAGGAGTTCATTAAAGTGTGAAGCGTAAAAATGTGGTGATTTGAGCGATTCTACGATTTTCCCATAAGGATAACATGGGATGTTTCTGTCATCGCTACGGTTACGCCGTACAAAATATGACTTTGGCTTTCATACTTTTATGATCAGGATGGCAAATTAGAATTTTGTTCAAAATATCATGTCATTTGGAAAAACTCTTTTGTTTATAGGCCACTCTGAAGGCCAAATAGTCAGAATTCTGGGAAACGTTTGCGGCTCCGTCGCACAGAGACCGTAAAAGCTATCCTTAAAATTTGGATAACTTTAGATGCCCCACTTGTCTAGAGGACGTACACCGATTTTGAGGTCGGTGGGCAAAACGCACTAGGAGGAGTTCGTTAAAGTGTGAAACAGAAAAATGTGGATATTCGAGAGATTTAGCGGTTTTCCCATAGGGATAACATGGGAGGTTTATGTCATCGCTACGACTACGCCGTAAAAATTAAGGCATTTGTCTGATTGGCTTTTTTGATCGCGACGCCAAAATAGAATTTTGGGTAAAGTTTAGAAAATTTTGGTAAAACAAATTTTTGACCTTCAATGTTAATTTAAAGGTCACTCTGTAGGGGGCGCTATCGCGCCCATTTCAATTTTGTCATCATAAACTGGTCCAAACTAGAAAGTTGAACAACTGATTCAAATTTGGTCCTAATCGGACTTGTTTTGATCAAATGGGAACAATTTTTAGATCTGCAATATCCCAAAATAAGTTGTCCAACTTTGCGGCTGCGCCGCACACAGACCGTAAAAGGTATCTCAAAAAATTGAATAACTTTAGATGCCCCACTTGTCCAGAGGACGTACGCCGATTTTGAAGTCGGTGGGCAAAACGCCCTAGGAGGAGTTTGTCAAAGTTTGACGTGAACAAAATGGCTAACACAGCGTATTTTCATTTTCAAAGGAAGATGGTGGCCATAGGGTAAGTCTGGGGGCGTGGCCACAATAATATGTTTTTTTTGTCCTCACAAGAGGAATGCGTGTCCCGAATTTCGTAGCTCTACCACAAAGTTGACCTCGGGGCGTCTTCCATAGGCGCAATGTATTTTGACTTTTGTCGGTGGCGCTGTCGCGCCATTTTTTAACGCAAAAAAAATGGCCCAGAAAAAACAAAATTTTTCGCCGATTCTGAATTTTGGGCAAAGTTTGGTGAGTTTTTGAGCATGTTCAGGGGGGCAAATTAGAGATCAAAGCGCTGAAGAAGAACAAGAAAAATTAAAGCCGCAAGCGGCATCCAACGGCCCTCGCGGGCCGCCGGCCTTCCGACTCTGCGCTTTCGACTTGATAAAGATGGCGCCCTTATTGTGTGTTGAATAAAAAAAGAACTTGACAGACGGCGACACATTGGACATGGCCAATCCAGTGCAAATGAACACAAGTGTCAGTCAAATTTGCTGCGCCGCCGCACAGAGACCGTAGCACTTGGAATAAAAATATGGATAACTTTTGATGCCGCGCTTGTGTAGATAATTTTTCCCAAAGTAAAGCTTGATCGAGCTATTGCCCACGGAGGAGTTTGTTAAAGTGTGAAGCGTAAATGTGAACATTTCAAGGATTTGGCGTTTTTCCCATTTGTGACAGTATATTTGCAGCTCCACGGCACAGAGACCGTACCACTTAAAATCAAAATATGGATAACTTTTGATGCCCCGTTTGTGTAGATGATTTTCCCCAAATATGAGCTTGATCGGGCAATCGGCCTAGGAGGAGTTCGTTAAAGTGTGAAGCGTAAAAATGTGGTGATTTTAGAGATTTCGCTGTTTTCCCATTTCTGACATATATTTGCGGGTCCGCCACACAGAGACCGTAGCACTTAGAATCAAAATATGGGTAAGTTTTGATGCCCCGCTTGTGTAGATGATATTCTCCAAATATGAACTTGATCGGACAATCGCCCTAGGAGGAGTTTGTTAAAGTGTGAAGCGTAAAAATGTGGTGATTTGAGCGATTCTACGATTTTCCCATAAGGATAACATGGGATGTTTCTGTCAACGCTACGGTTACGCCGTACAAAATATGACTTTGGCTCTCATACTTGTATGATCAGGATGGCAAATTAGAATTTTGTTCAAAATATCATGTCATTTGGAAAAACTATTGTTTATAGGCCACTCTGAAGGCCAAATAGTCAGAATTCTGGGAAACGTTTGCGGCTCCGTCGCACAAAGACCGTAAAAGTTATCCTTAAAATTTGGATAACTTTAGATACACCACTTGTCTAGAGGACGTACACCGATTTTGAGGTTGGTGGGCAAAACGCACTAGGAGGAGTTCGTTAAAGTGTAAAACATAAAAATGTGGTAATTTGAGAGATTTTGTGGTTTTCCCATAGGGATAACATGGGAGGTTTCTGTCATCGCTACGACTACGGCGTAAAAATTTAGGCATTTTTGTGATTGGCTTTTGTGATCGGGACGGCAAAATAGAATTTTGGGTAAAGTTTAGACAATTTTGGTAAAACTAATTTTTGACCTTCAATGTTAATTTAAAGGTCACTCTGTAGGGGGCGCTATCACTGCCATTTCAATTTTGTCAGCCTAAACTGGTCCAAACTAGAAAGTTTAACAACTGATTCAAATTTGGTCCTAATCGGACTGGTTTTGATCAAATGGGAGCAATTTTTAGACCTGCAATATTCCAAAATAAGTTGTCCAAATTTGCGGCTGCGCCGCACACAGACCGTAAAAGGTATCTCAAAAAATTGAATAACTTTAGATGCCCCACTTGTCCAGAGGACGTACGCCGATTTTGAAGTCGGTGGGCAAAACGCCCTAGGAGGAGTTCGTCAAAGTTTGACGTAAACAAAATGGCTAACTCAGCTTGTTTTCATTTTCAAAGGAAGATGGCGGCCATAGGGTAAGTTTGGGGGCGTGGCCACAATGATTTTTTTTGTTTATCCTCACGAGAGGAATGCGTGTCCCGAATTTCGTAGCTTTACGCCAAAGTTGACCTCGGGGCGTCTCCCATAGGCGCAATGTATTTTGACTTTTGTCGGTGGCGCTGTCGCGCCATTTTTTAACGAAAAAAAAAATGGCCCAGAAAAAATAAAATTTTTCGCCGATTCTGAATTTTGGGCAAAGTTTGGTGAGTTTTTGAGCATGTTCAGGGGGTCAAATTAGAGATCAAAGCGCTGAAGAAGAACAAGAAAAATAATAATAATAATAATAATATTTTTAGCAAAAACAATATAGCCGTTTTTACTATAACAACAAATGATACATCGTTTGAAAGCTCTAAGCCTTCCCGATGCCGCCATGGGGTGGAATCATCATTACGAGCGCTTACGCGCTCGTCACTCCCTATTCCGTCGGGATGCCCCGCCCACTCCCCATAGACTTCCATTGATTTGAGCAGATACAAGCATGGCCCATGCCTGCGGCATGGATTCTCGCGTACGGGACGATGCCAGGAGGGTTTTTGGAGGAATGCAGCGCTTCGCGCTGCTGTTGTCAACAATTAGTGAATGGGCTACGCCCATTCACTAATTGTTGACTATTTCTGTCATAGCAGGAGTAAGTATGCATGATCCATGCCTTCGGCATGGGCTAGTTCACTGTACTTGCCAGGGGCGACGGGGTACCAAACATGCGGGCTGCGCCCGCATGTTTGGTCAGACAGTTGCAACGCTGCCTTCGGCAGCGTTGCGGGAGCAATAGGCCCTCCCCCTGCTGGGGCTCGGGCCTAATTAAAGCCGCAAGCGGCATCCAACGGCCCTCGCGGGCCGCCGGCCTTCCGACTCTGCTCTCTGCATTTTACAGAGATGGCGCTAACGCAATTGTCTAAGAACTAAGACAGCGACACATTGGACATGTACAATGCTGTGCTTAACCAGTGCAAATGAACACAAATGTCGGTCAAATGTGCAGCTCCAGCGCACAGAGACCGTGACACTTGGAATAAAAATATGGATAACTTTTGATGCTCCGCTTGTGTAGATTATTTTTCCCAAATATGAGCTTGATCGAGCTATTGCCCACAGAGGAGTTCATTAAAGTGTGAAGCATAAATGTGAACATTTCAAGGATTTGGCGTTTTTCCCATTTGTGACAGTATATTTGCAGCTCCACGGCACAGAGACCGTAGCACTTAAAATCAAAATATGGATAACTTTTGATGCCCCATTTGTGTAGATGATTTCCCCAAATATGAGCTTGATCGGGCAATCGGCCTAGGAGGAGTTGGTGAAAGTGTGAAGCGTGAAAATGTGGTCATTTTGGAGATTTCGCTGTTTTCCCATTTCTGACATATATTTGCGGGTCCGCCACACAGAGACCGTAGCACTTAGAATCAAAATATGGATAAGTTTTGATGCCCCGCTTGTGTAGATGATTTTCCCCAAATATGAGCTTGATCGGACAATCGCCCTAGGAGGAGTTTGTTAAAGTGTGAAGTGTAAAAATGTGGTGATTTGAGCGATTCTACGATTTTCCCATAAGGATAACATGGGATGTTTCTGTCAACGCTACGGTTACGCCGTACAAAATATGACTTTGGCTCTCATACTTGTATGATCAGGATGGCAAATTAGAATTTAGTGCAAAATGTCATGTCATTTGGAAAAACTCTATTGTTTATAGGCCACTCTGAAGGCCAAATAGTCAGAATTCTGGGAAACGTTTGCGGCTCCGTCGCACAGAGACCGTAAAAGTTATCCTTAAAATTTGGATAACTTTAGATGCACCACTTGTCTAGAGGACGTACACCGATTTTGAGGTTGGTGGGCAAAACGCACTAGGAGGAGTTTGTTGAAGTGTAAAACATAAAAATGTGGTAATTTGAGAGATTTTGCGGTTTTCCCATAGGGATAACATGGGAGGTTTCTGTCATCGCTACGACTACGGCGTAAAAATTTAGGCATTTTTGTGATTGGCTTTTGTGATCGGGACGGCAAAATAGAATTTTGGGTAAAGTTTAGACAATTTTGGTAAAACTAATTTTTGACCTTCAATGTTAATTTAAAGGTCACTCTGTAGGGGGCGCTATCGCGGCCATTTCAATTTTGTCAGCCTAAACTGGTCCAAACTAGAAAGTTTAACAACTGATTCAAATTTGGTCCTAATCGGACTGGTTTTGATCAAATGGGAGCAATTTTTAGATCTGCAATATTCCAAAATAAGTTGTCCAACTTTGCGGCTGCGCCGCACACAGACCGTTAAAGGTATCTCAAAAAATTGAATAACTTTAGATGCCCCACTTGTCCAGAGGACGTACGCCGATTTTGAAGTCGGTGGGCAAAACGCCCTAGGAGGAGTTCGTCAAAGTTTGACGTGAACAAAATGACTAACACAGCGTATTTTCATTTTCAAAGGAAGATGGCGGCCATAGGGTAAGTCTGGGGGCGTGGCCACAATGATTTTTTTTGTTCGTCCTCACGAGAGGAATGCGTGTCCCGAATTTCGTAGCTTTACGCCAAAGTTGACCTCGGGGCGTCTCCCATAGGCGCAATGTATTTTGACTTTTGTCGGTGGCGCTGTCGCGCCATTTTTTTACGAAAAAAAAAATGGCCCAGAAAAAATACAATTTTTCGCCGATTCTGAATTTTGGGCAAAGTTTGGTGAGTTTTTGAGCATGTTCAGGGGGTCAAATTAGAGATCAAAAAGCAGAAGAACAAGAAAAATAAAAATAATTAAAGCCGCAAGCGGCATCCAACGGCCCTCGCGGGCCGCCGGCCTTCCGACTCTGCTCTCTGCATTTTACAGAGATGGCGCTAACGCAATTGTCTAAGAACTAAGACAGCGACACATTGGACATGTACAATGCTGTGCTTAACCAGTGCAAATGAACACAAATGTCGGTCAAATGTGCAGCTCCAGCGCACAGAGACCGTGACACTTGGAATAAAAATATGGATAACTTTTGATGCTCCGCTTGTGTAGATTATTTTTCCCAAATATGAGCTTGATCGAGCTATTGCCCACAGAGGAGTTCATTAAAGTGTGAAGCATAAATGTGAACATTTCAAGGATTTGGCGTTTTTCCCATTTGTGACAGTATATTTGCAGCTCCACGGCACAGAGACCGTAGCACTTAAAATCAAAATATGGATAACTTTTGATGCCCCATTTGTGTAGATGATTTCCCCAAATATGAGCTTGATCGGGCAATCGGCCTAGGAGGAGTTGGTGAAAGTGTGAAGCGTGAAAATGTGGTCATTTTGGAGATTTCGCTGTTTTCCCATTTCTGACATATATTTGCGGGTCCGCCACACAGAGACCGTAGCACTTAGAATCAAAATATGGATAAGTTTTGATGGCCCGCTTGTGTAGATGATTTTCCCCAAATATGAGCTTGATCGGACAATCGCCCTAGGAGGAGTTTGTTAAAGTGTGAAGTGTAAAAATGTGGTGATTTGAGCGATTCTACGATTTTCCCATAAGGATAACATGGGATGTTTCTGTCAACGCTACGGTTACGCCGTACAAAATATGACTTTGGCTCTCATACTTGTATGATCAGGATGGCAAATTAGAATTTAGTGCAAAATGTCATGTCATTTGGAAAAACTCTATTGTTTATAGGCCACTCTGAAGGCCAAATAGTCAGAATTCTGGGAAACGTTTGCGGCTCCGTCGCACAGAAACCGTAAAAGTTATCCTTAAAATTTGGATAACTTTAGATGCACCACTTGTCTAGAGGACGTACACCGATTTTGAGGTTGGTGGGCAAAACGCACTAGGAGGAGTTCGTTGAAGTGTAAAACATAAAAATGTGGTAATTTGAGAGATTTTGCGGTTTTCCCATAGGGATAACATGGGAGGTTTCTGTCATCGCTACGACTACGCCGTAAAAATTTAGGCATTTTTGTGATTGGCTTTTGTGATCGGGACGGCAAAATAGAATTTTGGGTAAAGTTTAGACAATTTTGGTAAAACTAATTTTTGACCTTCAATGTTAATTTAAAGGTCACTCTGTAGGGGGCGCTATCGCGGCCATTTCAATTTTGTCAGCCTAAACTGGTCCAAACTAGAAAGTTTAACAACTGATTCAAATTTGGTCCTAATCGGACTGGTTTTGATCAAATGGGAGCAATTTTTAGATCTGCAATATTCCAAAATAAGTTGTCCAACTTTGCGGCTGCGCCGCACACAGACCGTTAAAGGTATCTTAAAATATTGAATAACTTTAGATGCCCCACTTGTCCAGAGGACGTACGCCGATTTTGAAGTCGGTGGGCAAAACGCCCTAGGAGGAGTTCGTCAAAGTTTGACGTGAACAAAATGACTAACACAGCGTATTTTCATTTTCAAAGGAAGATGGCGGCCATAGGGTAAGTCTGGGGGCGTGGCCACAATAATATTTGTTTTTTGTCCTCACAAGAGGAATGCGTGTTCCGAATTTCGTAGCTCTACGACAAAGTTGACCTCGGGGCGTCTCCCATAGGCGCAATGTATTTTGACTTTTGTCGGTGGCGCTGTCGCGCCATTTTTTAACGAAAAAAAAAATGGCCCAGAAAAAATCAAATTTTTCGCCGATTCTGAATTTTGGGCAAAGTTTGGTGAGTTTTTGAGCATGTTCAGGGGGTCAAATTAGAGATCAAAAAGCAGAAGAACAAGAAAAATAAAAATAATAATATTTTTAGCAAAAACAATATAGCCGTTTCCACTATAACAACAAATTATACATCGTTTGAAAGCTCTAAGCCTTCCCGATGCCGCCATGGGGTGGAATCATCATTACGAGCGCTTACGCGCTTGTCACTCCCTATTCCGTCGGGATGCCCCGCCCACTCCCCATAGACTTCCATTAATTTGAGCAGATACAAGCATGGCCCATGCCTGCGGCATGGATTCTCGCGTACGGGACGATGCCAGGAGGGTTTTTGGAGGAATGCAGCGCTTCGCGCTGCTGTTGTCAACAATTAGTGAATGGGCTACGCCCATTCACTAATTGTTGACTATTTCTGTCATAGCAGGAGTAAGTATGCATGATCCATGCCTTCGGCATGGGCTAGTTCACTGTACTTGCCAGGGGCGACGGGGTACCAAACATGCGGGCTGCGCCCGCATGTTTGGTCAGACAGTTGCAACGCTGCCGAAGGCAGCGTTGCGGGAGCAATAGGCCCTCCGCCCTGCTGGGGCTCGGGCCTAATTAAAGCCGCAAGCGGCATCCAACGGCCCTCGCGGGCCGCCGGCCTTCCGACTCTGCGCTTTCGACTTGATAAAGATGGCGCCCTTATTGTGTTGAATTAAAAAAGAACTTGACAGACGGCAACACAATTGACATGGCCAATCCAGTGCAAATGAACACAAGTGTCAGTCAAATTTGCTGCGCCGCCGCACAGAGACCGTAGCACTTGGAATAAAAATATGGATAACTTTTGATGCCGCGCTTGTGTAGATGATATTTCCCAAAGTAAAGCTTGATCGAGCTATTGCCCACGGAGGAGTTTGTTAAAGTGTGAAGCGTAAATGTGAACATTTCAAGGATTTGGCGTTTTTCCCATTTGTGACAGTATATTTGCAGCTCCACGGCACAGACACCGTAACACTTAGAATCAAAATATGAATAACTTTTGATACCCCGTTTGTGTAGATGATTCTCCCCAAATATGAGCTTGATCGGACAATCGCCCTAGGAGGAGTTCATTAAAGTGTGAAGCGTGAAAATGTGGTCATTTTAGAGATTTCGCTGTTTTCCCATTTCTGATATATATTTGCGGGTCCGCCACACAGAGACCGTAGCACTTAGAATCAAAATATGGATATGTTTTGATGCCCCGCTTGTGTAGATGATTTTCTCCAAATATGAGCTTGATCGGGCAATCGCCCTAGGAGGAGTTTGTTAAAGTGTGAAGCGTAAAAATGTGGTGATTTGAGCGATTCTACGATTTTCCCATAAGGATAACATGGGATGTTTCTGTCAACGCTACGGTTACGCCGTACAAAATATGACTTTGGCTCTCATACTTTTATGATCAGGATGGCAAATTAGAATTTTGTTCAAAATATCATGTCATTTGGAAAAACTCTATTGTTTATAGGCCACTCTGAAGGCCAAATAGTCAGAATTCTGGGAAACGTTTGCGGCTCCGTCGCACAAAGACCGTAAAAGTTATCCTTAAAATTTGGATAACTTTAGATACACCACTTGTCTAGAGGACGTACACCGATTTTGAGGTTGGTGGGCAAAACGCACTAGGAGGACTTCGTTAAAGTGTAAAACATAAAAATGTGGTAATTTGAGAGATTTTGTGGTTTTCCCATAGGGATAACATGGGAGGTTTCTGTCATCGCTACGACTACGGCGTAAAAATTTAGGCATTTTTGTGATTGGCTTTTGTGATCGGGACGGCAAAATAGAATTTTGGGTAAAGTTTAGACAATTTTGGTAAAACTAATTTTTGACCTTCAATGTTAATTTAAAGGTCACTCTGTAGGGGGCGCTATCACTGCCATTTCAATTTTGTCAGCCTAAACTGGTCCAAACTAGAAAGTTTAACAAATGATTCAAATTTGGTCCTAATCGGACTGGTTTTGATCAAATGGGAGCAATTTTTAGACCTGCAATATTCCAAAATAAGTTGTCCAACTTTGCGGCTGCGCCGCACACAGACCGTAAAAGGTATCTCAAAAAATTGAATAACTTTAGATGCCCCACTTGTCCAGAGGACGTACGCCGATTTTGAAGTCGGTGGGCAAAACGCCCTAGGAGGAGTTCGTCAAAGTTTGACGTGAACAAAATGGCTAACACAGCGTGTTTTCATTTTCAAAGGAAGATGGTGGCCATAGGGTAAGTCTGGGGGCGTGGCCACAATAATATGTTTTTTTTGTCCTCACAAGAGGAATGTGTGTCCCGAATTTCGTAGCTCTACGACAAAGTTGACCTCGGGGCGTCTTCCATAGGCGCAATGTATTTTGACTTTTGTCGGTGGCGCTGTCGCGCCATTTTTTAACGCAAAAAAAAAATGGCCCAGAAAAAACAAAATTTTTCGCCGATTCTGAATTTTGGGCAAAGTTTGGTGAGTTTTTGAGCATGTTCAGGGGGTCAAATTAGAGATCAAAGCGCTGAAGAAGAACAAGAAAAATTAAAGCCGCAAGCGGCATCCAACGGCCCTCGCCGGCCGCCGGCCTTCCGACTCTGCGCTTTCGACTTGATAAAGATGGCGCCCTTATTGTGTATTGAATTAAAAAAGAACTTGACAGACGGCGACACATTGGACATGGCCAATCCAGTGCAAATGAACACAAGTGTCAGTCAAATTTGCTGCTCCGCCGCACAGAGACCGTAACACTTAGAATATAAATATGGATAACTTTTGATGCCCCGCTTGTGTAGATGATTTTCCCCAAATATGAGTTTGATCGGCCAATCGCCCTAGGAGGAGTTTGTTAAAGTGTGAAGCGTAAAAATGTGGTGATTTGAGCGATTTTGCGATTTTCCCATAAGGATAACATGGGATGTTTCTGTCATCGCTACGGTTACGCCATACAAAATATGACTTTGGCTCTCATACTTGTATGATCAGGATGGCAAATGAGAATTTTGTGCAAAATATCATGTCATTTGGAAAAACTCTTGTTTATAGGCCACTCTGAAGGCCAAATAGTCAGAATTCTGGGAAACGTTTGCGGCTCCGTCGCACAAAGACCGTAAAAGTTATCCTTAAAATTTGGATAACTTTAGATGCCCCATTTGTCTAGAGGACGTACACCGATTTTGAGGTTGGTGGGCAAAACGCACTAGGAGGAGTTCGTTAAAGTGTGAAACATAAAAATGTGGTAATTTGAGAGATTTTGCGGTTTTCCCATAGGGATAACATGGGAAGTTTCTGTCATCGCTACGACTACGCCGTAAAAAATTAGGCATTTTTGTGTTTGGCTTTTGTGATCGGGACGGCAAAATAGAATTTTGGGTAAAGTTTAGACAATTTTGGTAAAACTAATTTTTGACCTTCAATGTTAATTTAAAGGTCACTCTGTAGGGGGCGCTATCGCGCCCATTTCAATTTTGTCATCATAAACTGGTCCAAACTAGAAAGTTTAACAACTGATTCAAATTTGGTCCTAATCGGACTTGTTTTGATCAAATGGGAGCAATTTTTAGATCTGCAATATTCCAAAATAAGTTGTCCAACTTTGCGGCTGCGCCGCACGTAGACCGTAAAAGGTATCTCAAAAAATTGGATAACTTTAGATGCCCCACTTGTCCAGAGGACGTACACCGATTTTGAAGTCGGTGGGCAAAACGCCCTAGGAGGAGTTCGTCAAAGTTTGACGTGAACAAAATGGCTAACTCGGCTTGTTTTCATTTTCAAAGGAAGATGGCGGCCATAGGGTAAGTCTGGGGGCGTGGCCACAATCATATTTTTTTTTTGTCCTCAGGAGAGGAATGCGTGTCCCGAATTTCGTAGCTTTACGCCAAAGTTGACCTCGGGGCGCCTTCCATAGGCGCAATGTATTTTGACTTTTGTCGGTGGCGCTGTTGCGCCATTTTTTTACGAAAAAAAAAATGGCCCAGAAAATATCAAATTTTTCGCCGATTCTGAATTTTGGGCAAAGTTTGGTGAGTTTTTGAGCATGTTCAGGGGGTCAAATTAGAGTTCAAAGCGATGAAGAACAAGAAAAATTAAAGCCGCAAGCGGCATCCAACGGCCCTCGCGGGCCGCCGGCCTTCCGACTCTGCGCTTTTGACTTGATAAAGATGGCGCCCTTATTGTGTGTTGAATAAAAAAAGAACTTGACAGACGGCGACACATTGGACATGGCCAATCCAGTGCAAATGAACACAAGTGTCAGTCAAATTTGCTGCGCCGCCGCACAGAGACCGTAGCACTTGGAATAAAAATATGGATAACTTTTGATGCCCCGCTTGTGTAGATGATATTTCCCAAAGTAAAGGTTGATCGAGCTATTGCCCACGGAGGAGTTTGTTAAAGTGTGAAGCGTAAATGTGAACATTTCAAGGATTTGGCGTTTTTCCCATTTGTGACAGTATATTTGCAGCTCCACGGCACAGAGACCGTACCACTTAAAATCAAAATATGGATAACTTTTGATGCCCCGTTTGTGTAGATGATTTTCCCCAAATATGAGCTTGATCGGGCAATCGGCCTAGGAGGAGTTCGTTAAAGTGTGAAGCGTAAAAATGTGGTGATTTTAGAGATTTCGCTGTTTTCCCATTTCTGACATATATTTGCGGGTCCGCCACACAGAGACCGTAGCACTTAGAATCAAAATATGGGTAAGTTTTGATGCCCCGCTTGTGTAGATGATATTCTCCAAATATGAACTTGATCGGACAATCGCCCTAGGAGGAGTTTGTTAAAGTGTGAAGCGTAAAAATGTGGTGATTTGAGCGATTCTACGATTTTCCCATAAGGATAACATGGGATGTTTCTGTCAACGCTACGGTTACGCCGTACAAAATATGACTTTGGCTCTCATACTTTTATGATCAGGATGGCAAATTAGAATTTTGTTCAAAATATCATGTCATTTGGAAAAACTCTATTGTTTATAGGCCACTCTGAAGGCCAAATAGTCAGAATTCTGGGAAACGTTTGCGGCTCCGTCGCACAAAGACCGTAAAAGTTATCCTTAAAATTTGGATAACTTTAGATACACCACTTGTCTAGAGGACGTACACCGATTTTGAGGTTGGTGGGCAAAACGCACTAGGAGGAGTTCGTTAAAGTGTAAAACATAAAAATGTGGTAATTTGAGAGATTTTGTGGTTTTCCCATAGGGATAACATGGGAGGTTTCTGTCATCGCTACGACTACTGCGTAAAAATTTAGGCATTTTTGTGATTGGCTTTTGTGATCGGGACGGCAAAATAGAATTTTGGTTAAAGTTTAGACAATTTTGGTAAAACTAATTTTTGACCTTCAATGTTAATTTAAAGGTCACTCTGTAGGGGGCGCTATCACTGCCATTTCAATTTTGTCAGCCTAAACTGGTCCAAACTAGAAAGTTTAAAAAATGATTCAAATTTGGTCCTAATCGGACTGGTTTTGATCAAATGGGAGCAATTTTTAGACCTGCAATATTCCAAAATAAGTTGTCCAACTTTGCGGCTGCGCCGCACACAGACCGTAAAAGGTATCTCAAAAAATTGAATAACTTTAGATGCCCCACTTGTCCAGAGGACGTACGCCGATTTTGAAGTCGGTGGGCAAAACGCCCTAGGAGGAGTTCGTCAAAGTTTGACGTAAACAAAATGGCTAACTCAGCTTGTTTTCATTTTCAAAGGAAGATGGCGGCCATAGGGTAAGTTTGGGGGCGTGGCCACAATGTTTTTTTTTGTTTATCCTCACGAGAGGAATGCGTGTCCCGAATTTCGTAGCTTTACGCCAAAGTTGACCTCGGGGCGTCTCCCATAGGCGCAATGTATTTTGACTTTTGTCGGTGGCGCTGTCGCGCCATTTTTTAACGAAAAAAAAAATGGCCCAGAAAAAATACAATTTTTCACCGATTCTGAATTTTGGGCAAAGTTTGGTGAGTTTTTGAGCATGTTCAGGGGGTCAAATTAGAGATCAAAGCGCTGAAGAAGAACAAGAAAAATAATAATAATAATAATATTTTTAGCAAAAACAATATAGCCGTTTTTACTATAACAACAAATGATACATCGTTTGAAAGCTCTAAGCCTTCCCGATGCCGCCATGGGGTGGAATTATCATTACGAGCGCTTACGCGCTCGTCACTCCCTATTCCGTCGGGATGCCCCGCCCACTCCCCATAGACTTCCATTGATTTGAGCAGATACAAGCATGGCCCATGCCTGCGGCATGGATTCTCGCATACGGGACGATGCCAGGAGGGTTTTTGGAGGAATGCAGCGCTTTGCGCTGCTGTTGTCAACAATTAGTGAATGGGCTACGCCCATTCACTAATTGTTGACTATTTCTGTCATAGCAGGAGTAAGTATGCATGATCCATGCCTTCGGCATGGGCTAGTTCACTGTACTTGCCAGGGGCGACGGGGTACCAAACATGCGGGCTGCGCCCGCATGTTTGGTCAGACAGTTGCAACGCTGCCTTCGGCAGCGTTGCGGGAGCAATAGGCCCTCCCCCTGCTGGGGCTCGGGCCTAATAATAAAAATAAAAATAATAATATTTTTAGCAAAAACAATATAGCCGTTTTTTCTATAACAACAAATTATACATCGTTTGAAAGCTCTAAGCCTTCCCCATGCCGCCATGGGGTGGAATCATCATTACGAGCGCTTACGCGCTCGTCACTCCCTATTTCGTCGGGATGCCCCGCCCACTCCCCATAGACTTCCATTGATTTGAGCAGAAACAAGCATGGCCCATGCCTGCGGCATGGATTCTCGCGTACGGGACAATGCCAGGAGGGTTTTTGGAGGAATGCAGCGCTTCGCGCTGCTGTTGTCAACAATTTGTGAATGGGCTACGCCCATTCACAAATTGTTGACTATTTCTGTCATAGCAGGAGTAAGTATGCATGATCCATGCCTTCGGCATGGGCTAGTTCACTGTACTTGCCAGGGGCGACGGGGCACCAAACATGCGGGCTGCGCCCGCATGTTTGGTAAGACAGTTGCAACGCTGCCTTCGGCAGCGTTGCGGGAGCAATAGGCCCTCCGCCCTGCTGGGGCTCGGGCCTAATAATAATATTTTTAGCAAAAACAATATAGCCGTTTCCACTATAACAACAAATTATACATCGTTTGAAAGCTTTAAGCCTTCCCCATGCCGCCATGGGGTGGAATCATCATTACGAGCGCTTACGCGCTCGTCACTCCCTATTCCGTCGGGATGCCCCGCCCACTCCCCATAGACTTCCATTGATTTGAGCAGATACAAGCATGGCCCATGCCTGCGGCATGGACTCTCGTGTACGGGACGATGCCAGGAGGGTTTTTGGAGGAATGAGTGAATGGGCTACGCCCATTCACTCATTGTTGACTTTTTCTGTTATAGCAGGAGTAAGTATGCATGATCCATGCCTTCGGCATGGGCTAGTTCACTGTACTTGCCAGGGGCGACGGGGTACCAAACATGCGGGCTGCGCCCGCATGTTTGGTCAGACAGTTGCAACGCTGCCTTCGGCAGAGTTGCGGGAGCAATAGGCCCTCCGCCCTGCTGGGGCTAGGGCCTAATTAAAATAATAATATTTTTAGCAAAAACAATATAGCCGTTTCCACTATAACAACAAATTATACATCGTTTGAAAGCTCTAAGCCTTCCCGATGCCGTCATGGGGTGGAATCATCATTACGAGCGCTTACGCGCTCGTCACTCCCTATTCCGTCGGGATGCCCCGCCCACTCCCCATAGACTTCCATTGATTTGAGCAGATACAAGCATGACCCATGCCTGCGGCATGGATTTTCGCGTACGGGACGATGCCAAGAGGGTTTTTGGAGGAATGCAGCGCTTCGCGCTGCTGTTGTGAATGGGCTACGCCCATTCACTCATTGTTGACTATTTCTGTCATAGCAGGAGTAAGTATGCATGATCCATGCCTTCGGCATGGGCTAGTTCACTGTACTTGCCAGGGGCGACGGGGTACCAAACATGGTCAGACAGTTGCAACGCTGCCTTCGGCAGCGTTGCGGGAGCAATAGGCCCTCCACCCTGCTGGGGCTCGGGCCTAATTAAATTAATAAAAAGAGTGTGCAACATTGTTGTCCCATTCTTCTGTTTTTAGTGACAAAACAAGAACTGCAAATAAAATGTCAACAAATAGATTTTTCTTTAAAAGTCAGAAGTTGTTCTGTTTCACAATGTGCTGGCCACGCCCTTCGGCTGTATATATTGAGGGGGGCAGGTGGGGGGCTCTGGTGGGCGACTGTTCCAGGAAAAGCAGGTCAAAAGCCACTTGTGAATGGGCACCAGATGAGCTCTCTGTTAAAGCTCACCACACTCCTCCAACAACATAAATAGTGGCTTTTATGACATGCTTCGGTCGATCCGCAAATCAATGTCATTTTATCAAAGGCGTTTACAAGTTTCAATGACCTCAATACAAAGTTGTAGCCGTAAAGATAAAACATGGATATTTACAACTTTTGTTTATCCATACCAGATGGGATTGAACCATGCATTTACAAAGAAACTGCTGGTAGAGCCTGTTACAGTATAGACCTTATTATATAAAGATATTCGGGGTTAAATTACATCATTCAGAAGACAACAAAAAAAATACAAGTTGTAGTTGTAATATATAATGGTTTGCTCTGCACAGCCTTCGAGGGGAATTTAACATAATGACAACACTTGATAATATACATTTTCTTAAAAAAACCAACACCTGTAGGACCAATTGACCCATTAGCAACTAACCATAGCTTATCTAATGAACCTGCAGCTTGTCATCATACCACGAGTCAGTGATCATATTCACACTTGTTTTAGCCTTGAGTGACTTGAAATGTGTAGCATTTGTGTTATGGTATTCCTCTTCTGTGTCAGCCGGTTAGGACATGCTGTCATTTACTACAAAAGTTCAAGCCCTACCTAAAATAGCTGGTTCATATTATCTTTGTGCGTGCAGTCTAATAATAAATCAGTGGGGCAGCTTGCCTTACTGATACACCTGGCAGCAGTGGTGTTGGACACTGTAGTGTATTGATCCAAGTAAAGTATTTCCATTGCTGAAACATACATTTTTATTGCCACAACTATGAGCCTATAAATCATAATATATTTGACATAACCAACAGCTCATATCTAAAGTAAAGATTGTAAAGATGTTGTAAACATGACACTTGAGATCTCCCCTTCAAACTCAAAGGGCTTAGGCAGGTGGACCGCAGTGTCTGAGTAGCAGCACATTTACCAGGATTTCAGAGTACAGTAAGTAAAAGTGTAGTATTTGAATACAAAGCTTCTTTATAGTATTTTTTTTATCCTCAGCAATGTTTTGTGGGAAGATTTTGGACGTCAATATCATTTTAAAACATTGAGTTAATATGTTAACTGAGGTTCATGAGCAGGACCTCCACCTCTGTCTTCGGTACACACCTCTATTACCCAGAAGCCTTCTTATACCAGTAAAAGACCTCAGTCACTGCTTTACTCTGTTCTCTCGGCCCGCCCTCTTTCCCCTTGTAATATACTTTCTTTCAGCATTCAGTTTTCTAGGACTGGGGGGTCTCAAACCAGCTGGACAGATCACTGATCGGTTGCCATTGTTATGTGCACATCTTCGTGGTTGCATGGTCATTGCTTGTTCTTTTAAATATATATATATATATATTTCATGATCAATATTGTGTATTGAGCAGATCTGATAAGATCTTATATGCACATTAGTTGCATGTTCTGTTGCCACATACCACAAATCTTGATTACTTATACAAATCAACCAAACAAATATAACACTATGTATTCCAGAGGGGCAGTTTAAGCACATAGAGTAAATAATATACAAGAACAGAATAAATCTAACAGTAGGACTGGTCCGGTAGGGTCTTCAAATCCGGGGGTAGCCAGGTAAACCCTGGAAACACAATAGAAATGAACTCTAAGACCCTTTACTTGTCTTGTTTCGGTTTGAGGATGAGACAGGCTTTTCCCTATGTATTTTCTCTGCCACATTTGGTGCATTAGTCTGTGTCACTTCAGAGGTAGCTCCATGCAGGGTCTCCATGATACAGGAAAACACTCCTCAGTTTACAGTCCACAACTTCTGTCTATTGAACTTATTCTAACTATTCTAGAAAATATCATTCTATTATTTGCTGTTAGTCTTCCCACGCACCTCGTTGCCTCTGAATGCTGGTACTACACCGGCGTGTATCTTAATACACATAGAGTGAGCATGAGGTAATGAGGAAGACGAGGTTTAAGGTCCGAATCAAAGGTCAGGGGAATGTGTTTAGCGGGTGTCATCTCGGCAAGCCGTAAGCTCTGAAGTCTGTAATAGCATCACGGGCAAAGCAAGGGAGGTCAGAGACTTTGAGGGGTGTCACTGGGCACCATAAATCATGTGAAGCTGGTATGTAAACAGCTTTAATACCTGAGTGATGTTTATGTAGGAACAGGTGCATGGATCCTTCAAAGAAATGTCAATGAGCTCCTTAATGGAAATAATTATTCCAATGTTATTTCAATGTTTTGTTTATTTCGCAAATGAAATGCATATAATAATAGATCATTTTATATTTTGGGTCTGAAGGCTTCTATTCTACTCATACTTTTACCATTTTCTGGATCAGGTCATCTTAAAAAGCTGTGTTACATGTGTGGTTTAGATGGCATACTTGGTATAAGTCCTTTCAAATACAAACTGTGATGGTCTTCATTGGGCCACATTACATGTGCAGTTGTCTAACTAAGCACACAGATGACCGAGGTGTCAGGCATAACGTCATACTCTACCTTCTCTAGGAATGCCCTGCTCTTGTTTCTCATGGGAATAGATACAGGAGGGCCAGCAGCTCACTGAGATGAGGATGATAGGTATTTGGATCTTTAAAATGCCTTTAAAGCTGCATTAGGCACAGTTCTAAATACAACACATGTTAGATGTGTAAACAAGTAATGTTTCCTGTAAGAGGTTTGTATATGTCGCATATCAAATGTATGGTTTCACAAATCAAGTTAAGTGAGCAAGTAAAATGATTGAAAATGATAATCCAAATTACCATAAGGACATTCACATTTAGGCCTCCATGACAAATATCAACCATTGTGCATTAAAATGCACTATTACTTCACAGACCATCACCATAGTTCAAATAGGATGTCATTCAGAACTAAAAGGGTATAGCAGAGTCATAAAGGGTATGACCTCTAACCTTTCATGTTTACGGACAGATGTAGGCATGGACATAAATCACTTAGACAGATGATTAGAATGTAATATGGATTACTGAATATTTAAGATATAACATTTTAAAATGTATCAAAAATACAGGAAGAAAACAGTGTCTTAATGTCAGTAAATCCATTTATTTATCCAACATGAAACAAATTGGCCTTCATGGACAAGGCCTTCCGGGCTGCTGTCCTTGATGAGGGGTCCTATTGATTAGTCACCCTTGATACACTGACAGGGGGTCTGATTTAGGTCACATGATGGGTGCTGGGGTCGAGTGGAGTAAAACACTTCTGAATGAGCAAAACATAAATGTATGTATTTCCAGATATTGTGAGATAGCACAACCAGGTATGGATGGACTCACAGTGTGAACTGCAATTTACCATGGTAGTCCTGCACTACCTGCACGTATGTTCACTGTACTGTTACTCTCCCTTTCTCCTCAAAAAACAACTAAACTAAACATATGTATCACTTTGAAAGTATAAATGAGATTACGTCAGTCAGCATTGTACTAATTTACTTTTGTACAAAACATTTCCCTGACGTCAGACCTACATAAAAGCTCTTTTAAAGTGGCCGCCTCATTAAAACTATGTTAATTCTTTAGTGAAATGCCTACGTATCCAGGGAAACTACCTAAATGGCCAATCTGAGACAATAGTTACTGCCATTGTCATGCAGTAGACCAAAAGGTCACACTGTAGGTGGATCAAATAGATTTGTGAAATTAGACAAAGCTGAGAAACTGTAGCGGGGAAAGCAACAAGTGCATGTGTGAGGTTATGTGGGTTCACAACGTCGGGACGCAAGTTTGGTCTGGTATGAGGCCGTTGAAGGGCCCAGCTCAGAGGAGGTGCTGTCATTTCTGTCCTGCCCAAAGAGGAGCTGCCTGCTGGTGTGACATCAACAGTAATAATGAAGCCTGCTCATCAATGGCTGGGCTGGGGGCTATATAAAGGACACACTAGGGGCCTGAGGAGTATAAGTATAGGACCAACCTGCTAAAGATCAATCTAAAGACTGCCTTACACTGGAACCAGGTAAGTTAAAAAAAAGAGACATCTTTATGGTTTTGTAAATATATGGATCACTAGATTTTAATTTTAATTAAGAAGGGTAATTACATTTTTACTATGGGCTTTTTTATAAAAGTAAATAGTTTTATTTTGTGCAAAGTACTCTATTATTCCAATGTAAAAATAATTCCTGTTTCTCTTTACAGGTCATCAAAGAATTTTGAAATGTCAAGTATGGATTACAAAATGTTGTTGCTACCACTCAGCATTATCATTTTATCAGCAGTTTGTGAAGGGCATCCTATAAGGTGAATACCTCCGTTAAAATAAATTCTTACAAATATAGATGTGCTTAGTATCTTCATATTTTAAAAATGTCTTGATACAGCTGTGTGACACTTTGTTGTGTGTGTTGAACCATAACATTTTCTTGTATGTGTTTTGTAGCAAACGAACTGTAAGTGAGGTCCAGCTTATGCATAATCGAGGCGAACACAAGCTGCAGAAGGAGCGGCGGGACTGGCTACAGATGAGGTTGAGGGGCATCCACCTGGGGCAGAGCTGGTCCAGAGCAGAGCCAGCCTGGAACAGAGGGGGTGACAGCCGGCCAAGAAAGAAGAAGCTGGTGCCCAAAGAACTCCCCGACACTCTGACGCCTGAAGAGATCCAGTTTGCCATAGACTACTTGGACATCTTGAACTCTAAAAAACAATGATTCTTGTTTGGATCTTTTTTTAAAAACATTTCCACTGTGCCTTTTTAATCGAATATTGTTTTTATTTGATAGACTATATAATTTTATAGTAATATTTTAGTTATTTAATTTATTTATTATTTATTTTCATTATTTCATTATTTAGTTTTACTATTTTATGAAAGAAAATGTCTTAATGCACTTTGATTTTACATTGGCATTTTAAATTTGTTTAGAGCTATTTTAGGATAGTAGGCAAAGTGGACCAAATTTATAAACGTTTTTTATTTTTTAAATATATATGTAATGAGGACTAATAGGCCAGACATTTGTGTCTTAAGTAACACATGTTCTAAAACGAACCTATTATTGTATCTAATATTTGACAGATGGATTACCAAGATGAATAGTGAATAAAGTAAAAAAATAACAAAAACTAAAAGTGATCCAAGCCTGATTTACAGAATAAAAATCTCCTACGTCTGCGAACGGCGCTTTGTGGAGTTCTCGCGAGAGTTCCCGTGATTTTCACTGCTCAGTTTCAAGTGGTCTTTTTACCAAAACACAAAACGATCGAACAGCGCAAGCTACAGCGATTGTTACATTTAAAACCTATTTGTGACGGAGACCCGGGTCCGGTCAACACACGACCACCAGGATGAATATCAGAGACTGTAACATAGAGAGGTAAGAAGTCTTAAAAACCCACTTAGAGTTAGCTTAGAGCTAGCTAGCCAAACCACCAGTTGGTTAATCGTTTAAGACTAACAACCTCCTTACAAAATCTCGAACGCCTTTGTCGTACACCAGCATTCAACGTTAATATATGTCTAATTATTTCCTACTACGTTGCTAGATTTGTGTTGTATAGTTGGCATGGCAACATTAGAGCAATAATCATAGATACCGGTGCAAACACTGATGGAAAAGGAAAAGGATGAGCATTTCTATCTGTCTCTAGTACAACATCAACTCAAAGGTTATGACGTAACACGACCACTGCACATCTCGCTTCATTGAAATCCTCATGTAACGTTCGCGTGTTCAGAGACAGATGTGATGCTTAATCTCTCTGTGTATTATGTGACAAGCTGCTTTTAAGTCTGTGCTGACCCAGGAGGAAACCTGAGTTTTTAAAGTCATATTTATAGTAATGGTGACTAATGTAATGTTGTACTGTTAGCTCTGTCATCATTATAGTAAGCATTCGGAGAGCCGATTAATGCGATTTTGCAGGTACTTTATTTTACTGCTGTTTAACTACTGTTGTATATGGTCAGGATAATATCACTCCAACCATGTAAATGATGACAATAATCTGAGCACTTTCCTCACCTTGTGTTTCTGTGAATCATAAAGTAACATTGGGATTTAGAATGGTTCAATGAGACTTTCTGCTGCACTGTTTTATCACATGCCAAATGATGCAAATGATCCCCGGTCATCAAATGAACACATGGGAAGGGGCAGCAGACATTGAGTTGTCATAAATATAAATTATGTAGTGTTATTATTAGGTGTTTGTTGTTTTGGTAGCCCAATCAAAGCTGTTACTGCTACACAGCAAAGATTAATTGCAATCAAATCAAAATCTTAATTAGAATGGACAAATCGCAAAGACTGTAAGGTTTGACATACGATAAATTCCTCCACAAACAAAAACCTCCAATTCGACATGAAAACTGTGAATCCTGTTGTTTAGATCTGTTTATATGTTCTGAAATACATGCTAATCTTTTCAATCAGTTCATAGGCTTATTTCAGTATTTTCTCCTGGGCGCCTTTTAAAAATGTCTACTTTAAAAAATAATTCTACCATTAATGACTCATTAAATGCCAATAGGGATGTCAAGATGATGTGGTTATTCAATAATCGTCATCATTCTGGTCACAATGTAATTGTAAGAACTAAAAAACTAATAATGATTCGTGACTATTTTAGAAGCAAAATCGGTCAATTCAATTACATCTATTCTCCAGTAAAATGCCCTTAAATGTATAGTGCTTTTGATTTCATATTACAAAGACTTTTGCATTAACAAATATGTATTTCATAAAGCTGGTCACATACTATTGGAACAGTAGTGTAATAGAATGGAGAAAAAAAAAGATTTCACTTTTGTTACTTCATCACGATTTAACGATTATTCACACTAACATTTGACAACACGACATCCCTAAACACAAATTATAATCGTAATTGCAACACTGTTCATTAAAGTTGCAATTAAATATCATGTTTCCCACATCGTGTCGCCCTGCTCCAATCTGCGCATTCCCACGGCACGTGAAGGCAGCGCCGCTCTGACTCAGTCGCACGCGGCCATTCACAAGCTCGTGTCTGTTCCTCCTCCGCGGACTGAATGACTGGCCACGCCGCTCCTCCTCACGCTCCCGCGGCCGGACACGCATCACAGGCTCTGGGAGACCCGGGGGTCTTCAGCAGCGAGCCCGAGCCCACCCCGAGCGCTGAAAACGATGAGGATTAAGTTGCAAAGTAATGAGCGAGGATGCTGAGACTGCCGGCAAGCCCGTTTTGTTCGGAGGAGCGCGAGGCTTTTGTTCCGCTGTGGTGCCGTGCTGCTTTGTCTTCACTTGGCCCTCAGATACAGAGCGGTAGGTACAGGGCCGCTTCCCGGGACCCTCATTATACAAAATATTATTATCCGTCCGCTACTTGGTCTATCGTTCCCAATTATTGGTGATCCTTCTTCAAAAATAAGAAGTGATTGATAAGGGAATGCTGCTGTCAAACTCTGCAGAGAGTGGGATTTTTTTGGGTTTGTGTTAGGATTAGGAATCTCATCAAATGCATAACATGTTTTGTGTTGTGTATATTTTGTGTTTTGTATTTTATCTTACATACGCTTCAGATATATATGGATGAAATTGACCTGGATAGAACATCTTATCTTTAAAAAAAAAAAGCTTTATAAAATGGGTCTTTTTACATGATTTTATTTTATTCTTCGAGCCGAGTAGTGTGATATCTCTCGTATTTTGTGTTTAAAAGTCGAGATTCAGCCTCATTTTTTTGCCCTTCAACTCGTTTGGTGTCGGCAGACCCTGAATAATGGATGGGACCCTCACCCCACGGGTCCCTCACCTCCTGCTTTTTATAGATCCTTTTTTTTTCTATTATTTTGCCATTGTTCACTTTGAAATCTCACACGGAATCTGTTGTGGCTGGTTCCAGGGAGCAGTGAGGGATGGATTTGAACCTGGCAGTGTCCAATTGTAGCCTGACCTGAGTGAGATTCAGTCAGGAGCTTTGCCTTACGAAAGATGAGACGCTGCTAGTGTAAGTGAAATTTTGCCTCCTCGCAGTCTCTTTGTTCCCTCCGCCTCCGGTCGCATCTTTGGCTGCTGGCCCATGACTTCCAGAACGCCACTCGTTTTATTTCCCTTATCTTGTTTCGGAGGGCTATCGTTCATCCCCCCACAGGAGAGCCATATCTTTACCGGACATAGTGGGGATTCTTGAACTAATTATGTTAACCCTGTATCTTGTTCACCCAAAAGAACAAAGTGGATATTTATTTGAGTGTTTGAAAGTGGTCGATGGAGTGTGTGCGTTATTTTTATTTTTTTTTCAATGCACAGGTTTTTTCATACCTGCTGTGACCCTTTTCTTCAAGGACACTGGCACCGTCTGCAGAGGCAGCTTCTACAGACTTTATATTTTATGATGGAAAGATTCTATCGAAGAAAAATATGGGGGGGAAACGCATGTAGCAAGATTAGTGGCCATAGCCTTTCCTAATTTCTACCACAACAAGAAAATGCAGATAAATGTTGCTATTACTTATTTATGGAGTGAACTCGACGAACCAATTCCAATGGCGTCTGGCAGCGAGAGTAGGTAGTGTTGTGAGGGCTGATCGTAAAAGAGGTGCTCCAAAACCACCCCAGAATATGAAAAAACAATGAGTACTTTTTCTCTTGTAAGTATGATATCTACTGCACATTGCCTTTGTGTATTCATCATTTAGTTTTCCTATTTTCATATTGTTCATAATTATTTTCTTGGTTTTCCTGAGCAGATAAGGCACAGGGCCACTTACCGGCGACAGGTCAAGCAGCAGCACAAAAGACCAAGACGAACAGTAACAATACAAAATAAAGTTGTGTGAACAAGCTTTTGTTCTAAGGCAAAAGGACATTACTTCTGCACTATATCTTCAGACTCCAGTGCCTCCAGTCCTGGCGCTTTTACGATGCTCTCTATTTAAGTCCGTGTCCCTCAGAGATGGTAAACGTGTAGTTATTTACTCGCTCCCATGGTGCTTTGCTGTGATTGAACAGGCCTTGTTAGACCGTCTTCATCATATTTCAGAGCAGCTGATCTCTGGAGAGTGCAGCCTGGATCATTACAGAGATGCCTTTCTGCCTCATAAGCGCAATAATGCCATCGATCAGTGGTGCATTTTCTAACAGGCAGACAGATCTATAAGACAAGTTTTATTAATGTAACTAATGTCCTGTGAGGTGCCAGCAGCAATGTAATTACACGTTTCCATGAAGCAGGTCTCAAAATCTATTATAGTCCACCATCACTTTCAGCCAATCCCATGGCAGTAAAACCTTTGGAAGCTGTTCAGTTTGTGGAGGATTCAGGCCCGGTCCTAACCAGGCCCCGCTGAGCTGAAAATATAAAACAATAACCATGAAAATCACATACTTTTCTATTCCTGAAAAATAATTCTGACTTGACCCGTACAAATGTCAATTCGATGTTGATTGTGGTGCCACTCGTGGTCGAGGGGAGCGGGCCGTGGTGTCGTGAGTCGAGTCAGACTCTGTGGTTTGCTGCGGTGTCCTTCTTTTTTCATTTCGCCCTGCGTTGTCCTGTCAGATAAAGCCTGCGGGCTAAATATGAGGTGATTAATCTTGCTGCCCTAAATGACTATTTAATAAGAAGCACTAAACCATCGCTCTTTGTGGGATGAACCAAACAACTTTTACAAGCGACTTCTAAACTTTTTGAAGTGTCTGTCAGTCACTCAGGCATCTTCACACATCTTCAGTCTCATCTCGTCTTCCTCTTTTCCACTGGTTGGCTGCAGTTTGAAGGTTGACTTGAGCTGACAGTGGGGTTTTTTCATAGCTCTCTGATGGCCCTCGAGTTAGCACAAACTCTTTACTCTCGGTGTGTGAGCTAGCGTGAAGAGGATGAGCTATGTGCACTTGGTAAACAGTGCATTGTTTCATAAAGCCACACATCAGTGCTCCTGTGTATCCTTAAGGGTTTGTCTCTGCACCAGATCATGACTCTACAAAGTCACTGTCGGAACGTATTTGTATGAAAAGTAAATGAGTCAAAACATGTTCTGTATATGCATTTGGACTAGTGTTGTCCAGATACTGAAAAAGTGAAAAGCAATTTTAATAGTGTAACAATAAAAAAATACCCCTTTTTATAATGTAATTTACAACGCAAAATGAAAGTACTTTCTATATATTGCTATAATACTGGGATTTCCCCATTGTGGGACAAATAAAGGTTATCTTACTGCCCGGCCAAAAAAAAAGTCTGCACCTGGTTTCATCTAAGCAAATGATCAAATGGGCCGCTTGTTGGATAATTGCTGTGTGGGTGATTGTCTTTCAGGTGGCAATTTCAGTTTATATTTAAACCCAACTGATGCAGTGAGTGGCTTATATCATTTCTGAGAACTAATCTATGGTACTAAAGATCTGAACCCCAGTGAGAGTGTTTAGGATGAGCTGGAGAAGCCTTTGTGCAGTGGTCACGCTCACATCATCAATACACAATCTTGAAAAATGAATGCAACACTGGATGGAAATATGTCTGACATTACATGAGCTTAATGAAACTGCTGTGATCAAAGTTAAAGAGTGCGACCTTTTATATCCATGGTGACTCGTTTTTGGCCAAGTATTGTCTTCTACTAGTTAAAATTCTTTCCAATTATTGTGATTTCATTTCATTTTTCATTGTCAATACTTGTTCAAATGCATATCTAGTTGTTATACTAGTTTTAGAATCTGGGTATATTTTTATAGACATGTATTTCCATGACAACCCTAATTAAGATGGTGGAACAACAGAATGTTTGCGTTAAAACTATTTGTTGACCCACCAAACAAGGTAAAATGTCTTATGTTCCTCTTGTGTCCACAGCGAGCCGTTGGGTGGGCCCGTTGTGGACATCGAGCGGCAGCAGCAGGTCATGAGTGCGTTCGGGGCCACAGGGGGCGGGGCCACAGGTGGAGCCAGACCAGGCGAGCGCTACAGAGAGCAGCGGCGTCGCTCCAGTGACCGCTCGCGAGACTCCTCCCATGAGAGAGGAGAGAACCAGCTGACCCCCTGCATCCGCAACGTCACCTCGCCCACTCGACAGTACGGTGAGGACCACACACTGAGGACTTTAACCCCTGGCTCACATTGCATGTGGTCCAGCTCTGGACAATATAAGTACGAGGAGCGGTGGTGCCTGAAGGTGTAGGATTCTTTCCTTTGGATCGAAATTTTCACCATACGCCGAAGCCCACCCTAAGCTATGTTTTCCCTGTAATAATGATTAGTTATTACGCAAGCTCGTGATCAAAGCCGGTGGCCGCAACAACACGGCAGAGCTCTGGTCCTAATGTGACTAATCCACTGCAAGAACACGGCTCCAACACAGCAGCCAGCACCGCGTGCAGTGTGAGCCTGATAATGAAATGCAATTAAATATTTTTTTTTTGGCTCAACAGTTGCTTGAAACTAAGCCAATTAATTATAAATTATTATAAAAAAAAGTTTTATTTGTGTCATAGATTTTATTTCTACTGTTTTGTGTGGTCTCAGATCGTGAGCGTGGAGATGGCGGCTCATCGTCCCGCTCGTCCAGTCCCCGTCCGCCCAGAGTCCCTCCGACCTACTCTTACGTGGGACACGTGCCTCGCTCTGCAGACCTTCACCCCAAACTGGTGGGACAAGGCTCCAATGACATGATCTACGTGTACGACCTGGGCAGCAAGGAGAGCCACAGGGGCCCCCTGCGGCTCGGAGAGAGGGTCACTCTCATTGTAGACAACACCAGATTTGTGGTGGACCCCGCCGTTTTCACAGCCCAACCCAACACCATGCTGGGCAGGTGAGTCGAGCTTTATTCAGAGCTTTTTGTTTTGAGTTTTCATGATTAATATTTTGGGGGTTTAAGAACACTAGTTGTTGATTCATCTACTTTAACAAGTGTATTTTGTTTAACCATTACTTCAGGATGTTTGGCTCCGGGCGGGACAACAACTTCACTCGCCCAAACGACAAAGGTGAATATGAAGTGGCAGACGGGATCAGCTCCACTGTGTTCAGGGCCATTCTGGTGAGAAACATCTTCCAAATATATGCGTTTCTGTCATTTCTCATCTCCATTATGTCCTTGTGTTAAGTTAGTCTTTTTGAAGTGTTGAGTTGGATTTATATAAGAAAGTTTAAATGAGACCACTAAAAATGATTATTCGTACTTTCTGATCCTTAAGCGGATCATACGTTTACACATTTTTTCACTGGATTTGCCTCAGGGAATCTTAAATAAGATCTCTCCTCGCCGCGGATGATTTAAAAATAGCATGTTGCTGAATCATAACCCTAGATGGAGTGTGGAGCTGTATCTGCTGACTGAATCGGCAATTCAAACCAATACTACAATGTATAATTTTTAAAATATACAGCCTATGAAATATTAAACGAAGACAAAGTTTTGTGCCATTATATAAATGACCTATCGATCTATATTTTTCCGCCCACTCGTAGCTATTTTTTATGAACCACTTAACAACCACTTCTGTAATTTTAGTGGTAAATAATTATTATAGACCTGGTTCTCCTCTGTATTACTCAGTCGTGCCTCTTTAAGCTGCACAATGGCTGGCACTGGCAGATCTTTAGGCAGCAGTTTGTTGTTGGAAAGTGGAGCATGGAGAAGGAAGTGACATCAGAGCCCCTCCCCCTCCTGTAAACAGAGCATCTCTCTCACACACACACACTCCCTCCCTCCCTCCTGCTCTCATCCTCCGTCTCCCTCCCAGCAGCATCAGTAATGGCGTCGTGCTTCTTCTCTCTCTCCCACGCTCCCGTGTGAACGCTCCCACTCTCTCTACCTGTGTGTGTGTGTGTGTGTGTGTGTGTGTGTGTGCGCGCTTCTCAAAATGGTAGGATTACTACAAGTCGGGGATAATCCGCTGCCCTGACGGCGTTTCTATTCCCGAGCTGCGTGAGGCATGTGACTACCTCTGTATCTCCTTCAACTACAACACCATCAAGTGCAGAGACCTAAGTGAGTACGCTCTCGGCGCTCGGGCGGGCGGCTACTTCACCGCGTGTTTTTTATCGCCGCTTTTTACTACCCTGGTTACGCTCCACACTGGGCAGCTCTTTCGGTGTGGGTAAGTCATTGTGTTTTGGTTTGCATGTAACATTTACTTTTCTCAATACTTCAAGCAATACACTAAAACTACTATCACTTCTACTGGCTCAAAATCTATTACTATTACTGCACAGTATTGCTTACCGTATTTGTTTTGCATTTTGAGTGTGGGAGGGTTGTCTGTTTGTAAGTAGGTCATGATAAGCTCTGAGTTTTAGTGCTTGTTACTTAGTTACAAAAACATTGCATAAGTGTTTCACTAGACCGTGTTTGTCTTTCACTAAACGTAAAGTTAAAATCCAACAATTGACTTTGAGACAATGCATGGAGCAGGACCGTACTCTGCTCATAGGTTTTTGTTTCTGCTGTCGGCTCAAATTTCTGTAAATAACTAACCTCCATAGCACAGTCCTGAGATAAAGGTATTAAAGTAGACACTGGCTCCTAGATGTGACCTACGTTTGGTACAAATTCAGGCCACTTTTGCAGAAAACTACACCCCCACAATTTACATCACAGCGCTGCAAATAATCCAAATACTGCACTTGGTCTTTCTTTGATGCAGTCTTTAATAACAGTACTAAACACAATGATGTCATCAGTTCTGATGATTTTTATACAAATTTGTCATTACATTTGATCATGGTTTATCAAGTATATTCTGTGATGTAACTGCAGTTAAAGCACCTCTGCACTTTAGTTCAACCCTTGTTCTTTAATCAGTGCTTGTGCTCAGCTGATATTTGAGATAATGGTAAACCTGGACATACATGGATGCTGTTTGAACTTCACTTGCCATAATGACATGAAGATGACTTTGTTTCCAAGGATAGGGTCTATATTCTATTATAACCAGTGCTTTAAACCCAACATCAGAGACCTCTTGCTCTTTTTTTCAGGTGCCCTGATGCACGAGCTGTCCAACGACGGCGCGCGGAGACAGTTCGAGTGTTACCTGGAGGAGATGGTGCTGCCTCTGATGGTGGCCAGTGCGCAGAGTGGAGAGAGGGAGTGCCATGTGGTGGTCCTGACTGACGATGACGTGGTGGACTGGGACGAGGAGTACCCACCACAGATGGGAGAGGAGTACTCCCAAAGTAAGACTACAACACACACACAAGGATGTTTGCACTTCATCATTAAACTCTGTCCTTTTGTTTTACAGTCATTTACAGCACCAAGCTTTACCGATTCTTCAAGTACATTGAGAACAGAGATGTGGCCAAAGCAGTGCTGAAAGACAGAGGCCTGAAGAAAATTCGACTTGGCATCGAAGGTGCACATTACAGCCTTACAGACTGTTCTATCACCGTTTCAAATACATTCATGTCCCTAACTCCAGTACTGTCTTCCTCCCACAGGTTACCCGACCTACAAAGAGAAGGTAAAAAGACGCCCCGGAGGACGTCCAGAGGTCATCTATAACTATGTGCAGCGCCCGTTCATCCGGATGTCCTGGGAGAAGGAGGAGGGGAAGAGTCGACATGTGGACTTTCAGTGTGTCAAGTCCAAGTCCACCACAAACCTGGCCGCTGCAGCTGCAGACATCCCTCAGGACCAGCTGGTGGTCATGCAGCCTGGTCCTCCAGGGGACGAGCTGGATAATGTGCTCCCGGGGCACGAACAGCAGCCCCCCACAGCTGGACTGGAGATTCTGCCCCCACAGGCCGCTCACAATGCCCCTCACCCCCTGCAGGATGTCCCACATCAGGCAGTGCCCAGCCCCAGCCTGGTCCACAGTAACCAGCACAGCAGCCACTCTCAGGCCACATACCACTACGAGCCCAGCCAAGACCCTCCCTCTCCTTCTGCATGAGTCCCAGCGCCGCATTCACTCTCAAACAGACCTGACCGCAAACAGGAGTGACAAAATGCACTTAAATGTGTCATGTTACGAATAGAAACTTTTTTCAATACAAAGGCAAAAGCAATAAACTGGAAAAAACCAAAGAATGTAAACTTAAAGGCGTAATGGACGCATGTGCACACCCCTGTGTGGACTGATACAACACATACATGCGTTTGTTTATTAGCGCGTTTATTATCTCTCGTCTCCCGCAGATTTCTGTCTTTCGAACTGTCTTTCTCCGTCTTCATTTTGTCCCGTACACTGAGGGAACTATATTATGATAGATCAATGCGCTTAGACATGCGGAAACGTGCTGCTCATGTGGACGAGTCACACGCGGCTGCAGGTGAGCGGTAGGTGCGTTTTATGATTGATACGTGGCAGGACTAATCGACAGTCCACGCCACGAGATTTGGGCCAAAAAAAATCGTCCATTCAACCTTTAACATTTAGGCATGGCTCATTTTCACCGACGACATCACAGCATATACACATAAGCTGTAATGCAGACATGTCCCTTTTATTACACTTTTTATGTTGTTTATAGTTGTACTGTAAGTCTCCTGTCAGCTTTACAGGCATAAAGCTAAATGACCCACACAGGTTCTCTTAATACATGGGTGGTATTTCATCAGTCGCCTAGTAAATTAATGCTTTTTCATTCTTTCATTTTATTTGTACAGGGAAAACCCAATGAGAAAAGTTATTTCATTGGCACCCTGTTAAAACGCAACTCTGAATTGAGCTCCATCTCTAGACTAATCTGAACACGTTCCATAAGCTTCAGTCTAATAATCATTGTGCCTGCCTGGTGATGCCTGATCAGTGAAGCCCATGAAATCATTGAAAATGAGCTCTAAAGAAATATTTGTTATGATTTGGACTAAAGTGCATAGGGAAAATAGTTTTATTTGTAACATGGATCTTTTCAGTTCATTCTGATGTAAGAGGAAAGCTGCAGCTCTGGTCTGTGTATGATGGTGCTTTTTCTGGTGCTGCTACAATCTGCTGTTTGTGTGAATGATTAACTCAATCATACATTTTATTTGTATATTGTATCTTTTGCTGTTTCTGTAATAATATTAATCTGCCAATTTCTCAGTACAAGGTTTTCTACCTCAATGTTATCTAAAAGTCTGTTTCAAAAGTTTCCATAACAGCTATGGATTCTTTTGACTCGAGTGTCATTTTATTCAGACAATAACCGTGTTAATATTTATTATTTATTATACTTGGAGATTATTACAAGAATGGCAATTGTTGCTGTGTCAGCACCATTGCATGAAAGTTTTTTTAATGCACTGACCAAGGGAGTGTTCACACTTGTCATTTTTGGCCTTAAATTATTTTTTAGGTTTGTTTGGTCCTGTTCTAGTCCTTGTTTAGTCCAGGTTCAGAAGTATGAACGCACCCAAAGTTATTTGCCAAAGGGCACAGGATCACTCCGGTCACTCTTCTGTTGAGAGTGAATGTGGCCATGTTTGTTTCCTTAATCCTCCGCCCCCTTTTTCTGAGGGGCAGAACACCACTTTGCCTTGGCTGCCCTTCGAGATTCAGCACAGACACTTTCTGTGGAGAGGAGAATTCACAAAGATTGTTGTCGACTGTGGATAAGACTGCAGGTATCAAGAGATATACAAATGCTTGTGTGTACCACACTGCAGGAACACATGTCACAAGATGTTTACTGTTTTTTTTTTTGTTTTTCAATAAATACTATTTACAAAAAAAGTTAGGCTTGTTTACTATGGTGAGCTGACTAATGGGTGTTTGGCCAGAATCCAAAATGTACTGGTTTGGATTATTTAAACTCAAATGCACAAACGCACTTTTGACATTCACATTTTCTTGCATTTGGTAAGAAATAGGCCAGCATTCAAAAGTAGGTTTCATTGCAGCACAACCAGCAACTTCATTTATTATTCACTAACCTTGACTACTTTTGAACTGGATTTAAAATAAATAATATAAATCTGCTAATGTGAGAATTCAATCTGAACAGTAGTTCACTCAGCTGTCAAAGAAACATGATCTAGTTTCACAAAATTCAATATGTTGCTAATCTTACCTGCCACTGTCTCCTCAGAGCTGCCTGCATCTGGATGGCAACGTTATAAAAATATCAGGGCAGTTCTGATTGGCTGAAGCTTCACTTCTGAGTCATGAACACGGCACCAAAGATGACAGAAACAAATAATTTTATTTTAAAAATATTTCACTGCTGATACATACAATACACTCATCATACTCATATATTTGCATAAAGTATACTCTTACATGATAATATTTAAAGATCTGATACATTTTTGTCAGTGGGGAGGGGTTGCAACATGGGGACACTGTTGTAGTGTAGAAACATTGAACAGAAAACCACTGGACCAGAGGAAATTGAGGAGAGAGCTGCCGACTGATTGGAGGAGGACTGGAGAGAAGCTGGAAACAATATGAAGGCGTTTGGGTGTAATACTGCAAGAGCCCACAGTGTCTCTAATTCTAGATTCCCTTGACATTTAAGTTCATTACCAATATTAGGAGTCAAACAAACTGTTAAAGAGTACTTTTATTTTTATTTAACCGTACTGTAGCCCCAAAACATTAAAATCCCACTTAAGAAAATGTGTTTTCTTTTTGATAATAATCAAAACATTAACAGCATTTGACTCTTGATAAATAATCATACTACAAATGATTAGAGATAGATTACAGATACAGTTTTTTGCAGAGGCTGCTGGTACCTCCTGGGGTTGTGACACTATTTGAGATAATAATTCTTAAGACACAGATTCCAGATAATTACCTTTGACATGTAAATAATGTGATTGTTATGAAGTTTTCAGGCCAAGTCCTCCTCTAACCACACACAGAGAGCAGAGAGTTGTGTTGTAAATATGAATCAGTGTGGAGACCCCTCCCCTCGACCTCTGACCACATGAAGTGATTAGAGACCATCCATTCCTGTACCAGCCCAACCCTGTTCCCTGTTGCTTAGCTTTCTACAGTTTAGCCCTCTCAGCTAAAAGCTAGTTTGCATTGAATCTTTTGAGTAGCCACTGTTTGGCTGACAAGTATGACATAGCACTAAGCAGCTCAGAGGTATTTCAACATCTCCCATTTCAACCGCACGAAGCAACAGATCAGCCATTTCCAGTATTAGCATTTGGGCCAGTGAACCGTATGTGACGTGTGACGTAGTGGAGAGGCAGTGCGACCCTGACGTCAGTGCTTTCTGCCGACGCTGAACAGGGAGCGCAGAAGAGCAGAGTGCAACTAATGGCAGTGAACAATACTTTTCCTTCTTGACCCAGAACCTTCAAGCCACAGGACATTGCATCTCAAAAGTAGAGATCTTCACAGTCTGATACAAACCTTAGCAAGATTCTCATTTTTAAATCGTATTTTGCAAAGACATGGTTTGCCCATTTCATTAATCATTAGTATTCTATAAGTTCTTTAACCAGATTACTTTGTAGTGTACTTTTCTTTTCTTTTTTAAATGTGTTCAATTGCTAACACAGTATTCAACAATAGATCTTAATCCATGTATGATCACCTTGAATGCATACTAGTTGATACTAGTCAATAACTACCCTAATATACATGGTGAGAAGCAGCTTGAGACCTCTACAGCACACTGTAAAAGAGCAGCACAACCGTGTACACCTTTTGGAGTCGAGTGAAGGAGAATTTCAAAGAGGGCAATTTCCAGGTGAAGCTTCAAAACTGGTCCGCTGTGCTTAGTGCCTGGTAGTGTCCTGCAAGAGACCAGCTGTAACTGTAAAGACAACCAGGATGTCTCAAGAGTCCAGTGTTGGAGTCACTGCCTGACAAAGTTCAGTCAGACATTTTACTCCCGTTATGAAAAAAGTTTTTACTAAACACCACAAAACGACCGTCTCATCACGGCATAGAAAGTTAAGTGTTGTTTAATGTTGAAGCTGCACCGCAGAGATAATCTGTTCCAATCCTCCTTCTGCTGGAGATCCGGGACACTTGGAATGATGAGTTGGAGTGACTCCAAACAGCGGTAGCTCTGCACCCTGTCTATACCTAGTGATCTTTTAAGAAGGCTTGTGTTTTTTACAGTGTAGTCATGGGGATGGTTGGACCCTCTCCAGCAGTGGCTCTGGGGCGAACAGGAGTCTTTGAGAACCATTACAAAGGCCAGGGAAGGTCGCTGAAGTCCACGGGACCTCCCAGCCCGGCGTCCGCCTCCAACAGGGACATGATGACAGCCATAGCCGCCTCGTCGTTGCTGGGACTGCTGGAGCCCGGCTCGTCTATGATGTCTATACTTAGGTGAGAGTTGTCACCTGGGCACAGAGACAAGTTTAGTGAAGAGGTGGAACAATAGTGTCCATCTATAAAAGGGGTTATTTGTGATCAATATGGGAAAGAAAGAGCACCATCTTATTATATCACTGATAAGGTTTACCATTTTTGTTTCATTTTAGTAAAAACAACTTACTCATAATGGACTGGTTTGAGTACGGGTAGCCCACCGAGTCAGGTCCAGGAATGATCGGCAGCTCAGGCGTCCCTCCATTTTGAATCTGCAATTGGCATAAAGAGACATTTGCATGTGCACAACTATTGGCTGCAGCAGAAGGGTTTTGTTACTTATGTAAAAGCAGAAGGGTTTTGTTACTTATGTAAAAGTACAGATACTGGGGCAAAACATTTACTACTTATTTGTAATAGTATCACATACATAAAAAAAAAAAAAAAATCAATGTACCAGTTGAAAAATGTACTTCATAGATTTTGAGATCTAGATTTTGAAGCCAATGGAAGGTCTCAAAGCCTCCAGGAAAGTACTTTAAAATACTCCAGTTAAAAATGTAGTCGAAGGTACTAATAGATACCTAAAAATCTTACTTCGGGTTATGTAATAACCAGTGGTGGAAGTAACAAAGTAAAAGTACTGTCTCTTTTGGAGTTGATAAATGAGTTCAAATGTTCTAAAACAATAAGTAACATTCCCAGGACGAGGGTTAGGGGTGTTACCTTCTTCCCTCCAGGTGAGCAGGTGTCTGGAGGAGGAGTGCTGGTGATGTTCAGAGGACTAGAGCCACAGCTGGAGGGGGAGGAGCCTCGGATCCTGAACCACACGCAAGACAATCAAATTAGACAAATCACATTGTGCTCGACAGACTGATTTTTACATTAAGAAGACTACTGCGTGACCCAGACAACAAGACAAAGGTGATGATTGGTATAGAGTAGATCAGGCAAACAGACAACGATACATCACCATCTATTGAGTGATGGTAATAATAGATTCTCAGAAATGGGCGGCAAGTTTAGTAGTAGTCGTAAACCCAGATGCTGAGTCAACATAAGGTGTTAGAACACTAACCCATAGTCTAAGTGGGGCTGGGCCTTTTTACGTGGCGACATTTTAACGTTAAAATTATAACTGCAGTAAAAAGACTTTACCTCTGAATCTCCATCACTTCTTCGGCGATCATGCGCCCGATCTTGCCCGCCCCTGCTCTCGTTCCACCGGGGATTCCAGGCACGGTCTGAAATGCTCGCCGCCCCCCACCTTAAATACAACAAACATAACATTTACATTGATACAAGAACACTAAGGCAGACAGTTGTATAATCATTCCAGCTGACTTACCTTCTGACGTGAGAACACTGTCCATACTCTGTGGAGAAGCTGCTGACTGGGGGTAATCCGAGCCTTCCATCATGGAACACCTGCAACACACACATCACAAACAATGAACACACCTCAGTGTTAGGCAGGGAAGGCTACGAATTAAGACAGGGACACTGTGCATTAAGAGCTACGTTTTGATCAGTTTCTTTTTGGAAATGCGACGTTTCACTACATCAAGTTGGAAAGATACATGATAATAATTTTCCAGTGTTCTCCTCATAATTATTCAAACTTAAAGAGACCCCAAAAGCTCTTCCCAAATATCACCCAATCTTATAGAGAAATGAAAAAGTACTCACGACACAACTGTGTTTGTAGACACAATGTACTCCACCTCCTTTGTCCAGGGGTTCATGAAGCTAAACCAGCGGCTCCGGAGCGTGATGAAGGAGCCATCTTTTATTTTAAACTTGTAACAGTTGGTGTTGATTTTCTCTCTCATCTGCAGCACTGTGAAGAAAGAGCAACAAAGGATTCATACACCGGTATTTGGATACATTTATCTTTCTCCGTCTTTCCCATTGTCAAAAGCTATATTGTAAACAGCAATACCTTGTCTGTGACACTCTGTCAGATGATTAATGTCGTCTTGGTGGAAATACTCATAGAAGGAGGTCCCAAGCAGCTCTTGCGGCAGGTAAGCTAGGATTGCTGTTGCTCTAAACAACACAAGATGCAACATAATTTTGTAAAGCAATGTATCCTGTGACCTCAATAATGTACAGCGCAATCAGCCAAAAGACACTGAAAGCAAAGAACAGAAGTAAATTTAGGATCTTACCTCTGGTCGACAAAGACAAACTTGCCATCGATGGCGTGTCTGGAGACGTATTCTGTGGGCTTGACCCTGATGTCTGCGAGGCTGGGCTGAGGGACAATGTGAGGGTGCAATCGGCCGATGGCCACCAAGCAGCTAAGATTACACCCTTCATTGTCTGGCTCATTGTCTTCGTCAAGGCCCATTTTCGTGGGTGGCCAGCTCTTCAGGTAGCCCGTGCTGTGGATGGTGCAGAAGCTCTTACGATCAGCTGTAACCAGAACAAGAGACGAGTGTTATATTAGAGCTGGAGAGGCGAGATCCCAGAGGGGCCCAGCACCATGCTGTGGAGAGGAAGGGGAATCTTAGGGGTCAGTGAGCCGAACATTATCCACTGTTCCTGGACAACAGCTGTTACAATCTCATCTCTTTAAGCTTTATGAATGTTGTGCCAAAATTGTATGAAGTAAATGACGTGGATGTTCACTGGATGTTAACTTTTGCAAACCTGCATGTGAAGAAGAATTGTGTTCGTTCACCAAGTACTAAATCCATAATATACCATTGAAAAGGCAACATAAATATGATACATGAACACCAGTGACATTGTTTTTAAAAAGAAGACTGGTAGTTACATTTGCCTAAACTGAACGGTCCATTCTGTTCTGGTTTAAAATGGTTGGCCTGACAGGACTTGCAAAGCCCCTTAGTGCACACCTCAGTTCCCTTCATCAACCAGAGCCACATCCAGCCATATGTTCCCTCTGCTCTCAGACCCAGGAGAAAAACAGGCACAAAGCCAAAGGGGTTCAACTCTGCCATGGCCCGAGTCAGTATGAACATTCTCCACTCAGCTCTGGAAAGTCAACCTTCTGATTTGTGTTGTTCACAAGATTAATTAGAAAAATGTAATTCAGACATCGTCAGCATGGCCAAGCAGGAGCAGTCAAACATCCATGGCCACCCACCCGTCCATCCACTCAATGACATTTTACTGTATTAATCCATCTGGCTCTGCCACATATTGTGGAGCAAGCTCCAAGTTCACTTTGACTTCATCAGGTTTGCATTATGTTGCTCTAAACTACATTTCCAATGGTGACTACATTTGGTCTTTAGACTTCACAAAAGCAGTGATTCGGGTGTGCAATAAGTCTCATCATTTAAAACTGAAAACTGGACAGAGAAGGACAGGTATCTTCCTCTCAATATTACAGTAATAATGAATATAAGATTGTATGATTATAGATAAGCACACAGATGAAAATGTATTAATGTATAACAATGTAGAATATTATTATTGTATCATATAAAGTCATACAGAGGGCATTTTAAAAGCTTTTCTATGGCTGCACTGAACAGTGCTTTAATAAGTACATACAACTAAAAGGGCCCAACTTCCTGTGTCGTTTAATGAAGGTAGTGAGGTATGATTCCTGGTTTAATAAGGATGTGGCTCTAAAAATAGAAAGGCAAACACCAGGGAGGGAGAGCTTTCATCCCGGCAGCTCAATGAGAACATACAGACTTAAAGTATGCAGGGTGTTGGAAAAGCCCTTTGACTGAGACTTCAATACAGCAGCAGAAATGGCTGGTGTGCGGAGGGCTTAGCGGTGAATGAATAATGGCAATACAAGTATATGGATAGGCATAAATGTACAGTATGTAAATCCATGGAGAGTCATGCACCTTTTTTCTTGGAGCAGGTTGAAGGGAACTCTTTATCCTCCACTTTGACAGACGGTCTGTTACACTTCATTCTGCAGAAAAACGACCGCCTCGCCCCCGAACAGAGTCGCGAGGGTCCGGGGGTGATGTCTGTCTTAACGGGAAGACCAGCTGCACACACACAAGAGCATGTGTTCACATCACAATAAGCACTGATGTCATGGAGCCAGCCTTCAAACGGCTCCGTCTGTTACCCACGGCCTGATAAAGACTTGGGTTGCAAAACATTTTCCATTTTGAAAATTCATATGCCTTTTCCAATTCAGTGTTCACAATGTCGTAATATGGAGCAGATTGAATAGCTGTTGCATCACATCAGAGGTCTTTGTCATCATAGCTTACACACACTGCTTTGACATGAGTTAAACTATAAATAATTCTGTCCATTATTCACTAAACAGTGCTGGACGTTTGACTCACTCTTAGCGTCGATGAGTCTCTCTCGTGGAGCTGTATCAGAGGACGACAACTGCTCTTTGACCTTTGCAATGTCCTTGGGGTGAAGGTAGTCAAAGAGGCTCTGACCAATCAAGTCATTCTGGACACAAGAAACAACTTGAAACATTAGATTTACAACTAAAACCTCACAGACAAGCACAATGGACAGTACATTTGATCCAGCATTTTAGACAAAAGGTTGCATGATTTAAACATCGAGTCGAGTCACTTAAATTCAACTTGAGACATTAAGGCCATGTACACACGTATTTTGTGTAAACGCATCGACGCCCTTTGTTTTATAAAAAGTACTGCGTAATCATTTTAAATATACGTCAATCCACACAAACTTAAATAAACATGCCCAACCCAATAGTTGAAAGTGCTTGTCTAAAAGTTAGACCCAATCTAGTCATGCTACTTGCCGGGTTTCGCAAGTGGCATGACTTCAATGTGGAGGAAGGGTTATTTGGTACAAGATAACCGACTGTAAAGCACTCCTGTGCTCCGCAACAAGAAGCAGTAGTTGGGTTTGCAAAAATCGAGCAAGAAAAAACCCACTTGTACGAACAAAAGTAACACACTTCTCAAAGGATCCATGTTGTCCACTGTCAGGCATGAACAAGGACACATATGTGACGTGTATTCATTAATTGTCGCAGATAGTGACGTTTGGGAACTTAAAACACCACTTACCCATGTCCACACTTAAACACAAAACCAGAGTTTAACAAAATCTTCACTGTGGTCGGAGTTTTCCAAAAGCACCGACCCTGCAGTTGTGTGTGGATGACATGTCCAATCGTAGAAAAATATAGGTGTTTTATCAGATACGTGTGTACATGGCCTAAAGATGACATAATGCTTTTTTCAAGTATTTAGTATTAAACTGACATGCATAGTTCATTGCAACAAACGGGTCCAGTTTATTTTACACACCTGACTGTAGTTTAAAATCTTATAGACCGATTCAGAAACAAAGAGGATTTTGCCACGATCACACCCAACCACAAAGAGGAACCCGTCAGCCGCCTGCAGAAGTGAAGACAACAAGGGATATATACATGATTAAGCAAAGGCAAATGTTCAACTATGACAAGGCAAGATTCAAAAGGCTATTACTATTACTATATAACGTAACCAAAAGGAAAAAGCTATAATGTCGCTTTTATTCAAGAATTAAACCTAAATCTATAATGTTTTTGGCTGCTAAACGCTGCTTGTACTTACTCGTAATATCAAGTGCTTGAGCTCATCGTCTGAGAGAAATGAAGGCTTGTAGTTAGCTTCTGTGTATGGGTTTGCAGCACCTGTAGAACACGAACAAGGTCAAACGTTTTGATGCACTTCAAAAAGCGTCATTAAATGGATGTTTGTAATGCATGGATTAATGGGAAAAATAATTCCAAATCATGTTTATCCTGTATTATTTTTGGACAAATCAAGTCTTCTTTCATCTAATTTACTGCAATTTACATAAAATATTCAAGTCTGCCTGACTGAAGGAAAAGAAAGGCATTTATTTGGTAATTTATTTTCCTCAACCTCAGCTCCACCATGAGCTATAATAGGGAAACCAGAAAATACCAAGAAATATCCCCTTTTATGGGCTTATTGATATAATGTTACCTGATGTGAAAGTATTAGTATTATTTAGTCTTATGCTAGCTATTTTTACTTTACTTTATTTAATTATTATTTACTTTATTTTATTATTATCATTGAGCGTCTGCGTGATGTCACGCAGGCACTATGTTCTTGTATTGTGAGTGTTTTTATTATTATATTTTCCATGATTTTCCATTTAGCCAGTTTCAACTCCTTAACGCTTCAACCGATTTCAACATGTTATACCTCATTACGATCGCTTTCGCAGTAGTACGTGTGATATTACTTTTGACAGTTGAACAACTTTTACATTTTGCAGAATCTTCAAAAGTATTAATACTTTTTCCCCATTTTTAAATGAATTTTGAGTGTCTGCGGAATTCTTTAGCCTTTATTCTTTAGAATTTTGTGACGGAGCCAGTAGAGCGAGAGAGCGAGAGAGAGAGAGAGAGAGAGAGAGCGAGAGAAATGGAAAACATAATAATAATAATAATAATAATAATAATACAAAATTTGTGACATCACTCACAATACAAGAACATATAGTGCCTGCGTGACATCACGCGCAGACACTATATGTTCTTGTATTGTGGAGAGGGAGTGAGGGGGAGAGGGGTAGACTTTATTCTTTAGCATTTTGGGACGGAGCCAGTCGAGCGAGAGAGAGAGAGGGGGAGAGGGAGAGAGGGAGAGAGAGGGGGAGAGATGGGGAGAGAGGGAGAGACACAGACACTCCAGCAATGGCTTCAGCCATTGCAGATTTTCTAGTTATTATTTTATTTTTATCTTCATCTTTTTATTTTTTCCTCCATTCCCTATTAAGATATGAGGAGTTTTGTTAATAAGAGTTTTTTGTTTTGTTTTGTTCTTCTATTAAGAGTGTTTTTTTCAAACTTCCTATAAGTTATCCGTCTACTGTATCTACTGTATCTACTGTATCTACTGTATCTACTGTATCTACTGTATCTACTGTATCTACTGTATCTACTGTGTTGTAACACCGACATTTCCCCATGTGTGGACAATAAAGGATTATCTCATCTTATCTTATCTTATTTTTGAGTTCTTTCACCACACATCTGAGACATATAGCCATACAGACCATTCTGCTATTTTTTCTTTCCTTTTTCCACTAAAGCTCGTCTGGCAATGAGTGACTGTCTGGAGCCCATGTCGGTTTGCTAACCTCTAAGCGTCTTCATGTGCTGGACGGCCATGCGCAGCACTGTGAGCTTGTCCAGTTTGCGGGACATGGCGTTGCAGGTGGGCACCAGTGAAGCCAGCTCGTCGATGAAGCTGTTCATTTTATCCCGACGCCTCTTCTCAATCTGACTGTGAGCTTCTCTGTGGGTGAACAACACACGTTTAGACAATAGACTCACACTTTCAGTCTTTAGAATCAACTCAAATACATTACATCATAAAAAACGTTTTCAGTATAGTCAGGCTAGCCACTTTTCCCATTTTATACAAAGACATGTAAATCTTCTCTCGTTAAGTGCCAATGGATGTGATTGACAATTTATCAGAGAAATGCTGTGTTCATCCATGTCAAAACACAGCAAGTTGTGTGTAAAAACAATTAAAATAACAGGAAAATTGAGACTCAGCGAGCGAATATAAGACATTAAGAGATATTAAATGTCTTCCACTACAACTGAAGATCTGTGTTTGGCCTGGCTACAAATTTGTCGGCAGTCATTTGCAGTGAGCCTGATCCCAGACCCTGCGTTCGAACAGAAAGTAGCTGGCTAGACTTATTGACATATTGATTGTACAGAAACAAAGGAAAGAGGGGTCTTTTACCTGGCATTTTTAATCCGGCCTTGTTGGTCACTAGAAAGGAAAATACAGTACAGTGTTACTGGTTTGAAATGTTTCATCAACAAACAGAGCAAGACAAGAGAGCCATTCTAATGCTGTAACCTTAGTTAATCATCGGCGTCCAAGCTTATGCAACGTGCCAGAGTTACATGGCACAGTACAGAGCGCTGATCCTATAGGTAGGCTTCCTTCACACAATTATCGGTACGTCAAATGAAAAAAAACACCATCAGGACAGCTTTAAATTACATCCTCCAACACTGCCGTTCTCATATGCACTGCTCCCCCTTTCAATTTACACCCTTTATAAAACATAATCATTCTTGAATCAGCTCATTTTGCAGCCTTCATAAATCCATTTAAAAACTGCTAGCCATTGTAATATTATATTTTTCTCTGTACGGAATACAGATTTACTGACTAGTGAAAGTATATCAAAAGCCCTGATGAGACAAATCATTGACAAATATTTGACTATAGTATAAAAGCAGGTTTGCGTCCATGATGATGATATGATCTTACCCCATTTTATCCTTGTCTGGGTCCATGTCACTGATGGAAGAAGCACACGTGAGTGAAAGGGCACAGCACAGTCACACACAGTTCAGGGGAAGAGAAGGGCTCAGACTCGAGTCACAAATCATTACAGGAAACATACAAGTAGAATTTGCTATAGTGAAAATGTTAACTTACTCAAATGAGAAGCCATCAATTCTGCAAAGAAACACACATTTACATCGTCAGTTTTTTTGTTTCTGTGTTACATTGAATCACAATAAGGTTGAAGAAACAAATGAGTCATTGGCAACATCATTGTTATAGGTTTTTGTGTTCTCTAAATTGTTCATAAAACCGCTGTACATAAGAGTGTTATTACTATTCTAAGTTATCCGTTTTTATTATTATACTTCTGTGCCTATTCTATGTTGCAACACTGGAATTTACAACAAATAAAAGGTGCTCTTATCTGCTTTTTAATCAATATGTGCAATTATGAGCATCACTTTATGTCCCTGTTATTATTAGTGTGAGTATTGCGCTGCACTCACTGGTAGTCTGTGGTGCTGCCCTTCCTCTTCCGTGTGTAGTCCATGCCGGGCGTGCTGATGGAGCTGGAGATGAGATCAGTGGAGCCCGGGGACATGAAGTCTGACATGGTAGACGAGATGTCCATCCTCTGATCTGCCATCAGGTCATCTGCACCAACAAATACAGTGTCAAAACAGAGAACAAATAACATCTGATCAATTAAAAATCAAATGTATCATAGTGTAACAGTCTGTCATTCTTGTGGTGCGGTTTATGTTTTAGGCAGCTTAGTGTTCAGTTTTGCCTGCTGCCTTTTTGGAAGTACTGGACCTGAGACAAATATGGACTTTCCCCAAAGCACTGCGACCTCTGGCTCTCCAGTCTTCACATATTAGCTTTCATTTTTACAGATGCAGTTCACTTTAAACAACGAAACAAACTCTGTACCCCTTATGGCACATGCAGTCAATTACATTTACTTTATCTCTAGAGAAACAGCTGTTGTGCCCTAAAAAGTCATCTTTACTGATACCCTTTAACTTATGGTATCAAACAGCAGAATAACCGCAATAAAACTTCGTACTCACCGCAAATGTTCATCACAGCGTCTGTGTTAAAATCATCTCCTTCCATCCACTCTGGAGCTCTCAACTATGAACAAACAGAAGAAAGAAGATTTAACCTTAAATTTAGACTGCAAGCTGCGTGAACATGAAGCTGCTATTGTCCTTAAGTGAGTGCATCATATTCAGCACACTGTCCGTGATGTGCAGCCTGAAGCAGGTCATGGCAAAGCTGTAGCTTTGAATCAGGGACAAAGCAAAGAACAAAGCAACATATCTCTCTTGTACATTAACTACATTATCATTATTTTAGTATTCAATTAATATGGTAATCTTTTCCACTAATTTACATATTTTGGGGTAATTACTGCTTTGTCATAAGTCATAAGAGTCATAAGACCTCTTTTGAGTTATAAAACCTCTTCTATCATCACATGGCTTGTTTAATTCATTTATTTTATCCTAAGTGAACCACCATGCACTTTTATGCTTACAGTTACAGCAAGACTTATAACTTGAACCAAAGAAACATTTGTATTTTAATGTTGTTGTTTTTCATTTGTTGATGAATTTGCTCTTGTTGGATTACTAGTTGTATTGGTTTAAAAAAATGGAACTAGTGATTAGAGCTTATTTTTGTATTAGTATAGTATTTTATGTGTATTGTGCAGCACTTTGGAAACCTTTTTTTATTTTTATTTTTTAAATAGATGACAGCAAATGAAAAAAAACAAAAAAAATAGAAAAAAATAACTTTTGCACTAAATTTTAAAATGAACATATTTGACAGACTTTGGACTAAATGGGACAAATATGACAGACTACACATTTAGGACCATGTTCAGATGTCTTGGCCTATGTTTGCATATTCTCTCTATGTAGTGTTCTCCATTTTGTTTTGTGAAAATTTATGAAATGTGCCTGATAAATAAAGGGGACAATTCAAATCTATTCAAACTACAGAGGATGCATCTGCTGGATTCGACTACATGGGCTTAACATAAGTTCACCTGTGTGTCTTTGAGGGATTCTGACCCCTGCAGACGGGAATATTTGACTGGAAATATCATCTAAACTGCATCTACCCATCATCTCTCTGGTGAGCCTCCTCTTCATTGGCATAACCGATAGTAATCCAGTGAACTTGTTGAAAAGCCAAATGTGTGAAACTTGAGGAGGCTGCGGTCATTACCTGGACTGGAGACTGGAACAGTGCTCCTGGACAACCGTGGATTTGGGTGGATCAGTCTGGTATACTCAGTGTTGAACTGGTCTGGATCTGGTGGGATTCAGTCTGACCTAGTTTCATTCAGTTTGGTGGGGTATAGTCCTCCTCGATATGATCTGAGCTCAACGGGTCCACGTCTGGAGAGACACAAACATTCAAAAGCCATCAGTATTGTGCCCTTGCTTAGACTCATTCCCCTTTTTCGTATCATATTCACAGAGCCTTAACAACAGTAGTTTAATCCAAAGCAATGCAATGAAGGCTGAAGACGTCCAACTAAATGTAAATACACAAACAACTCAAAAATACAAGTGTGGATGTACTGTATTTGAAGAAATATAATTCTCCTTGGTCTGACTGAAACAAACTGATTGATTAATCACAGCTGGTGGACCATTAAAAGATTAGTCAATAACAATCTCTGACAGAGCAGAAATTACATTTTTTTTTTTTTTAATGAAAAGCCCTTATGATAATCCATCAATTTATTCAGTAAAACTCTTTCATGGGGCTTTTGTGATCTAATGATTCATTAATCTAAATTAATGAATTGAATCTAAAACACCATTATCTGTATCCTTTACTGTATACACAAGAACATCTTTTGCAGGCCATTCAAATTACTATTTGCACAGTCATAATAAGTAAATTGCAGAGGCTACAACAGGTAATAGTGTAATACTAATGGCATAATAACGATAATGTCATTTGAATGAGCCTTACAATTAGATATTTTCCCCATTGAGCCTATTATTCAGGGGTACATTCTCAGCTCAGTCTTAACAGTGTCTGCTGTAGAAGAACAGTCATCATGTGTGTGTCTGTAATGAACAGACCAATGCAGATTTGAGGACAAAGGTGCAAGTCTGCTCTAGATCTAAACTGAATGGATGATTGTGAACAGTCTGGATGACAGTGGTGTGTGACAGCAGAGAGAGAAGACTCTGGCTGCAGTGTAAGGTGTGTGTGAGCGCGGACTGGGTCAGGACAGACGTGGTGAGCCCCCTTTTTACTGGGACAAAGGCCTGGGCTGAAGAGGAAAACCACTGTGTCATCGAGACACTGGAGGAGCGGCAGTGGAAAGTGGGTCAGTCGGTCTCTATGGTCCAGCCGCCTCCATTTCCATCCAACACCTCCTCTGCCTCGGTGAGTCAGCAGCAGCAGACGCCTGTTCTCAAACAGGGGAGCCTGATCCAGAGACACTCCACAACACGGCAGGTTCTGACAGCTGGTACCTCACACAATATTTGTCCTGATACGCGGATGTGTAGAACAAAATCTCATCCTCCCAATGCTCTGAATATCAGAACAAAATTGTCTTATGAATAAGTCACGCTTTCAGCTCCGCAGATTAAATCTTAATGCAGTAGTCAACAGGTTAATAATGAATGAATGAATGAATAATGAATTGATGTCATTTAAAAGTGTCATAATACGCATCTCTATCAATACAAGCTTTTTGTAGCGTGTTTTGTTCAAGTGCTTTTGTGGTCGTAGCTAAATTAAAACATCTGGACAATACAACTATGCATACGCAGTGTAAAAAAAGAAAAAGAAAAAAAAAAATTCAAATGAGGGGGCATTCATCATGTGCAATTTTCAACTTGACATGTTGCATTCGGCATTTTGTCCATTGCACAGGAAAGGCAGCAAAAGGTGTGTGAATCAAATATTCCCCATTTTAGCTCCCAAAGTGAAAATTACTTGAATCAAGCAAAAAGCGAAAAAAAAAAGAAATCTCTAATGCCAAGGTAAGGTTAATGCCCCATTTCCATTGTGGTTCCATTTCCAACTCACTAAAGCCAAAACTCTGACGCATCAAAACATTCAATGCTCGGTTGAGGCGGCTCCAGAGAAGAAACAAAAATTTGGGTTCAAAACAAAGCCAGTTTTATTCGCATCCTCCGCTACATAAAACACTCTCGTCATATTTTGCGTGGAGCTTTAGCACACGCAGCCATAAACCTGTGAGTCATTAATGTAACCGCGTTGGCTGTGAGCACCCACACATGTGATTCAAGAAAACCTGGCCTTTAGCCGCTGCATTACTACAGCGCACGAGACACTAAATAAAAGGATAAATATAAATCTGTATCTCGAGTCCTCCAACTACTTTTAATCAGACAGAAGAGAATGACCTCAGCGACCTGCTCATGTTCCAGATGCACTGTACAGTATGTGCTCTCAATGAAGCACTATCACTACATTACACTTACAAGGGTCAAAATAGGATTTACACGACGAGGACCATGTATCTGACTACAGCCAATACAGAGTCCAACATCTCATTCCAACACATTTATCCTTTATGCAAAAATGATTTTGTTGGAAAGAAGTATATCAGCCAGCCAAAGTCATGTTTGTTGTGCATGTTTAAGTCTGAGAATAGTTTATGTGCCGAGAGTCAGAGTAGGGCGTGCAGCCAATGCACACTCTCATTTACATCTGATTATTTGCATTGAATAAGAGCACATACGTATTCTCATTGTGCTGCAAGACTCAACCAATTGGGCACTGAAATGCACCAAAACTAACAAACATACTGGTAGAACACTGTTTAATCCGTTTTTCACTGTCGCCCCACGAGACAATTGCTGTTGTGATTTTGGGCGTTACAAAACTACATTTTATTGAATTGAATTAAAACGTTGCTGGTAGGGATATGGATTTACTTACTTAAAAAACAAATGTCATCATTGTTGTGACCCGAATAAAACTACATGGAGGAAAAGCTGTAGTTGCTTTAGCCACAGCAGAACAAATGTCATGAAAGAGAGAACATTATCCACTGACATCTAAAATCTACAGTTTATATTGCTCCAAGAAAGAAAAGAAACACCTTTAACAAGGACAAGCACTATGATTTTAGACCTCCCTACCCAGCATAATAAGATAATGTAATTATTACACACAGGGATAGGATGATAACCGGTATTAAAAAGCCATGGTATCAATATCGTAAGGATGGGCTTTCTGACCGTATTGACAGGACAGAATTTCACTGCGTCTGAGGCAAAGTAGCACTTGTACTGCCTTGAACTGAATTAATGTATTATTTTGCTCAACTTATTCACATATCACATCATAAATAATGAAAATAAGATGGAAAGGAATAGTCTGAAATCCATTTAAAGCCAGGCCTGCCTGTCGTTCTATGAAGACCTAGTCACTACAAGCTACATATTTTACCCTGATAATAAGTCTGCGCTTCCCCAAATCTAAGCACAGCAGAGCAAGGCATAACCAAAGAGCAATATATCAAACACTCGGGAGGGGCGATGGGGGCGTGTTACAGGTACAAAGTGCTTCCAGAAACAGGGAAGCGTGCTGCGTAATCGTGGGGAGTGCCGCATCATCCTGGTGAGTAGGCCCCGTTCGTCTGCTCATCCACGGGGAAGGATAGACACTGTTCTCTAGCTAAAGACTACAGGAATCAATCAAAAAACACTTTGGGCACATACATTTGAGGTACCAATAGCACGGTAAGAAGGTTAAAAAGTCAATTTTGCATGATAAAGGCCCTTTAAGCATTATAAAACACCAAACTCTTTATGGTCAGTTATCATGCAGTGGGAATTTCATACCGGCCATCTATCGATTAATCTAGTGATTAGTCTTTCAATTAATTCTAATTTGTTTATATTTCGAATGACTTTCACTTTCTTGCCCGTCTAATTTGACGCTCAATCTCACTAAATTGCAACCTGCAAACCAACAATGGAATCAAAATACCTTGGGAGCGTCGTTAGAGATACGTGGTACGTACCGGTAAATCTGGAGTTCACTGAAAATGTCTCTCTCTTTACAAACTAAACAAAACTGCCTGATTTACAATGAAAAACGTTTGCTTCTTTTACAAAGACTCTTTATGCAGTGGTATTCTCATAAACATATTAGGAGCAACTCTATTTAGTCTGCAATCAGTGCTTTTTTGATCAGAAGAGGAAATAGGTGACATTTATACCCCAACTTTTTGAGCTTATAAAAACAGTTTTCCCTCATTATTACCCGTTGGACTAATTCTGTATCGTCCTGCATTTGATTGCTCAGAAAAAAAAAATCTCACCTACCCCCCATTTCCTCCCACAGCTCTGTATTTACTAACTATTATTCAACAACAACAAAATCAGACACTGGGTCAATGTCAAAACAGCAATTTTTCAACAATAAAAACACATAAATGAAAATCTGCTGCTTGATTTGGTGAAAAGGAACTATGAAGATTTTAGTTTTTGCTCTGTTGAAATCACAAACATTTTGTAATAAAAGATAAAATCAATTACCATGTGCTCAGACTGATACAGGCGGCAGTTATGTCATGCAAAACCTGGAGCAAAATCACTTTTCTAATCTACGTACAAGTTTAAACAAAAGTGTAACTAAACATAGCTCATAAGTCTATACCAGCGGTACCTAAACCTTATTTTTCAGCGTGTCAAAATGAATGTGTTAGAGAGTCAAGGGCCAAACCCGTTCATGTTGTGCATGTAAATATTTGTCTGCAAAGAGATTTATTTAACAAATTGTCTTCAATTACAGTACTGTACTTTTTAGTGTGACAGGCTGGTTTGGGCTCCCTTTCCTGACTGTCTTTTTTGTGTAACATTGAATCAAAAAGAGGGCCAAGTTTGGCTAGCGGGGGCCCCACTTTGGGCATCACTGGTCTATCATTCTCTACAGGTTAATTTTGAAAGTATAGAGGTAATTTGTTTGAAATGTTGTGTTTCAATTATGGGCAAATGTTCGTGATAAGGATTTTTGCCGTACTGGAGCAGTCATAGCGGTTTGTATTATCAAGCCATTTTAGATAGCAGTTTACAGTGGACACAAATGTAAAACCATGATCAATATGTTATAGTACTAAAAACAATACTAAACACCCTCACAAAAACACAGAATGATAACACGCTCCGATCACAAAACCCAGTACGTTTCACATTGAAAATTAGATTCAGACTAAATGAGATTATTTTCACAGCTCAGGGCGACAGATGGTCTCTATATGTTGCTCATCATCTTTGTCATAGAAAACTGTATGGACACTTTTCATGGGTCACAGTGTCTCGAACTGTGATCTGATCCTGAGATGATCTGTGTTTTCATCTCCTACAGTGTGCGACAGGTGGATTTAGCCAATCACAGTAAAGTGAACTCTCAGAAGAAGCAGATGGCTTGAGTTACCTCTAAATAGCTTCTTTTTTTTTTTTTTTTAAATAAATTATCTACATGAATAAACTAAATAATATATTTTGACATTGACAAAATAAGACTATTTTGATGTTTTTTAAATGTATTAAAATGTATTTATGATCTAGGCTCTAACATTTTCACTATGATTCTCAAGTATTACTAACTGCGGATGAATAAGATCACTAAATAATAATATAATGACAATGACAGTTTGTGTTTTGTACAGTCACGTAATATTGCAGACTGCAGAACCAGCACACATTTCCAGTTTATGTCAGTCACAATATGAGTTATTAGCACACACTCAGCTCGGTCTGTGCTACGACCATCGGGCGCAGAGTCATATAGAGAAATTACAACGAATCAATAACCGACCATCAGCTCTGGCAACAGATTGGATACAGGGAAGAAGAAGCCCACTGAGGCCCGTTTACATAGCTTTAGCTTAGCCTTTTAGCATGATTCGCACTACTGGGGTCACGTTAGTAAACATTTAACCAGCCCACCCTCCGGTACATACCAAAGAACTCGCTTCCCTCGCCGAGGTTAATGGACTGACACATTCAATCAGACATCCGAGCGCATGTACATACAAGGCACTGCGGTGGATTTGAACCATATTAACCTAGGCACAGAATAGTAGCTCCTAGCTTAGCCAAGTGTCAGGACTTGGCCAGCAGCTAGCGTCCTCCTCCTGCTCCAGAAAACCACACTGACATGACCACAGCGATGGGAAAACATCGACGATCCGCGGTACTGATTGAAGCCCTGCACACTAAATACAGCACGCTACCGACAAATACAAGTCTCGTTTTCAGGTTGTACTTACAATACATCCGGCCGGAGTCTAGATCCATTTAAAGGCAAGGGATAACGTTTGATAGCAGCCCATACAACTGTGACATAAACGATTTTCTGTCGGTGACCCAGTTTCTCTTCACCGTCATGCCTGTCGGACCACTAACCTAGTTTTTCCACCAATGGCATGCGTGATACCGCCAAGGAATCCCTCGTAGCCAATCAGAGTCAGGTTTACCGCGGGAAAATAGGACTGACGTGTGCGCGGACAAATGAGCGGTGAGCAGAGCGGAATGTAGGAGCTGCTTATGTGCGTGTGGAGAACACTGCATTACGAGGTGTCCAGCGACTTTTGGCCCCGCTCCTGATTATGCTCGACTCAGCCAGGCCGTGTGGGCTATTTTGACAGCTGAACTCAAGCTATGACGCCTTAATGTGTCTGATATTACTTCTGCTATTCTTATGTATCAGCAATGGTAAAGCTGAATTCTTCGGGTATTACGTGTTTCTTATGCAATAGTCTGTTCATTCATGTGACAGTGTGTCCTTACCTTATCTATCCTTACAATCACCTGAATATACATAACGAACGTTTGCAATTTATTATTATGTATAGGACGGGCAGGGTTTCATTATTGATTTATGCAGACCTTATTACAGTTGTATGTAGCCTGGAAGCATTTTGTTTAAAGGTTATAAGCACCTACATCATAACCCACAAGATTCCAACTGAACAGAATTATGGGCAGCACAATGACACGCGTTCCTTTCCTATTGCTTGTATTAGACCCTGTAGCTCTTTCACATAGTTGTGTTTTGGGGTCTTACGGGAGCAGATTTACTCACCATTGACACAATTTTGCCACTCAATTGCCAAAATTACAATTGTTGTGATGTCATCTGCATAACCTCTTGGATCTAGTGTGCACTTGCTCCCTCTGGTGACAGCCGAAATTCACACGCAGCCTTAAGTGAAGTCAAGATTACAATTTAAGCAATCTTTTATTCATGCAACTCAACGCACTGCACTGAACACAATCGCCATCACTCACGATCTGCTGTGGATTAGAGTTTGGGAATGGGATGTGACTCCATATGGCATATTATGTGTGCAATGTTGCCCTAGAGTTTAAATTATGTATGTGCTCGTGCAAACAGGCTCACCCTGTTGCCCAGTGTTACGTAAAATTACTATTTTACATTCAATAATCAACCATAAATGTATCATTGATGACATAAAACCATGCAAAAAAATTGTATTTGGCATTTTTGCAGTCATGCTTGAGCTGCAATCAATAATCACTATGTTAAACAGAATTGAAATTAGACATTTCAACAAGCTACATTTTTCAGAAACTGTTTTCCTTAGGATGGAATTCCCTAAAATAAAGACATAACACTTGAGAATGCAGTGCACCGAGTTTGAAACAAGAAGGAGGCTTTAGTAATACTTCTCTACCACGAGATGGCGGTGTGCTGTTGTGTTTAATGGAGTCACGTTTCACTTTTCAAGTTTGGACTTTTAAACGTAACAATGGAATGAGGCAAGATGAAAAATCTCCCGTCTTTTAGTTTGTATTTTTTATTTTTTTAACGGATTTTGAATAATCAAAAAAATATACTCAAGTAACGTTACGAAGAGCAAACATGGATGAGAGTAATTTTAAGAGTAACTGGATGTAATCTCCTATTTATAATTTGAAATGAATGTAATTAGATAATGCACATTTTCAAAGGATAGACACACACATTAGAAAAACTAATAACTACAACTAATAATTTAATATGGTCAACATAAATCTTTTCTCACTGTTACTTCAATAAAAAATAAAAAAAAATAGCCAAACAGGAGACTCGAGCAAACATAACTAAGCAAATGTAACTGCATACATGTAACTGGGTAAAAACGTAAAACTACTGATATTTTAATAGTCTTTAGGTCAGCTAATGTTAATTAATTGTTTGTACGTGTTTAAAACTATTCTTTCGCAATATGTGACTGTTGTGTAGCATTCACGTAACCTCAGGAAAAAAATGTTTTAGCTTCAAAAGAGAATCACAAAATTTGATAAAATAGCAAACCAGGCAGTTATTAAATACAAAATCAATGTGTAACAATATAGTTCACTTTTCTGACTTTGAAAACACTTAAAACATGCACGTAGGTCGGTGTTTTAGACGTGTGGAGGCCATATTTCCGAGGCGGCTCTGAAGGCAGCTTGACTATCACATGGCAGGTGAGTGCGGAGCTCCCGGATCCCGCGCACACGGACGGACGGCTGCTCCGCGGGGACAGTGCGTGTACGAGCACTGCGTGGATGATTTCGTGAAGGTCAGAGGATAAAAGTGTGAGTAAAAAAAAAAAAACTCATGCAACTATTTGTATGTTTTTTTTTTTTTTTCTGTGACTGAATTACAATAATGGAGCAAGGGAGAAGTCACACTGTGAGTAGATGAAATGAACTCTTTTTTCGCTCTTGCTTTTTTCATCATCAATGCTAGCAAACTAGTAATAAGCCTTATTATATGAATTAAACGCACAGATAATATTGATCTTGTCAACTGCACACAGCTTATAAGGATTGTCTCCATTGCTCTGCAGAATAAATCATGCTGAACTATTTATTTTCATTAAAGTGGCACTATGTAACTTCTCTGGTTATAGGTCTGCAATGTTCCACACTATGGCTTGCCTTTCATTAGATCTGACCTGTAACTGCCTTGCTGTGTCACATGCTTGTCTTCATGGAAATAGTTTAATGCCATACTGTGAAAAATTGAAGGGGACGCAATAACTAGCAACTGCATGACAGACCATTCACCAAAAAGTTGCATAATGCATCATTTATTTATTTTTTGTATATATAGATTTTTAGAAGAAGAAACACAGAATAGAACAAAACACGACCAGAGAGCAAAAATGAAAACAAGAATGCAAGTAGACATCAACCAATCATAAACATTTGACAGAATTTGAATTAAAATAGAAGTCCCATTTAGTCTGAATTCTCTCAAATTTGTCTGAATGTCATTTTTTCCATTTGTCTGATGTCAGTCCAGTGCTTGATCTTTGGTGATGTTTGTGTCATCCATTTCTTTCAATTGTGTCCATGGCAGGAGTTTTGAGGCCCAAATACACAGGTCTAAAGTGGGATGGAAATGTCAAAAACATTCTGCAATGTTAATTTCTGTCCAATATTTTTGAACAACAGGAGAATCCCAAAACACGTGATTGTGGTTTGCCTCTTGGCTGCAACACTTTTCCCATCAGTCTGCAGTTCACTGTGAATAATGAGCACTTTGACATGGTGTTCTGAAAAAACGGGACACATTTTTAAAAATAATTCCCTCTTGACATGATTTTGTGGTCCTCCACTGGGAAGTACACATATTTTCCTACTCTTCATCTGTAAGTGAGATTATCTTCTCGTTCCCATTTGTTTTTAAAATAATTAGTAGAGATGGTGTCTAGATTAGCAATGCCTTGGTATAATTTAGATATTACTCCCCTGGAAAGCTCTGATTTATAAGCCTTGATTAAAAATGTTGGTCATAATGGTTGTTTCTTTGTCTAATTTCTTGGTTATAATAACTTCTTATTCATAAATGCCTATAAAGGTCCTGTTCCTCTAAGTTAAAAGATTCTTCCAACCTATCAAACCCCAACCTCCTTTTTCTTTTTATAGTTGTAAAGTTTAGTTTGAGTTTGTATTTTATTTTTAGATTGTTTTATAGTATAATGAAACTCCATTCTTGCCTAAATTTAACACATGCCTCAATCTTATATTATCACATTATTTTGCAATGACTTCTATTGATTTTCTCTCTCGCCGTCTCTTTCTGCACATATTCTTCCTTTTTACGCATACAAGCCAATTGTTTTTGCAGAGATTCTACATTTGTCTGGTGAGGGAGACCCAGAAAGCTGCAGGGTTCAAACGGGGCAGTTCTGTTGTGAACGGGTGGCTCGCTGCCTGCTCAGTGCCATACCTTCACCCCGGAGCTATGAAATGATGTTGAGTTGCAATGACACATGCTGTGTAATTGCAGATCTCGATTTTGCGACAGCGTGAGTAAGAGAGGGGGAGGTTCGGAAGGAGCGCGTGTTAATGGGGAAAATCAGGGCTGATGTGTGGCCCCCCTCGGCTCCGGCAGCTGCTCATTCACTGTAAGAATACGCCCACTCAGATATACACAACTCGTGGTATTGTCTCTCTGTTCTGTTAAGAATCTGTGCACTACTCACACTAAAATAATAGAAGTACTTGGCTTGGGACTCTCTGGGATTCATTAAGGTTCATCACTAATTCATTTCCATCTAATACTTATTTATTAAGATCATTTTATTCATCTAACTTGATCGACAGGTTTTCCATTTGTATACTTTGTTTTTGTGATTTCTTTGTTAGTAAGAGTTGCACACATTTTAAGAATACTGACAAATAAAAATGCAATACACAATCTAGATATGAGATACAGTATTGTCCTATTCCTATGTTTTATTCCTCCTCCTCATATAAAAGACTATTTGATACAGGCGAGCTATTTGTATTCATGCATTAACCATGGCTTAGTGATCTTTATGTAAATCAAAGGGACACATTATAAATACATTTGCTTTTAACCATGTTGTAACAGTTTTCATCATCATTAACTTAGTTGTATTTTTGAGTAATCCTGTATTGTTCTGTGTTTGAGGCTTGAGTGGTCAGAAAATCTGGGCTCCGAGACGCTGGGTCTTACATGAAGGGTTCCAAAATGTCACATAGCGAGTCTTTTCAACAGTAAAAATGAAACTCTGCTGCTTCTTAGGGTGAAATAATGTCATAAAAGAAGAGGTGGGGCCAACAGCAGAATCAGTTCTGCAGTTTTGAACACAAAGTCAATGAGCCTGTTTCTATATTGAGTTGCTTTGCATCAATATTGCAGTTTATCATTGAAAAAAAAGCGGTGTCTGCTTTACGTAATTGGATTAGTCCTGACACTTGGCTAAATGGATTTATATGGCTATTTTGACCATTATGACATATGGTGTATATAAATATTAATCAAGTCGTATCTGGTCATAAGTGTAAAAATCTGCTTGGGCTCCATCTCATAAACTGTGAGTCTGATAACAGGACAGTGCTACAAGTCGCAGCAGAGGCTGTTATTTAACGGGTGTGCAGCACTTTTACAACTTTTGTTAAAAAAAAGATGAATGCTCTGACATTTATGACTCACCTCTCAACTCTGTGACTGAGGTTTATTTTAACTGGACGGATTTTATTGTTTGGAAATATTTATTATGCTAAAATCCTCCATCCTCCATCTGTCCCCAAAGACTTACACTGCTCCTTCTCTTTTAATTGATTTTGAGCTAATCAAAAACAGTAATGCCTTATATTTACACATGCATTACTCTTTAACTCTCTCTTAACAGCCACATCTGCCTTGGGGCTGACTGAATGAGGTGTTGCTGCTTCTTTGCACCTATGACCTTTCCCATCACCAACATCGGACACTCCACATTCATTGAAATGTCTTGTCTTTTTATCTTTACTAGTCTCAGATAGACGGCCATTCCCAGCCATCTTTGACCTCTAGAAAGAATAAGTGGAAAAGAGATTCTCAGTTCTGTGCTGTGAAGGAAGTGATAGTGATGTTTGCCAAGACCCAATATTGTGACATTGCTCATGAAGACGTTTGACAGCATCGAAGCCAAGTCTGTGTGCCTTTCTCTTACAGCCATTTGGTGCACACAATCCTGAAGGAGCCAGTGCCTCATTTCTCTTGCAAATATCCATTTAAAAGACTGGCTTGAAAGGCACTGTTGCCATTGAGGCAGTGAATTGATTACGGCTGCTTTGGTGGGCTCCGGGTTGGCATCAGCAACAGGTACATCAGAGATGAAAGATGTGATGCCAGTTAGAGCTGCTGGACACAATACTGTGTGCAAAATGAAACCCTAACATACAATTAAAGGGAAAGTATGTAGAATTTGTTGTTCAAATTTCATAAACATGACATATCTGTGTCCCCAGATACAAGGTAAACATGTTCAACTCAAATATTGCTTTCGGTGATGACAAATATGATGTTAATTATAGGATGGCCATGTTTATGTTGCCATTTAGTGTTTCGGTTCTTCAGTCAATTATCCAATCAGAAAGCAGCATGAGCCTCACACGAGGGTCTCATTTGAGTTGCCAGTTCCTACAACTAAAACCAGTTAGAATATGAAAATAAATATAAATAAACTCTCTTTGAGCTGAATTAATTCCTTCCTTTCAAGTGCAACCTCTGCAGCTCAGTTCAGGGAGTGAATTCTGCTGATTCTGAGCTGAACGTGAGGTCTGACTGGTCAGTTGGGATTTTTGTTCCTTTTTTCAATCCGCAAGGCCACATAGCCTCCATTTAACACCCAATGTCTTGCATATTAGCAAAAAAATAATATCTGAATGTTTTGGGAGATTCTCCTGATAACTCAGTTATTATACATTTTTGTAATTAATTTCAAATACGCTGCTAAATATGCCTTCAGGTTAAGTATCTAATTTTGTGAATTTTTGCAATTTGGACTGCAAAATTAAGCTGGCTAGTGCAGACACTTTATAACCTTGTATGAAATATTACTTTGAAAGTTTATTTAATTTGTAATCAACTCTTTTGAATACTTGCTGTTCTAATTTTACATATCTTCTTTAGCTTTTTTTTATATTGGCATTGGTCGAACATTCAAAATATAGTCAGTGCAATCAAATATATATGAGCAGAAATCATCTTACTTTGTAATATTATTGTACTTACCTGGTTGGTAAGGCTCCTCTGAGGAGGATTTGAAGGAGGAGAAAGCCCGGAACAAATACTAGAAACTGTTACTTTGTGCATCATGTTTATTATGCAAACAGTGGAAAGCTTGCTTCCTGTGATGTTTTTTAATATGTGTCGTATCACATTTTGTCCTCGCCCTATTGAAGAATCTGGTTAATGCAGTCTGTTAGCGAACAGGAACACACACATGCAGAAGCAGCAGAGTATGGCACTGATCCCCTGATCAAAGTGCTGCTCATATAATGCCGCTGTGATTTCCTCTGCAGCTCAAGCTGCCTCATCTTGGCCTGTCATCTTCCTGTAGTCGACTGGACTTAATCCACGCTGCCTCCAGTGTGAGCCACAAGGAATAACGGCAGAGATAGAGGGCAGATTAAGACACCACTGAAATCAGGAGCATGAGAGAGAGCAGAGTCACTGGAACTACCGTAAAGCATGTGGTTGTAGAAAGAACTGAATCAGTGAAAGTTTTGTTCTGATATTCACGTTTTCCTAATATTTAGAGGGATCCCCCTGTTCAGTAATCAAACATATTAGGCAAAGCTATTATATATCTATGTAACAGAGAAATTAAGATGCAACTTAAATTTCAATTTTGATACACACCAAGACCTCCCAATTCTGTCTCTGTAGATCAGGGGTGGGCAAACTACGGCCCGCGAGCCACATCCGGCCCGCAGCGCCTTTCAATCCGGCCCGCCAAGCTTGGTCAAGTAATATTTAAAAAAAAAGAAAGAAAAAAAAAAAGTATTTTCTTTTTTGCCCTCAGGCATCTGTCTACACTTGTATCCTTAATAAATATGACGTGTAATTAATTAAATAATTAATTCAATAACCTATATTTGACAGAAAAGTGATATTTTATTTGATATTACATTTTTGGGATTTTTTTTTTACACCAATGATGGCGGGCCGGCCCTCCGCTACTTGCCTGGATTCGAATATGGCCCTCGGAGGAAAATAATTGCCCACCTCTGCTGTAGATGGTAAATGGTGTTATTATTATTATTATTATTATAATTATAATTATTATTATTTTGAAACCATACAATGTGGGTGTTCAAATAGTTACTTTCCTCAGTGTACATTTCCTTTAAAGATGTGTCCGAGATGGATTTGCCCGGCTGTGTGTTATTACATTCACAGACAAACATATTTATTCTTTGTCATTTACTCAGACTGGGTCCTGGTGGCATAAAAACATGATGTGGTTTTGATTTTGAACTGGATCAAAATCAAAAAAATATATATAATGCCAATCATTGCTAATCCCCAAAGTGTTATATTTATGACTTTAAGGACTTTAAGGTTATGAACAGTTTATTTATAATTCAATAAAGTATTTAATCTCTATAAAAGTTAACTGTACAAAATGCCAGACTAGCTTTGACGTGTAGTTTATAATTCTCTCTGCTGTGTTCAAACAAGCGGTCGATAATTGCTGTTTTTATTAGATTTAGTTGCGCTCTGGCCTCGAGAAAAAAGGTCACATATCAGAGTACAGAACTTAAGTGTAAGAGTGAGTGTGTTTTTAGTCAAAAGCAACAATGTTTCTCTGTTTGAGGTTAAGATCATTGTTATATTTTTAATGTGAGAGGACAGGACGCGCTCATGGCAGGTGTGGCAGTGATTATTACATCACAGGCCGCAAGATAGCACTCATTTCTATTTTATATATACAGTGGAGAAAATAAGTATTTGAACACCCTGCTATTTTGCAAGTTCTCCCTCTTAGAAATTACCTGTTAGTCTGCCTTTAAAATGTCAGACTCTACTCCATTTATTAATCTAGATTAGTAGCACCCCTCAAATCATTCAGACACCAGCTACTACCATCAGCAAAATTGTAGACCTCCACAAGGCTGGAAAGGGCTATGGGGCAATTGGCAAGCAACTTTGTGTTGGAGCAAATGTTAGAAAATGGAAGAGGCTAAAGATGATAATCTCCCTTGGACTGGGGCTCCATGCAAGATCTCACCTCATGGGGTGTCAGTGTGATGATAAGAAAGGTGAGGAATCAGCTCAGAACTGTGGGAGGAGCTGGTCAATGACCTGAAGAGAGCTGGGACCACAGTATCAAAGGTTACTATTGGTAGTACACGAGGCTGTCATGGTTTAAAATCATGCATCACATGAAAGGTTCAGCACATGTCCAGGTCCAGCTGAGGTTTTCCAATGACCAACTGGACAATCCAGAGGAGTCATGGGAAAAAGTTGAGTGGTCAGATGAGACCAAAAGAGAACTTTTTGGTATAAATTCCACTCGCTGTGTTCGGAGGGAAAAAAAGGATGAATACCATCCCAAGAACAGCATCCCTACTGTGACGTTTTGGGTGTGGCCTAGCCAGCCAATAGAATATTTTTGGAGGGAGCTGAAACTCTGTGTTGCTCAGGGACAGCCCTGAAACAGCTGAGAGCTCTAGAGAAGATCTATGTGGAGGAGAAGGCCAAAACTCCTGCTGCAGTGTGAGCAAACCTGGTCTAGGAAACAGGAAACTTCTCTACAATATGATATAACACAGATTTTCTCAGATTTTCAAATACGTATTTGCAGCAAAAACATTATTATATTATTTTAAAACCATACAATGGGATTTCTGGATCGCAGGGTGTTCAAATAGATACTTCCCTCACTGTACATTTCCTCTAAAGATTTCAGAGATGGATTTGCCGGGATGTGTTCTTTATGAAGATCGTCTATGATTTGTGTCAATATTTAGGTCCTAATTCAGTGTGATTTATATTTGCATAACAAAATAATAAATTCAGTTGCTTGAGACTTAGTAACCGCACAACCAAACGCCATACTTTTTTGTATTGCTATTTGCCAAAAAAAAAGTGAACTTCTGTACATTAGGTTTGAGGTAAAGTTACATGGTCTGAATATAGGTTTATGGCAGTATAAAAGGTTTCATGTTTATTTGCTGTGTGCAGTTTACATGACCTGTCCACATACTGCTGTAACAGAAGACTGTAAACGGATATGGCGGCTCTTCTCCTCACAGTTCATTAGCCGGTTGTGACTGGAGCTCTCGGTAACACTAGTCCATTGTTTCCCGTGAAGTGCAGGACTACACTTTTGTCCGGTTTGTGGTTGGCAGTGTTTCCAGCTCATCTACAAGTCAAGTCATGATCATGTTTTTTCAGAGCATTTGGCCTTGTCAGCCTCTTAAGACTTATGAATGAACATGAATAAGGAGAGGGAACAGTTTAATGCAAATCCACTTTGATACAAGAAGACATGTTTTTGAGTTGCTGCATCAATTAGCCATGTTAGCTATTTCACAGTAAAGTAATCAGGTGAACATTGAACTGATAAGTTAAAGTAGCCTGCCTATCTCCATGACATGGTATTGCTTTGCCTGGGATGTTTCACTGAATTTATCTCCATGGAGACAAGCCACCAGGCCAAGTTACAGTCAGATCTATGGAGAAGTGACCTTCCTCACAGTATGTTATAGAGAAATTACACAGCTTTTCCATCTCGGTCCTTGTTATCACAGTTTATAACATTTGGAACGTAACACAACAGAAGTATTGACTGGACTCTTGTACAATGTGTTTTAGTCTTGTATTCGTGGTAAATAAACATCTGCATTAGACTTTTAATTTTGTGCTTCTTTTTTTACAACCCTTGGGCTACTTAAATGTATTCAACAGTGAGACTCTTTTGAGCAACACAAACGCCTGTAGTTGAATGAAAGCAAGATTGATAAGTTTAATGCTATTCTGCAAAACAAAGCAATAACTTCTCTATGAAGACAAGCAGATGGCAGGTACACCTAAAGAATATGTTTTAAAGCATGTTATCAGAGCCTTTACGGGACACTGCTGTAAATTGTAATTGTTACAAACATTTCAATAATTTGGGTTATTTGACCATATTATATCAATAACGTTAACTGTTTTCAATTTTAAAAATATGATACATTCACTGTCATCAGCTACTTTGTATTATATCTTGAAATTATTTAATTGTATTATATTTCTAAACTCAATATCTTTATTTTATGTATTTCATCCCTATGGCAATATTCAGATGATAGATTGTACTTAAATGTATCTGTAAATGTTGAGGTTGAAGTTGAAGTATTGCACGAAAATGTACTGTACAATTACCCACAAACGTGCAGGAATATCTTCTTACGTTAAATTTGTTTGTTTTGTTCATGTTTTGGAGACTAATTATTCAATATTCTAATTAAGCATATCTCCAAAACAATCAGTGTGATATTATAAAAGTTTTGCTTTATCTCCCACCTCTAAAAGGAATAATAGAGGATTTTTGGAGAGCAATCTGATTCTCAGTGGACAGCAGAGTAGTTCTCCCACATGTCAATCATTCCCTGCGCGCTAATGCATTGGCGTATTGCTCTACAGTTAGTTATTACCGTCTATCATTGCTATGGTGAAGGGAGATGAATCGCACAGTTTCACTTTCATGATCTCTGTAAAGTGGAAACAAGTGGAAACAAAGACACATCTTGCCAGTGTCTGACCAGCAGTGCAGCGCTGGGTAAGTCATTGGAACATGGTGGGGCAGTTGGTTTGGAGATGTGTGCTATTGCTCAATTGAATCCGACCCAGCTCGCTGACGACTGTTTTGCCCAACGTCGTCAATGAAATGTACAATGCTGTCTTTAATTCCCATTATATCTCCCTGTGTCTGTCCAGTGTGTCCCTCACCAGCTCGTCCCAGCCTTTGCTTCATGCTGATTGGTGGATTGCTGTTGTCACATGACCTGATGATTTGCTTAATGTGAGAGTATTAAGTGGTGTTGACATGTTGTTTTTGCTGCTGACACTGGTCTCTGAGCCCAAGGCTGTCAGTGCTTTAGAAACCAACCAGTCAGATCCACAGTGACTTCCACAAACAGAGGTGATATAATCATCTGAGAACATAACAAAGAAACTAAATCCGTCGAGCCAAGAGTGGCATAATCTATTCAGTTAATAAACCTATATGTTTTTTTATTGTCACTGACTTGTATTACATGTATTATAACTATATAATAATTATGATTCACAATATTATCATTATTTTTTGTACTGCACATGAACAGTGAATATGAAAGGCCATTCAATTCACTTCAACTTTATCTTCTTCAAGACGGTATGAGTCTTCCATTATTGTAAAGCAGGAATTGGAAAATATGAGAAAAGGCTTTTTAGCAACTTGTTTTATTGCAGAGTTTTAATGTTTTGTTGTTCTCATTATGTTTTGAGGCCATTGTTCAATTGAGCCTCTGCTTGAGCAGATTTCTGTGCTTGCACTAATTACTAACATATGGGGAAAGCTTGTAATGTTGTTATATGTATGCTGCCAGCTATATCATTTTCTGGGCTGCAAACTTGTACAAACAAAACAACAAAAAATAATGGAACTTATTTGTGGTCGTTTACAAAACCATTAGCCATTAGCAGATCTTTTAGCTTCTGTGATCTAAAAGCTTCCATAGAAAAACCTAATGGAAATGTTTGGTGCAGATTTGTGTTAATGCACAATTAGCCTAGTTTTGGACTGCCATTTGACTTATCCGGCAAGTAATGTTTAATTATATTCTGTTGAATTTATCAGACAGGGGGCCTATACTGAGGGACCATAGAAGTGAGTGATATGACAAATACTTTAAATCACACCTTCAAAGCTAAGTCTCAATCTCATTACGATGCTTTATATTGTTTTAAGAGATTATTATGTTCTGTCTGCTTCCTGTGAGAGCTCACACTTCACTGTGATTGGTTAAATTCACTTGTCTCTCACTTCCAGCATGACGAGCAAATCTGATCATTAGTTTGTGGGAGAAAGTAACATGTATTTGTATTAACTAAGTAATTGTAATTCCTTTGTGAGTCTGTACCTTCCGTCAGGTCCAAAGCACAAACTATAATAATACATTACTGTCACTGTCTTCTTTATTTTAAATGTCCCTTGTGCAAAAAGGTTAAATGTTAAATATCAACAATAACATCACAGTTTGTGAGTATAAACTAAGCATGATACTTGTATTCCTTATGCTTTGAAGGTATAAAGCTTGGCTAGGAGAACTGGAAATGAATAACGTTAACTTGCTTGTAGAAATTCCACTCGGCTGGTTTATTGGATAATGCTTGTCACTGAACTCCTTTCAACCCACCATTCAATATTCTCCAGTCATCTGCATCCTCTGCCATGTTTCCTCACAGTCCTCCTCAGTTTGAATGAGCTGGTTTTCTGAGGCTGAGTTAAAGGGCAGAGCCTCCCAAATGCCACTGCTCCTCTGCTGCTTTAGTGTGGCATTGATGTAAATTGGTGGAGAATGCGGTGTTTCTTGTTGGCTGGGCTCCTCTGGGTGCGTTCACCTGGTGTGACAGCTCAGGCTAGGACAGAGGGGGGTCCGAGAGCGACACATTCATCCAAATCACATTCGAACCAATCAGGAGGAACACACACTCTACCTGTGTTAATGGTTAATCCTCACCAACAAAGGCAACACATGCTGTGGTTTCTGGTTCAGACAAAGGCAGCTCACTATTTACGACACGCACTGCTCTTCGTGCCATTCAGGTAGGATACTTTCACTCTGAAATAGACTGGAGAATAGGTCATCATACTTATAGCTCTTAGTTATCTACTATACATGTCAAGAGTTATACTATGCCTATAAACAGTTGACCAAACTCAACTGAAATATACTGAAAGTACTAACACAGCAAAACCAAATGTACATATGTACATTTCTGTGGTTCTTATGTCAGTGGCATTTGCGATTGTCTGACCTTGAGGATGTGATGCTGCGTGAATGGAGATTTAATGTATTCCCATTTATGCTTATAGTGTTTGTCCATGAGAAAAATACATTCTTATTGACTTTTCCTTAACAGTTTTAATGCTGCTCTCATTACTTATGCAGCCTCTGATACAAGTACCAGTTGATGGCGTCAAAAGCAGTTCCAGGAGCACACAGTTCATTCACCTCCGTTGTTCTGCTGTCGTGTTTGCAGAGGCACAGTGACGGATGGGAATGTGGTAGTACTGGATCAGTGCCAGCTTCCTGTTAGCTGCTTTTCTGTTCCTGCAGGCTGAACAACTGTTGTATTTATCACTATTCAAACTAATGCAAGACCTGCTCTCTCAACAATACATGTGGTTACTTTGGCCAACATGGAATATGACAGCTCCTTTCAATAGAACTCCTTTACTGAGTCTTTTTGTAAAAGTCCAGATAATGAATATGAAAGGATTAATCACTTTCAGCCCTATTTACCAGAAGATCATCCATCTCAGCAGCAGCAGTAAAAACAGGGCTTAGTCTTCATCAAGGCTACATTTTCCTGTGACATTTTGCACAAGCCTAATGCTGGTGTTTGCTTTATACAGTTGCCTGTGATATCTGAATGACATTGACATTGTTCTCCCTGTGGGGATTGAAGTCATGCGCTGTGTTTCTATGCTTCATTAGGCTGACTGTGGATGAACTAGATTCAAGTGAAAAAGCTGAAATGTGACTGGAGCAATCCGGGTTCAGATGTGAGCAGGTCAGAGTGGAAGTGGAAGTGTGTCCAGCCCAGCAGGACTAACCAGCCCACAACATGTGGAGCAGATGAGACCAGCCTCTGCAATATCTCGATTTCCATACTTATATCCATACTTGAAAGTCTTCAACATAACTTTTTATTTTTAATTTTTTTCACAACTTTAACAGTTTCATCTGAATTTCTTTTTATTAACATTAATTTAACAAAAGTCTCACTTTACACAAAAAGGAGTCCTGGCCCTTATTAAACATATTTTTGTTGAAGGGGGATATGAAGCTAGGCCTAATCATCTTGGCTTTTAGTAATGATTACATGAACATAAACTATGCAGACTTTTAATCTGTGCCATTTAACACAAATAATATTCAAATGTCTTTCTCCAAAGTCTGATTTCTGCTCAAATCCACATTACTGACAGAGGATCAACTGTGGACCTCTCGAATCAAAAACCCACCCAAATAACTGATGATTTCACATGACTCGATCTGTCAATCTTTTGATTAATTACCCAGCCTCAGATGAAACCCTGAGAGGAAACTTAGACAGAGCTAGGAACAGAGAGAATATGCACACTTCACACTTTAGCCCCGGTAGGGTCTAGAAATCAAACCTCAAGCCAGAGAATCTTAGTTTTTTTATTGCACTGCTACACAGTCTTTTATATTGTATTATTATGAAAATATCCAAACGTTACACCTACATCATCATGGAGTCTTGACATATTCAGGTCTGCTTTTCTGGTGGTAAATGTGGTAAAAGTGATGTGAAAAGGCTTAATAATGTATCCAACATGAGCCTAAATGAGCTTTTCTAGCACAAGGGGAAAGCCACCTTCACACACTGTTTTGAGAATAGACTGGTGCTGCTTGTGCTGCAGTGATTTAAGCCTGTGGAGAAATAATCCGGGTGCAGAGAAAGCAGGATTCACAGAGGCTGCCTGACAAAGCAGAGCTGCTGTGTGGAGTCGCTGTAGTAAAAGAAAATGTGTTTGGGGCACTCTGCATTTCTCGCTCCACTCTGAGCAAATGAGTGAAGAGTAAAATAAATAGTTGTGGTGAAGCTGTTATTTATGTCACTTGATCAGCTGTAGTACTACATTCCTTACCATAACCATTCCTGATGTGATCATCAGTCAGGCGCTGCCCTGCCACTGGCCATTCTGTAAAGCACGAGTTCCCAAAGGTTGTCTTTTAAGTGCTTTAATTTAGTTTTTTGTGTGCTTTAATTTCACTAAACAGTTTCCATTAAAAAGTATATGAAACACATTTTTTAAAATTACATTTTGCTGCCCCCAACTCATGTCTTACGACCCCCGCTTTGGAAATCACCGCTGTAAAAAAAAAAAACTGGAAGATGAACTACTATTTTATTGAGTGTTTTTTAAACTAAAGCCCTTTGCAGATAAGGACTATCTCTGTATTGCACGGTTCACTTCCCAGGGCTTAAAGAATGTATTTTTACATTGCAGCTTAGCCCACTCAGCAGGAGTTCAATGGCCAATTCAACTCCATTTAGTATCCTGAACTTTTGTTATTGTTAACCATTTTTTTCTTGCGTTAAAGTTTTGCATTAGACTTATACAGAAAGCCATATACAGATGGACAATTCATTATATTATTTTTATATGTTGTCTGTTGTGTGGCTAACTTTAGTGTCTCCTTGAAGACTTGGTCAATATAGGATCAGCCACACCTTTAAGCAGAAAGGAAAAACTGGTTTGTCCTCCATAGTGAGAATGTTTGAGTGCTGACAGGACTGTGCTATGTCATCAAGCATTGGCTCCATTCTGACTCGTAAGTCAGCAAACATATAACATGGCATCCAGTACTACTACTACTACAACAGTTAAGCCAACTCGATAAAACAATAACAATATACAACTGACTTAACCAAACCAAAAAGGAAATTGCCAATTTCCCCCCACACAACATTTGTTTATTATTTGGGACAATGAGGAACACAGTACAATTTTAATTCACAATAAAATGTCTATGGCTCAAACAAAATATCATTAAAAACCGACATGCCTTTACACTGTTGCAGACCCATTGTCCAACACTAGATCACAGCTAAATGTCTAAAGTCACACAGTGATCACCTTCATGCATGTCCACAACAATAGTCCACTGAAAGTCCTTTAGATCCAGGAAGTCCTTCGCTCACACACAAAGCAGTGTTTGTCCCTGTGAGCTTATGTCACCTCTGTCTCATATATATTAACAGAGAATCTTGATTGTGCAATAATGTATATAATTTATACAGTTAGTACAAAAGGAAGCAAACACATATGATATAGTATATTTTACTTTTTATATATTTGAAATGGCTATGCCTATTTCAAGGTAGCACTTACTACTAGTAGTAGTAGTACGTACTTTAGTAGTATGTTAATGCAAGCTAATATGTGAGTAACGGTTATGGTAATTTCTCAGCAATATTTAAAAAACATGTGACTGCATTGCGTGTACCGTAATAGGCACATGATGGTTCCAGTGGCTGTCGTAATCAGTGTACGTGAGTGTAGCTCATGGTGTTGGAGAAATACACGAGTGTCCTTCTTCCTGATGCGCTCGTGTTGATGTCCACTCGTCTCTAAGCGGCTGTGACAGGTCCACAGAGGGCTGATGATGGGGACAGGATCAGGGCCAAGGCTGCCACTGGGGACATGTGGGCACTGGCAGCAATATCCACATTAGAGCCACATTAAAGAAATACACAGATTTAGTAACAGGGCATGTTGTTTTGTGCATGTAATGATCTGTTTTCATTTTAAGGAAATAAATTATTTGAAATGTTTTTTGCACTTACTTTCAGCTGACTTGAACAATCTGATGCTACCCTCTGTTGCCATGGAGATGGAGGCCAGTCACATGTTGGAGGCTGCTCTGGAGCAAATGGACGACATCATTGCAGGTAATTAAAAAAAAAAACAACAACAACTGCAAATCAAATGTAGACATAGGTCCTGTCCTAATCTCACTATGCACTGCACACTTTTCTCAAAGTGCACAAAGTGTGTGATTGCACGCGCACACACACTTACTTGAAAAGTGTAGAGGAGGCCGGGTTAAAGTCCATCCATCCATTTTCTACCGCTTGTTCCCTTGACTTCGGCCTTAGGCGGGGTACACCCTGGACAGGGGCCAACTTGTCGCAGGGCCAACACAGAGACAGTTCACTCTCACATTCATTCACTAGGGCCAATTTAGAGTTGCCTAACACAAGCATGTACGGTAACACGGGGAGAACATGCAGACTCCACCCAGAGAGATCATGTGATGTTGGTCTGGTCCGGGAATTGAAGCCCTAAAGTGTGAATCCCTGCACACTTTAACGGCTCATCGCAATTAGAGTGCAAGTGCGACAGTTGGGACAGTGCCCAACTACAACATTATTATAAATGCTGTTGTCTTTCCTTGTCACATTTACATTGTTTGATAAAATTCTTGACAGTCCTAACTACATTTTGTGTGTAGAGAAGTAGGCGTTCCAATAAGGATTTTTATTTATTTACTTTATATTTGCCGATGCTGATATCCGATCTTGCTATTATGGCTGATAACTGATATTTGCCAATATTTATATCAATATTTTAAAAAACATGACATGTTCGACACTTCTAAGTAAAGTTGTGGTTAAGTTCAAAATTTTACTTTGCAAAAATGTAAACAAAATGCATTTTCTAGGATACAAAAATTGTTGATGATACAGCAATCTTTTTCACTTTATTTTCTTCTATTTCCATTAGAAATTTAAAAAAGTGTAGAAAAAAATGGCGACCCAACATACCGAGGCCGATTTATGAAACCATCCCCAATATCTTTGATAACTTTATTAGCACCAATATAGTCCCATTGTTGTAAGAATGTTATCACACATGAAAGTGAACGCATAGTTAGATTAATATTTTTTTCTGGTACTATTGCCACTTCTCAGTGGCCACAAATAGAAAGACATTAACGTCCAATTTGTGATAACATCAGCCAATCAGTGATGAGGAAATTGGGGCTGCTCTCATATCATATTATTTAGAGTGTACAATGTGTTATCCAAACATCTGCAGGGGATAAATGAGAGCACTTAAACCAGTCACTATCATGGAGCGTCTGTGCGGCAGGAATAGTTTAAGTCACTACGATCAAAGTTCATAAAAGCTTTGGAAATTGTCTTTATTTTTATATAATTAAAACACTTGTAGCCCAGTAAGTGAACTTGGCATCTGGCTTTCAACATCATTTGAATTTTTATGAACAATTAGCATAATAAAGCTAAATTTTACATTGGCCTCAGCATTAAGCACACAGCTGCATGCATGAACTGAGCTGCTGTCATATGAGTGCGTGCAGATGTGTGGGAAGACGTCCAGCTCACACATAACCATTCTGTCTTGCTTCAAGTGCTGTGTTCATGTATCAGCTCTCATTACTGACTGAAATAACTGAACCATGGTTTCTCTCGCAGGCTCAAAGACAGTCACAGTGGCGTCCTCGGGCAGCCTTTTCGAGCTGGCCTCCCCGGGCGGCTCTGGTCCACTGCGGGTGCTGAGACTGGCTGAGGACCTGAAAGAGGCTTTGGAGATCCAGTCCAGTCCAGAGGAGAGGGACGGTCTGAGAGGACAGCTGCCCACACAGACCGCACACACCCTGCTACAGTGGCTGACCAATGGAGACGTGAGTACTACCAAGTCTCAAAAATGTGTGGCTTTGTCAGTCAATAAACATGTTTTCTAAGCTCATTTTTGCTTTGCGTTAGATTTGATGGAGCAATTGGAAATTTCGCTGTGACCAAGAGATTCTCTAGTTGTAGTATCACAATGAGTACGTTTACATGCAAAACAAAACAACGCGTGCTAGTCTGCGGTTTTAAGTTCACGGAGGCAGGACTGTAAAACTTTTAATCTCATTGAATGTGCTGTAGGTAGATATATTTCTATACTGTGGGTTAAGTGGACTTGGACTAACTTTGTTGATCCACAGGGGAAATTACTTGATCACAGTAGCTCACACATTACAGTATAATAACAATGATTTTATAAAGTGGTAAAAATAGCAAAAGACACGTTAAATTTATAAGAGTTCTTCTATTAAGAGTGTTTTTCAAACTTATCTTTCAAGTTATCTGTCTCTTTTCCTCTGAATCTACCTGCGTTGCAACAATGAAATTTCCCCATGTGTGAACAATAAAGGAATATCTTATCTTATCTTAAATAAGTTAAATGATATACATACACTATACCGGTACTATGTACAATAGGTGGGATATACAATGCACAAATTAAAAGGTCATTTGATAATTACTGGACAATAAAGGAATATCTTATCTAATCTTATCTTATCTTAATTTTGTCAGATATTAGAACAAGAAAACAACTTGTGTTTGTTGAAAATGGTATAATTGACTAATTATGAGTACCGGTAAATACATTTGACTCATTCTTAAAGCTCATTAAAGCTGAATGGCATTTTGAACCTACTGGAGAGTATACAAAATATTACCTTTGAACGTGCCTCAATCAGTTAATCACTTGATACGTAATAATTAATGTTCACCTCTTCTTGAGTAATAAACAGTAAAATAGTATAAAATAGAGTGCATTGTTTATGTCTGCAGCTGAAGTGGTTGAGTGCATCCTTTGACAACTGTAAAATGGACCGGCTGTCTCCTGACGTTACTGCGTCGGCTCTGAAATACCGCCTTGTTGCTCAGGGCATGAAGATTGCCTGCTGGAGTTACATAAGTGCATTTATCAAAGCGGACATCTTGTGTAAAATGAAGTTGGACTCACATCATGAAGAGAAGGCTCCAGCTGTTGAGCTCAAAGGCCTCTTTCAGCGAAAAACTATGTTTTTGCACCTCTGCTTCTGCGGCACAAATTAGCACACAGCGACTCCATTTGCTCACATATCTGAAGTGGAACTGGTGATGTGTTTAGATAACAGTGTTATTACATGTGCTGACTGTACTATTGAGTCAATATGCGTCATAACACACTGACTATAAGTTGTAGTATTATATTAATGAACCCATTCTTCAATGGCTCCTGTTCTTCAATAGGAGGAATTTGAATTAAAATCCTTAATCATGGCCCAGGTTGTTTCTAGCTCTGCAAATCATGAATTTGGTCCGATGTGTGATGTTGTCACACAAACTCTGAGCCACAATTTCTTTGAGCCAGCCAGAATCAGCCTACTCATGTTTAGCTTCATAGGGGAAAACGTGTTTGCATATATGTGCTGCCTGACAGATTAAGTGTCCATATGAACCTGTGTCATTTTTGGGGGGTTTGACTGATGTGGCAGAGAGAAAAAAACAACATATTGTCTTAAATATACAGAGAGCTGCAAATATATACTCTCTTCTTGTCTATGCCTGCTGGTCTGCTTCATTTTATCATCCCAGCCCTCTTGTTTTCATCATTCAATCACTCCACTCCCCTCTTGGACCCAAATCCAGGTTTTCCCCCCTTCCCTATTTTCTGAGCTTGTTTGTAAATGAGCCGTTCTGTGTAGTGCGTGGTCACCTTGGCAGTGGACCTATAGACTCTGGACCCTGGGTAAGTCTACTTTTAGAGCTTGCATTAGTTGTGTATTGTTCATGGTTTGAAAAGTTTACAAGTGAGTGTCAGTGATCCAGTTGAACAGCTATGGGCACTGGTTGTTTCAGTAGCAGATGTCTCACATGTTGCACAGACTTTTTGTGCCTGACTTTATTTATTAGATCCACTTCTCTTTTCCCTCCTTTTTCTATTGAGCCCCTGTTTTATAGCCCATTGGCCTCAAGCTGTTCTAATTGTGTCTTGGCTGTAGTTCTGTTTAGTAGATTTGTGGGAGTGAATATGTTTGGACAGTTTGGATGCTTCTTTAAAAAAACACAAAAAGGAGTTGATTAAAATGTTCCCCAACATGCTCTTAATGCATAAGAACAAAAGGTTTTACAGATGGAAGTAATAGATTTTGACTTGATTTGGTTTGTTAATGTTTGTCTCCTCTTAATGTTTATGGTATCTACTGGGATAATGTATTTGGCATGTTGACACCAGATGGCAGTATGGTGCAGAAAGTGGATTCATTAACCCTGTCAAGCATGGGAGTCAAACATCTTGCTGATCTCAACATAGATGTTACCGGCGAACCTTTTCTGTATCTATTCAACCACTTTAGTAGATGGAAAAGGACAGAATTATAGTTATTTCACTGTGGATGATAGATTGACAGCATGACTACAACCCGGTCAAACTGGAGAGTTGGATTAGGAGCCATACGCCACCATAAAATACTGAAAACCTCATTGTATTTCATATGTACTGTGCCAAAATCTTTCTTTTATTAGACTGCCAAAAACTCAAGCCTGTTCAAGTTCAGTTAGAACCGGCTTTGAAAAATAAATGAAGTTTTTGCTATGCTTTTTTCGGACAAATACATTAGTTCTACTTGAGTTGAAGCTGTGATTCAGTCTAAATCTACTAAACATTGTGTTGGATTCATCAAATGTTTCCTCATCTTCGCTCGTGCTCATCTCCCGAACCCAGGCACAGGATCAAAGATGCTCCTGCTCTACAATTACTCTGCCCCCTGTGGGCTTCTGTCTGAGGAGCAAATTGGACAGTGTAAACACAGGAAGCATCGTGGCATCACAGACAGGAAGTCCTGATGTCCCAGGACGCTGTTCATTACACTGAGCCACAAACAGCTCACAACATTTCTTACTGAAGTTCACATCTGAGAATATTAAATTGACTGGACTTGTTGTTGATTTTTTGCTGAATTGCGTCTAACAGCAAGCTTTCTTATAAATAACTGGAAAATCGTTTTTTATAATACATTTATTTATTCATTTATTTTTACATATACATACAACAGAAACAGAACAAAATAAAAAAAAATAACAAAAAACAGTGAGCCATCCATCACATAGAAACACTTAAACAATGTTAGAAGACCTGCATTTGTCTTCATTTTGTGATCAATTAGACAGCGCCAATAAACAGTTTTTAAACAGTAATTTATTTCCATCACAGTGTCATAAATGTGATTCTGACAGTAACATGTGACAGTTTCTATATGCCAGTTCGTGGTGACTTGGTTTTTCAAATGTAACTTTTGAACATATTTTACATTCTCTCTGTTTTGAGCCTGGATTGCTTGACACAAGTTAGACTCCGACTGAAATGAGAGACAGTGGTGTATTATACCATATGGACAAAGACTATTAAGTTATTATTGCCAACATATGACTTCTTCTCAGTGTTGTGAGAGACAGAATGAGGCACAAAGATATGACAGACCACCACCCACTCCCTTTACTTTGGGACCGTCCCATTTGTCTGTCAGAGCCAGAACAGAGGGGGAGTGACCGAGGAGGGGAGAAAGTCATGGAAAAGAAAACTCATGACACCAGAATATACCCGACCCCATTAGCTACACCAGCGACAACTCTGAGGCAACACGCATGGACTGAATAGGAATGTGCTGGTAAAGATCACAAAGAGCAAGAACACAGAAAGAGGAAGGCGAGGAGGGAGGCAAGGGGTTGTTAAGCCCTCCTCCACAACTGTGACCATCGCTCTCGGACAGACAGACTTTGGTGACAGCTGAACACTTGTGGTCCTGGCCGCGATGGGCTGCAGGGATCATGGACAATCCCATTGACGTCTACAGGCACTTCTCCTGGCTCAAAAAGGTCAGAATTTACAACAGAATCAAAGAGTGATGCTGAAAAGTGTCCAAAAGTATGTGCGAGTGTGAATGATTGAAGTGCAGAAGTCAGGGAGATCTTGGAATGGTGTTAAACAATCACAGAAATGCCAAGAAAATGAATGGAACGTTCTTAGAATGCAAGTTGTGGCAATACATATGAACAGATTTAAAAGTCCTGGAAATGTTAAGTAATGAGTGTAAAAACAATGGAAGTAAGATGGCTTTTGTTTACCCTTTGGTCCATTATTCCCTAATATTATGTCTATTACTATGTACAAGTCTTTTTAAACATTTTAAACATAAAAGTACAAATAAAATCGTGCTGAAACGTCTTGGCATAACAATCAGACTGAACTAATTTTACCAATTTTTACTCCCACTAAACGGTTAGAGTTTCAAAGATTGCAATAGGGCTTTGGTTTTTGACCAAACCAAAAAATTTTATCAGATATTTTGGGCTTTTTATGCATGTTTATGAAGCAACATTGGGAAAAACATAGTTTTAAACCACTACACAACACGGAAAACTGTCCATCTCCTGCTTTTTAGGAGAAATCTCTTACAAATTTACTTTTGGACTGTTGAAAGTTGAGTTTGACTTTGTTTTGAATAACTTTTTTTTAACTGCTCTCTTCGTTATTGTCTGGATGTTATTGTCTTATTTCCTGCTGTTGCCAGTTTCCTTATGTAATTTCCCTCTTCTTCTGAATATTTGCCATCCATATTTGTGAGTAGTGTTGTTGTTTTAGTGCAGATGTGGAGTGTGTGCGGGCAAATGTAGTTAGTATCACATTAGGAGGTCATCTGATGGAGTCTGACAGTGCAGCGTGATGCAGGAGGATTTAACTCTGCAGGACTTTTACACTCCTCGTATTTTCAAGTAGTAAACGCCATCTTCATATTTTGTTTAGAGTTGTAGTAAATAATAGAACTGACTGATTGATTGAGGAGGATTATTTAAAACTGGAATTGGCAATGATTGTATCACATTTATGAACCATCTATTTCTGTCATTTTTATCATCTAAAGTAAATTTTGGTACACATTTTGAAAAGCCAAGTGTCAACAGCTCATGTGTAAAAAGTAAGATGTTTTTTTATATAGACAGACTCAATAATTGCTGCTAGTTTCACACTGCACACATTCTGGATCATGTTCATATCATGGGATGAATAGTTCCCCACAGGAGTCTGACACATGGTGAAGCATGTGATCAACAACAGGGAAAATCAAGATATTCATTGTTTTAGGGACGTCATTCTGCATTGGCCTTCATTAAGTTCAAGTTCTGTTTACACTGGTGATGTCAATGTATGAGCAAACACAGTTTTTGATTTGATTTATCATTATTATTGTTCCGTCAATCCAACAGAAACATGTTTTTAATGTAATATTTAAGATTTAATTATTAGACAAATGGCTGTAAAATGAATCACAAAAGTGCAGAACTATTTATTTGAAAAGTTTACCACATAATGTTTTTTTTATTTTTATTTTTAATTGCTCTTCTTGTAGCATTTTTACTATAAACAATATACCAGTATCCGATATTCATCCGATATTTTGCATACAGTATCTTCAAAAGAACTTTCATCTAGATTTTTAAATAAATCCTACCTCGATATGGAGTTCAACATTCATTTCTTGAACATTACCGAGACAGACTTTTAATCAGTGTCTTCAAAAACAACATGCTTATACTGCCACAGGATTGGATTTAAACGCACTGAGCATAATCATTGACAAGTTGGAATAATTGGACCTCAATTCGATTAGTTGCCCAGCCATACACCTCAAACACCACATTAAACAATGAACGTTTGTAACAATAACATTGGATACATAATTATTTAAAGCACTGTCTGTACTCCACATAATACATTAAACATGTCATGATAGCAGGAAGGAAACCATTACAACAGCACTGGACATTCAACTGAAATGACCAGTACAAAGTTGATGTTGTTTTAGGGTGCAGTTTTGGAGGAGATTGTGCCTGGGAGAGATGCGTGTGAGCAGACAGTCGAGTCAGATGATTTGCTCTTCATCATGTGCTCAGTGAAGAATGCACATCTGAACAGCAGTGGGTCTGTGCTGCTCCACTATATTTATAGTTTGAGCTAATTTTATTTAACTCTGTGATTCATCCGCGGCCAAACCCAGAGTTCCTTAAATGTGATTTTCTCCAAGAAGCCAGAGTTAGGAGGAAGTCTCATCTTAAAGGCTGCTTTATTTGCTTTTCTCTGTGTTGTAGCCAGAGGCCTACGGGAACGATACAAAGACGGGATGATTTATAGTCTCAAAATAATGAATATTGAGGATTTGTTTTTTTTGTGTCATCCAGAAATTCCCTGTATTCATTTTTATCAATTGTATTAAACGGTGTTGCCAGACTCAACCGTGGCGGAAAGCAATATTAACAAAAATGTATACTTCTGTGGTTTTTTGGAGTATTTCCATCCGATGGAATTCAAAAGAATCTTATGCCAATTCAACAGAAATTAATGAATAACAAAAGTGCAGAGAAATATCATCTAATATCCTTATTTGAACTATTTCTCATTTTGATTTTTAATCAGCTCTATTTATAGCATTTTTCACTGTTAACATTAGACAATGGGTCTGTAATCAATGTGAGATTTTCCTCAGTGGAAGAGTCACATTTTTGTGATCTCAAAAATATAAACTGATTCTCTTTCAATTATATTTTAGATACAAGACATATTTTCTTAACAAATTACATGTATCTGATGCCATATGTAAATAATGTACATGTAATAACTTGTGTAACTGCGTGTCCAGGTGAACATCTGCTCTCCGTCCAACAATGAAACTTACCTAGACCGACTACTGCGCCTAGAAGAAGACAAGGAGTGCCTGGTGCTACAGGTGAGTTCTGCTCATAATAAGCTCTAAATAAGAGAGGTTTCATTTGATTAAATTAACATTTCAGTTTTACAGTGAGCAATGATTGTACACATAATATACTGAAAGACCATATGGTCAGTGCAACTATCCATAGACCATAATATTTGAGAATATCAGTTGGTTATTTGAAGTATTGTTCCACATTATGGCATTAAACTTTTCTATCTTCATTGAGTCGAGCAGGGGAAGTCACCTGACCAAGTTACAGGTCAGATCTATGGAGAGGTGAGCATACAAAGTATGTTTTTGCAATAAAAACCTGTAATTCCACCAGAAAAACCTAGACAGCAGGCTGATTTTTATATTACCCAAGTTGCAATAGCTTTATTTCATAATGTTTCAGAAAAGAAAAGGTAAGTAATAAGAGATCATTCAACTGTGTGTCATTTTTGACGATATGAAATCAAGTACATTACATTTAACAGAAATCCACTATTATTTTGTCCCACTCTTCAGCTTCACACGTTTGTCCCTTTGTGGAAGTTCACGACCTTTCCAAAGTTAACTTTGTACACATTAAACAGGATTAAGGAATTTTACTTTCAGTGCAGCTGGGATTTATTTATTTTCTAATTATAACTTTTTTTCAAAACTATGTAGTGAATGAGCCAGAGATTTGACTGAAGCGATAGAAAAACATGTTTGATTGTAGCCTCTGTATTTTGAGTTCATCCATAACAAACATGTTGGGGCACATGGGGACTGTCTGAACAGGTGTTTACAGTAACAACCATGTGCTGCTGCTCAAGCCACAAATTATACATCTTGAACATTAGATGTAAGAGCTGTCTGCATTCCTATACATTCTACCTTTAATTTGAATTAACTTTTATTAGTGAAACTTCAGGAAATATGTTGTTGAACATAGTACTTTTACTTCTATGGTGACGCAGGGAAAGTGGCTACAGGGTGAATGTTTCAGCAACTAAATAAAAACAGATTTTTTTTTTCGTAATCATTGCATAGGTGGTATTTCCTGCCACATGGGAGGCTTGTAAGACATTATTATTTCCACTTAAAGGCACAAAGTGTAACTTTTCTGTTCCACGGTATGGCATTAAACTTGCGTTCTGAGCAGGCTCGCCTCGCCACTGACCTGACCTGTAACTTGGACTAGAGGTGCTACCTTCTTGTCTTCTTGGAACTACAATAGGTTTAATGCAATACTATGGTAATCTGGCCAGCCAGATGAATTTTCTCAATACTTGTCCATCTGGCCAGTCTCCTGCTGGCCAATCACATTGCAGCATTGTGTTTTGGGCAGAAGTCCAAAGGACCGACCTAAACAAACATGGTGACGTTGACCGACGTACTTTTGCCTATTTTAGCAGATTTATGGACTATTTTGTTTTTGAAAGACGTTCACATTGAAGCACAAATATGTAGAACTCAATTCAGCGTGATACACATCTCAGGCATGAGCCAGGTTTAGCAGCACTGTGTGGAGTTCGCATCCCTGAAGAGCGTTTCTGCGTGGAGTTTGCATGTTTCTCCCCCGTGGGTTTCCTCCGGGCTCTCCGGTTTTCCCCTTCAACCCAAAACATGCACAACTGGTCAAAATCCTCCAGTGAAAGTCCTGACCAAGCTGAGCTCAAGATCTTGAGTTGAGTCCCCTGGTGCTGCAGAGACCACTGTTCCTGAGGAGCAGCACAGAGGGATGGGTCAAATGCAGGGACAGAGACATTTCCCTACGAGGACAATAAAAGCTAATCTAATCCATCTAATACTGTGGAACATTCCAGTTTAAGCAATAACATCTACATTGAATCACACAGGTGACCCTACCTCATAAAAGTTACATAGTGCAACTTTATTGTGGGTAAATAAAGCCGCTTCCCCCTGAATTCAGATCCATGTTAAAATAACTTTACCATTGTGAAAAAAGTCGATGCCTGCTCATAGTTATAAACATGTAATGTCTTGATTGCTTTCAGTAAACTAAGTTTTCTTTATTTATAAAGCTGTCATAAACAAATTATAAGCAGTAAGAGCATTAATAAGCTGCTACCAAATGACAAAAGTTTATTAATGTCTTATAAATAGTTACTTTACTTTTGATTAAAGCATAACTGAAAACGTTGATATTTATTATCATCCCCGATTTGACTCAAACGCCTGTATCTGTTAAGTTTAAACACTTATTACACGTTCCTTCTCTCAAGTCTTCAGTGATTGGCTCCTTCCTAAAGTGACCGGTGCTTAGTTTTTTAGAAGCTGAATCTGATTGGCTCCCTGCAGGTTCCTCTTTGAGTGTTTGGGCTGTTGCTTCACTTTCCTTTCTGTTTAAGTGTAATTCTGGTGACTTATTGTACATAAGTGTGCAGGCCATTCAGGCGTTCGTCTCCTCTTCTGTATTTCATGTGTTTAGCTCCATGCAGGTAAGACAGGGACTTGGGTGGGTTTGATCTCTGTTGTCTAAAACATGTTTGTATTATATTTATGGTATTGACATCATGTATCAGTCCTATTCCTTAGTGTCAAAATCAAATTTCAGTATTAGAGATGCACCGATTGCAAAATTGACCTGCCAAAACCGTTTTTTCCGATACCGATTTTCTAGCCACTGATTTTCCCACAAACTATCCAGTATTATATATATGAAAAAGGTGCATGTAAACAGGATACACGTTTTATAATATAAAATGTAATTTATTTTGTGGAAAAATAAATAACTATATATAAAAATAATATATATACAGAACAGGAACAAAAAGGAGCGTCATCTCCGATTGGCTGCTGTGCCGCAGAAAAGTTGAACAAATCAGAACTTTTCTGCGGCGAACAATTTTAACGCCTTGACAGCTTAAGCTGTCAAAGCGTCTAGAGCGGAAAACGCCAAAACGCACCCTCCGCGCCGCGCTCCACGCCGAAAAAGCAGGAATCGCGCCACGGAAAATGCAGGTGACGCACGTTTACATAGACTTTGAATGTAAACTGGACACTTTGGCCGCCGCGCTCTGAATGAGTCTTGCTAGTTTTTAGCTGTTTTGCTCTGGGCGCGTTGAGCTGCTACGCACCGCGCATCGGTTGGGGCCAGTTGTATATAAAACCGGCTTTTTTAATTGGCGGCCGATTGATCGGTGCATCTCTATTCAGTATCATGACTGCAATATTCAGCACACATTTATTTAAAGTACCGTACAAATTGCCTGTTTCGAAATGTTTAAAAATGAATTACTCTGGTAACTTTTCTCTGTATGGAGTTCTTCCTTACTAGCTGAGGCATGTACTGTAGGTGCTGAGTGTAGTCTCTAAAGATGCTGAAGTGAGCAGTCAGCTGTGTCTGGGATCCGCGTGGGTGTGGAGATGTGGTGTTGTCACTGTCTGCACATTCCAGACTGACACTCTGTGGTTCAGTGTAGTCTGAGCTAAACCAGAAGCGCTCCACTGTCACTGTGCAGCCACTATTACTAACCTCATTGAAAGCAACAGATCAACAGAAGCATTTTCAACAGCCGAGAGGTGCACTGCAAAACTTTTCTGATGGATCCGCCATCTGCTTGTCTCCACGTTCCAGAGTCCGGCATTGAATTTATCTATCGCCATGGAGACAAGCATGTAAAGTTACAAGTCAGATTTGTGAAGAAGCAAGCCCCCTCAGTTAGAATGCATTTTTTTCAATGAATTTTGTTAACAACCAACGCTAGATAGATAAGTCCTCCAGAAAAGTTACATAGTGCACCTTTAATATTGAATCCTTGTGTCGCTCGGACTTTGTTGCATGCATTGAATTGTATTGCATGGGAATAATCAAGTTGCCAGTGTATTCAAGATGGGTTTAGATTCTCCCATTAAGAGATTCACCTTTATCATTCATATACACTGTTTGAATTTTTACGATACGATTCAGAAAGCCATTATAGAACATTTTTAAGTTGGTAATCCTTCATGTTGCACTTGCTGATCACATCGCTGCTTATTGATAGAGGATGCGTGTGTTTTCTCACAGGTGAGTGTTCTGACAGACCAGGTGGAGGCCCAGGGCGACAAGATCCGGGACCTGGAGAGTTCTTTGGAGGAGCACAGGCTGAAGCTGACCTCCACTGAAGAGATGCTGCAACAGGTAAAACAAAATCACGTCATGTTAGTTTAGTTTATAAATAAAGTAAGAAGTGGGCCTTTGATTCATTGGGATTATTTCAGATTAACACTGGTTGCTTTGACAAAAACAGAACATGTCTGTTTACAGTCCACAGCTCAAACCTCATGTTTAGTGCAGATACAGTTGAGCCATAATAAAACAAATGAATACATTACAAAGCTCACTCAAGACAGTTGACTTCAGAATCAGGAATGGTTTTACTGCCCTTGTCAGTGAATAACATTTACAAACTAGGAACTTGCTTATAATACCAGAACCACACAAGTTGTAGATTCTTTCTGTTTAATCTGAAAATGCAAAATGCCAAAAAGATCTCCATATACACTACATGAATAGATACCAGAATCAATTACCATTGCCATTTTCTATTGATTCATTTAATTATTTATTTATTATTGCTGTCTTTGTACTGCAAAGAGTATGGAGACTATAGTTGGTGTGTGACATTTTAGTTTTTTGTCTTTTTATACAGAGCACTTTTTTCATTTTAATAATATACCAAAGGAATTTACTGGATTACCTGTTAAGATTGAATTCACCAGGTTTAACTCATTACATTATTCATTGTAAGGGGAAAATATTTTTGCTCCATTAAATACAATCAGAACTAAAATGGACTTCTAAGCTTAAATAAACAATGCACAATTTTAACATAATAATAAGTGATAATGCATTTTGAAACCAGCATTAAAGTTAGTACCTCTCCATTGCTCTGCCTTGTACTTTTTAACATACAATCTATCATTTTGAGTAGAATTAGATTTTAAGTTTCCAGACTATGACATATTACATGTCACTGATGAGCACATGCACTTCCTCAAGTTAAAGTTGTTACTGAAACAACGGTAGTTTTTCGTTTAGGTTTAAAGACCCTGCAGCTGTACAGAGCCTCATAACTACAGAGAATAGAGTGAATGTGTTCAGATGTCTCCAGTTGTTGTTGACGTCAGTTCTGAGGCGATCTCGTTCGGGACCAGTAACCTCAGGATTAGAATCAGTCCTCTGTTGGGACAGTTCAACAGACCCATTGTCCTGCTCCTGTCAGCAGTGAGGATAAAAGGAGGACATACCGAAATAAACACGACTCTGGTCCTTCAGTTCACAACGATATATATATATATATATATATATATATATATATCCACTATTTTACAATTTGTTATATTAGTTCTAAACCGTTTTTTAAAAGTTGTCATCTAAACCACATGCTTACTTACGCTTGTGTTCACTACTCACTAAGAAAAGCCGAATACATACAGCATACAAGTATAGAATGCTACCAATTGTTTTTTAAATATAAGATAAGATAATCCTTTATTGTCCACACATGGGGAAATTTCATTGTTGCAACGCAGGTAGATACAGAGGAAAAGGACAGATAACATATAGGAAGTTTAAAAAACCCTCTATAAACAAAAACAATTATAAACAAAAAATCCTATAGACAAAACCTCTCATTTCCCAACAAGGGATGGAGGGAAAAAATAAATAAAGATAAAATAAAAATGAAATAAAAAACAACTAGCTTAAGACAAGATAATATTAATAATAATGGTAAAATAAACACTCTATTATAAATCTATATATAAACTATGAACGAGATATGAACCATGATGTATATTGTTTAGCCTTTGCCCTTGATGCTAGTAACTCGTACAAACCTAAATGTTGAATCCTGGCTGTGCCCAAGTCTTGATGTGTGGTGGTTAAACAGTGTTGTGATTAGGCTGTTTGACTGTAAACAGCTGAAAGACTGTGCACACTGATAACGTGAGTCTTTGTTCTGTCCGGTGTGAGGATAATGGTTCATGCATTGACCTCTTGTCTCTTTCCTAAATACATCAGAAGAGAAGTAAAACCAGCAGTAGTAAGTAACATGTGAGTGTACGTCGTATTAAAAACGGAGTCATCTGATTCAGTAGCAGAAATTAAACGTTGCGGTTGATTTTTTGGTTCTTGCAATGGGGAAGTTAGTTCTTACGTTTTAGAACAAGTACTTTAGATTATTATGTAGGTCATAAAACAGTGTATTGCTTGTAGTTAGTATTAAGGAAGTCACGATTATTCAATTAATCGATAATCGTGATTATTCAGGTCACAGTGTAGTAATAACAAGAAAATAGCAGAATTGTAGCCGCAACAATGAGTCAACCTACGTATAAAGTCCTGTAGCACTTTTTATCTGGTTGTTTTTTTGACGATATCATTACTTTTTCATTCAGAAAGTTTGATGGAATGATACACCATTAAACTTATGAATTGCAAATTAAGGATTTCACTTCAGTTTGGTCATTGTGCCAATCATTGTAAGAATTTGCATTTGATAGTGTCACATCCATAGTTAGGATATACAGTACTTGTAATGTAGTTAATCCCGATATTAGCCCGATAAACATTTGAAGGGACTAATTTGAACATTAGTCCCTTCAAATTCTTGAATCTGTTTTTGACTAATTTTGACTAATTAAAAAAAGGTAATTCAGAACAAATAGCAGACTACACCAATAGTCATAGAATAAGTGGAAGCAAAAATGTGGACAGAAATACACTTGAAAATTATGGCAGGCAGCTTGTGGTCAAGTCGAGTCCACTGAGACAACAAAGCAAAGAGCTTGTTTAAAGAATCTCTTGACCGTCGGCGCTGCATAGGTGTAAAGTTGTGGTCAGACTTTGCTCCTTGAAGTGGCTCCTTTGGGTCGTCCCGTTGGCAGCTGAGGCTCGGGGCACACTCAGGGCTCAGGGCAGATAAATGGTCCAGGGAGATGTGTCACCGGAGCTGCTCTGAGCTGCCAGAACTAAACAGGTTTACAGACCGAGCGAGGCGGCTCATTAGAAGGCTTTGCGGTCTGTGAGCATTTGTTTACCATGTGATGTTTCCAACTGAGGGCCCCTGTGTCTCTCTCTCTGGCGTCACGAGTCCAGAAGTAATGTATCATGTGAACAGGTATAAAGAGGGTTTGATTAAAAAAAATAAAATTAAGTTTAGACAGCTAATGAAGTGATGCTATTTGAAATCACAATTTAAATGTGGATTTCAAGTTTCATTCCAAATGTTAGTCTTTAGCCGTTTCAAGTATATGTTAGTCCTTTTTGCGAGATTACGGTATCTTGTTTTCCAACAGAAGTCAACAGGTTTTACTTTTGAATTAAATCTTCCACTTAATCCTTTCCCCTTCTGATGTCTCTTCACACGAAGGTAAAACTGGATCAAAGGCCCGTCTCTGCATATGAAATCAGATTTGTTTTAGTTTTTTTATTTCAATATATGGGTCAATTGTACAGGGTATTTTTGTAGTAAGTCATGTACCAATAATAATCAGTACATGCCGGTAAAGACAATATCCAAAGACAAAATCAAGTTTAAATACCAGTCGCTCTGCAGAAGGAACTGAAACAGAGCAGTCGTATCCTGAACATGTTCCTAATAAACACATTTAGCCACTCTTTATTCTTGTTGCGTCCCATGCCAAACAAGCCCACTTATGTATTAATAGTGTCCAGTGCAGTGTGTGAGTGTGTATATTTAGCGTGTAGCCCTGGCCCCCGCTTGGTCCCTGTTTGTGTGGGGCTGTCCGGAGTGGAGCTGCTTGCTGAGCGCGCACTCTGGGTCTGTGTGTTCTGTGTTTTGGAGGCAGAGGATTGTACTGGCCGTGGCCTAACTTTGCTGTGTGTGTGTGTGTGTGTGTGTGTGTGTCTGGGGGGGAACTCATCAGGAACTCATGAGCAGGACCTCACTGGAGACTCAAAAGCTGGACCTGATGGATGAAGTATCGTACCTGAAACTGAAGCTGGTCAGTATGGACGAGAACACTGTCAACGGGACCACAACGCCAACACAAGAGTCTGGGAACGCCAAGAACAACAAGGCCGAGGTACGAGAACATGGTTTTAAAAATACCTACTTTGATACTTTACGTTTGCTATCGTATTACCGTTGTCATGGATCTTTGTTCAGTGATGGTTGAAGTAATTGTGGCAAATACTGATGCAAGTTGATGAGATTAGTTTATTAATGACATTTCTATCAACCAGGTTTACAAAATTACATACTACCATTTATATAGAGATAATGTGAGCAAAATATAATGTTTTGTAGTAGTAGATCGGTTCCATAAACTTTGACGTAGGCTGACATACGTTTTAATGACTTAATGATTGACCTAAAACTGGGAAAATCACAGGATTAAGTTTGTCGAGTTTCGGAGTGTTTTGACTGGCTCGTGTGGACACAGTCTTTCGCTACTCCAGAGCCCAAACCAAAATAGACATTTCCCAGACTTGCTAAGACCCTGGGAATAGGGGCCAATTGTGGGGAAATCTTGAGACCCCACTGTGGACTTTGTGGGATTAACGGCCTATCTGATCCACTTCAAGTCTTATCTCCAGGTTTTCCTATAATCCTGAGTTTTCTTTAACAACAAGTTTTGTTTTTTCCAGATACTTCACTAATTATTTTCACAGTTAGGTTGTATATAAATCTGTGCGGTAGCCTAGGTCATGGAATTTCTTAATTACCTGGAGAATATGATAGGAAGAATGTGTGGAGTACGAATGGTGTGAAGAGGGCCTCTTGTATCTCTGGACCCCTTAACTGCTCTTTGTCAGCTGACAGCGTTTACGTGCCTGTTTGTGCTGTAGGTGAGGCTCATATGTCAAAAATCCAATGTCATGTTTGTTGTCATTTTCCACTCCGTAGCAAAGCCATACGGTTAACAAAAGATCTGAGGGACAACTCCATTCACTGCGGGTCACAACTGGTTAATATACAGTATATACCATATCAGATAATCATTTGATCAAGTATTGATAGTGAAAAACTGGACCTTTTCGGAAGGTTTTCTGAGATTTGAATGATCTTGATTGATATCAGAACTAGTATGGGACAACATGGTAACATTAAAACTACTAATGTTTGTGTTATAAATTACTTTAGTCTAAAAAGAGCATTGTATTTTTATTGTGGTATTGAAACTAATCATCAAGACTTTTACTTAATTGAGCTTCAGATGTCTGTATTGTGACAACACTAATATATAATGTATACCAGCTGTTTAAAGCTTGTATTCTCAACTATTACTTTATTCCCTTGTATGTCATTTTGTATCGTAGTAATTAGTTATAGTCTATTGAGCAGCCTCTCCTGGTCTGTTTGTGTAATTCTTCGTGACGTCCAGCTGTTGTTGTGGATTTGGGCTGGTCCTGAGCCTCATGCACGGGGATCATCCTGACACAAAACACTGATAAAAGTGTTGGCCTCAGGAAGATTAGGATGTGAGCACCCATATGAAAGGAGGAGATAAGGATCGGAGGAGCAGACAGGACCGGGCGAGGGTGGGACAAAGGACATGGAGGTGGACAAGATGACACACATTGACAAGCTGATAACGGTCACATCTGACAGGAACTGGGGTGAGAACAGTGGTTTTATGTTCAGGAATATGCTTGTAAATCACAAAGAGAATTGGTATTCTATTGTGCTGTATTTTAAGTTTACAGAGTGAAAGTTAGTAGAGTGAGGTCGTTTTGGCAATGGGCGCAAACCCACTGAGGGTGACAAGCCAGTACATCAGGCCAGTCAAAAGCTTTGATATGATATGGAGAAGGTTCCTAATAATAATAATATTCACATTATGAGGTTAAATGCTAAGAATCAGAATGACAGAATCATATAAAGAATAAGTGACTTATTTCTTATATATTAATATGAAACCTACATCAAATTACAATATCAGGTAAATTGTCTAGTAAGTAAACTATAGAAAAGAACAATACAGAAAGAGCTAATTAAAAATACAGAAGCTTGTAATAGCTATGTAATACTTCAAACAAGGGTATAACATTATTTTCTGCACTTTTGTGGTTAATTTGAAGGTGTGTTTAAACATGGATTAGAAAGATATAAGACGACCATTTCAGAATAACAGAGGATGATAATTGTTGTGAATTTGACTGACTTGGATCTACAGTAAGTTTACTTTGTTTGCCCTCTTAGACCTCAGCAAAGATTTTAGCTGTGAATGAAATATCCTGTAATCAGATCTCCTAGTTCCCTGTGACTGCAGTTAAGGCTTGACAAAAGTGGAAACACATGGCAAAAGTCCTTTTTTGCAGCATAACCATTTCCTCTGAGGGTTGGCTCTCCGTGTTCATACATTAGCCATAAACCAGCACAGGCCTGACATGTCTATAGGACATAGTATAATGCCTCTTCTCTCAGAGAGGAACAGCTGCATGGCTCCGGTGGGCTGGAGGCAGGAATGACAAAAATCCACTCGGCGCATTCTTCTGTAGCAGCCACTTTCACCTCCTGAAGACACGCCCCTCACGCAAGTGTCTGTCACTGTCTGCTTTTCAGGAACTGCCCCCCACTGATGGACAGCTTCACCCACGTTTTATCCAACACTGAACTATCAAAACAGTACAACTTATTCAAGCATACACAGAACTAGAAGTGAGCCATTTTTTCAATACAAGCCCTTTTTTCTTAATTATCAGATGATCTTTTTTGCAATCTTTCAGAAATGTGCTTAAATGTCTTGCTTACAATACAAAAACAACTCAAGTCACGCCATGTTGACTCAACAACTCCCCGAGTCAAAATGGCCTTCGCTAACATGGAACATACATAAGTGTCTTGCATCAGTCCTTCATTCCTCCACTTCCGGTTGGGGCTCGTCCCAGGGTCACAGTGCCAGTTTTGGCTGTAATTCAAGTGTGTTATAACAACCGTGGTCTTGGAAGTTGGGGCCAGAACAAGCCAGCTGTGCCAGAGGGTTTTATGTGCTGACATCAGGGGTCCAGCGTCTGACTCGCTTTTCTTTACCCAATACTTTAATTTCACGTTATAAAACCTTTATATATATTGTATAAGTTTGTAAATAATAATTCACAGTATATTGTAAATGTTGCCATACAGCTTCTTTTGGTGCAATTCGGTCACCTCTCCCAGTTTAGTTTAGTTTAGTCTTCATTTGAAGGGACAATGTACAGAGACATTAAGCTCGTAAAAAACAGATGTTCCGCACCAGATTGTTGCCAAGTAGATCATTTCCATCTGCAGTCCCTGATTGACAGGGATACTGCAAATGATACAGTGCAAACAAACACATTCAACAATAAGATCTTATCACAGAGTCCACATTCTGACCCAAATATACTCACACAAGTATTTACATAACCATGACCTACTAGTTTAGCTTTGCACTATTAGACAGTCCACAAAATACGTATTATGGTACGATACATTGGTCAAACTGTAATTACTCATGGTTGTACAGTTACATATTTACATGTTACACACTTTTGCACTGTATGTGGTGTTGCATGTAATAGAATGGTGCTACATTAAACACATTAACAAAGTATTAGATTAGACTTATTATAATGGGGAGAGTGTTTAATTGTTAATTCTGACAAGTTTGATTGTTCCAAAGTCACTTTCTAGTGTTTACTTCAGTTATGGATATTTTTTTCCTTATCCTGTGTAATTTCTTGGATAAAACTACTGTGACAATGGTGGTTCCTACTTAAGACCTGCTTTATCCCTAATTTAGACCTTACCTTAGTCCTGCCATATACAATTTAGGTCTGGTGTTACAGAGAAAGCCAAATCTTTTCTTTGGTGTAAAAGGTTTGAGAACCACTGATCTAGTGCTGCTATTGGAATTGACTGACTTCAGTGAGAGATTTGAAATAAAGACTGTTAATCCTGAGCAAATTCTGACCTTTATTCATTTATTTTTTATGATGCTGAAATTTAGTTTGACTCTTTCTCTCAAAATATTCTGCATATTGTGAGTCGTTTTTGTGACAGTGACAATAGCAATGAAAGACAATATAATGTATGAAAATGAACACTTGATTCTGCTTCTTGGTTTATAATAACTTGCTCAAATTGCAGAAACAGGCATTGCAGTACAAGAAACATTTACAGTATCCTGGTCATTATCCTGGGTGTGATGCAAAGAGCTATGTCTTTTTGGAAGTCTACATTTATAAATAATATATCATGTTTCCATTCACAGCTATACAAATTCCTGAACGCTCCCTTTGTCACACTGACCCGCTATTATCCTCCTGTTGCTGTTCCCTCGTCCCGTCCTGTGTAGTGTGTGGTGAACCTGATCAGTGAGCTGCAGGAGCAGATGTGCAGGTTTCAGGAGGAGATCAGCTGCAGGATCCAGGAGAAGCGTGCCCTGGAGGAGCGAGAGGCGGGACAGTGCCCTCCTCACAGGGGCCAAAGCCTGTCCTTCTCCGAGCCTCGGACGCCCAAGCACAGCGGAGCACACGGCGTTCATGTAGGGAGACTCCGTGGATCTCCTCCTCCCCCTTCCCCCGCCTCCCCCTCTCTAACAGTCCACTCCGACCGGTACCGGACCTCCACGAATCACACTAACCACTGTCTGTGCTCAGGCCACAGTCTGTCTCTGGTGCAGGGTGTGGGCAGCTGATGAACCCTCTTCAAGCACTGTTAGTTTGAATGGGTTTTCGAAATCACCTTCTAGTTGGTGAAAAGATGTGTAATGTTTTTTTTTTTATTTGTACTTGTATTTTATTTACATACACATTAGGATCAAATTTTAATCTTATGATTATTGAGAGAAAAAAACAAAACAATAATGTATCGATTAGTCACAATTACTGAGAACAGTGACAACGTTTTATATTCTTTCACTCCCAACACCTAACATGTTACTATTCCTCAAGTTTGTGACCAGTTTTACAAACTGAACTCTCTGAATGAAAAAAACAGTGGTTTACATTTAGGTTTATTTTTATGGAATATTGATTTAATTCAAAATTAAATTTTGCTTTGAAAATTGTCCCGATTATTATTTTTAGTTTTTACAATTATACAGTGACCTGAATAGCCACTATTATTGATTAAACAAATAATCTTGACATTCCTACATACACAGAATCAATAGGCCACCAAAGAAACAAAAATAAATATAATAAATGCAATGCAAATGCAATTCAGTTTTGGACACTAACCAAGAGAATAATTTCTCTTTGTGATGCAAAAATCACAAACCACCACTAGATCTTAACCAGGATCAATGCAGATGCAATTAACTGGCCATCTGTTTCTACTAATGTTCTTGACACAGCTTTCAGTGATTTACTTAGACAGTCAGCACTTTTCATAGTGAAGTATTTGGAAAACCTGTTCAATCTTAGTCAACTCTTTTAATTGGTTGTTGATTTGCAGTTGCATGTCTGTGGGTCTTCCCTCTACTAACACTGTTTCTACTCAGGTGGAGGCAGGACTGTACTATTGAACCAGAGTGTATAATAATAACTCAATGGGAGGTGTTGGTGGATTGCTTGCAGATGTTGTATCCAGGTTGTTGATAACTGCACGCTGTGGTATTCAGGCCCCTTCCTTCTGCGGCCGCATGATTGTGGGTTCCTGCTGATTTACAAACCAATCCAAAAGTTTCTGATTTTACTCACCCAATATCAAGAGCAGCATGCACTTTTATTGCTCTGCTCATGCAGATTTGAAGATATATATATTTGTGCTTTTTATGTGTTGATGCAGGATTTGCTTCAGGAGATGAAAAACTTGAAGAGTAAAGTGGACGAGCTGGAGGCAGAGAAGAGCCAATATGAGAGGAGACTCCGGGTCACCAAGGTAAAGTGGACCCACTCACTGTTCATTGTAAAATATTTTATACTTTTTACCCATAGTCAATATTAAGTCCATGGGGAGAGAGAGTTTTACAACCTCTAGGGGGCAGTTTAACATGAAATGGGATGGTTGAATTCAACAAAATGTTTCATGATGGCAGTAGATGTGTGATCCATTTAGTTTAGTCCACTGCTTGTTTTCCCCACATTTCCACAAGTAATGGTGATGAAAGAAATAGTTGCCACATTTGGCACCGGTTCAAAGAAAAAAGATCTGATGAAGGCCAATAAGGCCAAAAAATATTATCTTTGAAACATCTGAAACCCGAGAGTACGATGCTTTGTTTGAGTTTTTAGTGCTTTGCCCTGCAACGGAAACACCAAGATTGCTTTGAAGGGTGTGCATTTCTCTTTCTCCTTTATTGTTTTTTACAACTGCACCATTCATAATTCAAAACTCTCTTCCAGTTCCATTAACAGAAATAAATCTGTTTTATAATAGAGTTGATAATATTACACATTTGTCTGGTGCCATCAGTACAATTATAAGCAGATCACAGTAGTTTTGTCCTGTATTGAGTTACCATTCCAAAGTAAGACTATCATTTTCACATCTCGTAAAATTGGATTTGCATTTGGACAGAAAACACCTATAACATTACCTGCAATGGTGCTAACTCTGCCATGTGTATGACCAAACACAACTACATGCTAACACTTTTTTAAATTACTTTTTGATCTTATTTCATGGCCTCTTTTATGCTTAATGATATGCTTAATCCTCAATGCTCCCTTTCTCCCCTCCCTCACACTCTCTCTCTCTCTCTTTCTTTTCCCTCCCTCACTCTTTAACCCTTTGTTTCGGGCACTTCCTGTTTGTACGTAGCTGTCCATCTCGTCCTCTCTGCATGTGTGTTACCAGTCTCTCATGAGCCAGCTGTCGGGCCTAAAGCTCACGGTGGAGCACACTCAGCTGGAGAGGCAGCACTGGGAGGAGCGCTGGAGGAGTGCCCAGGTGCCCCTTAATGTCCCCAAACCCACTCCTCTTTTGTCCATCAAGCTTGTGGCCGTGCGGTTGCTCATAGTGGTATCGCTCACACCGTCTTCATTTTGTATTTTTTTATGTTGTCCCTAGAAGAATGAGTTCTGACTTAGGCTGCATTCACACATCTCATGTTTTGAGTCCTGGTTTTGGACCAGTTTGATTTGGTCCTATTATAGTCCTGGTTTTATCCTGGTCTAGTCCAAGTTAAGTTCTGAATTTAGTCCCAATTTGGATGTGGTGATTGTGCAAGTGTGAATGCATGCATCCTATGTTTTTTTCTTTATCTGCGCTTGTGTCCGGTCAGTTTTTATTTCATACTTTCCACCAGCCATTTTTGTGTCTTGTTTTAATCATTACTGTTTTTGTAATACATATTGAATTGTCTTCCAATGTAGTGATATAATTTTGATTTAATACATAGACCATATATAGATCTGCTTTACCAACATTATATTTCAATTTTATTTGACATTAGAGAGCTAGTTCTTTATCCTTTTATGCACTGTTATTTGAAGCATGAACTGTTCCTTTTACTTCCTTGTTGGATTTCTGATGTTGAACAGATGAAGGACTTTTAGAGTGTGTAGTCCATGTAGATTATTTATTTGGTCATTATAGGGACCTGTTGCCTGCAACTTTAGCTCCTTCAGCTGCTTCCACTTAGGTCTTTTTATCTGCCCATAATAATAGAACAAGTGAAGACAAAGGGTACAGTTTAAAGCTACTCCAACAAGTGGCTGCGTCATGTAGACTCATTTTGAATTAGACAGAAAATTATTATTTCATATTTCTTTCAATCAAATGAATGAGAATGGGTTTAGAAGTTGATCCCCTGTAGCAGTTTAATTGTCAACTCACATGGGAGCTTTTAATGACTGTTTAATAGGGAAGCTGATGGTATTTAGCTCTGGTTGTTGAAGCTCTTGACTTGCTTTGGAAAATCCCTTTATTCTGTTCATAAACGTCCTCAGAAGACTGGGCTGGGCTCAAGTGGGTCATTCCTGAACTCTGATGTAGTGCAATAGTGTAGAGACTTTGCACAGTAACATGTTACAGTTGTAAAACCTTTCCATCTGCAAAATGCATAAGATGCATGGGTGTTTACTGGGTGTTTGGCATATAAAGACATGCATTGCAGTAAAAGTAGTACAGAAGAAAGAGTGCTTTATTTTGGTTGAAAGAGTTTGTGTACTTTTTATTTCAAATTCATGCGGTTTCTATATCGCATTTTGTCCCTGTGTGGCACCCCATAATCCTTCTTCTATTATGTTCCCACTACATCTTGAGACATTTTCTCTTTCTTGTTCCACAGGCTGAAATCTCTGACCTTCAGCAGCTCGTAGCCTCCAAAGACGCAGAAATCGAATGCTTACAGACCCAGCTATTGGCCAGAGGCGGATCAACCAATGACAGGGCAGACAGAGGTATACAGTCAATATAATAGAGTAATAAGGCCCCAGTTATGTTATTACTTGTTTTACGGACTTTTAAATGAAATATATTGAACAGGCGGACGAAATATAAGTATCATTTCTATTTCAAAAGATTTTTTCTTTCGGGTTTGCCCAAAACCACAGGAGGAGGGGGCAGACGCGGCGCGTAAGAGCGTGTAACAGTAGATTTAGCGTGTTTTGCATTGGTAGAACTGACGCTTCTAAGTGTGCAGCCTTAGTCACAGCAAAACGTTCTGGAGAAAATGTGGTAAACGGGTTTAAAATGTGTATTTGCGATATAAAGGCGCGCAGCAGACAGGGAAACGGGCGCGTCTTCACATGCTCCGCGGGACCGTTCACAGGCTCCATCACAGACTCCCGCAGGATTTTGACGAAAAATTGCTTCACGCGCTCTTATCTTTTGACTTAATACCGCTTTTTATATTTCATTTAATGCTATTTTGCATTGTCGGCGGTACTTTATAAAAGAAAATTGATAAGAATTTATTTTATTTATATTGTAGAAATCAATCATCTAAGTGCGGCGGATCCGTAAACCAAGTAATAAAATAACCGCGGCCTAAGATCTATGGTAACAACTAACCCCCCTATTCATCTTCTGGAATTCTTTGTTTCTTGGCTGCCCTCTGCTGTAGAGGAGGTCTATATCAAGCAGCTTATTAACAAATGTAAGACAAGTTACTGTTTTTATTAAATTTATGTTTTTTAGAATATTCTGAGGGATTTTTAGTTGTGAATGTTTTGAGTTTTCGCCACACTCCAATCGACATACAGTAATAACTTTGTTGTAACACATGCAGGAAATCAGCTTTGACCTTAACAAACAAATGTGGAGTACATATCCTAGAGTCATGCTTGTGAGCAGTCTGTTCACTGTCATTTTGTGTTTGGGGCCATATGGCATATATTTCCTGTTACTCGCCCAGAAGGATATTAAATATTATTGTTTGCTCTATAATCTCTTAAATCCAATATTGATAGATATATTCTGCATATACCTTGAGCATTTTAGACAATGTTATAGAGCATGTTGTTATTTAGTCCTTTCCAGGTGTTGCATGGTGCTGCTGGTCATTTGCTGAGCCTGTTTATTCATGTTAGCGCATCGCTCCTGATTGCATGGCTGTCCTGTCTGTCACAGGTTTCCCATCACATCTCTGTCACCTGTTAAATGCTCTTGACACAATGAAGCAAGCAATAAAAACTATTCATATTTTGCTTTAGACCATGAATACCAGAGACTCAAGGTCGGCATGGAGACGCTTTTAGCATCAAATGACGAAAAGGTAATTGAGTCCATCATTATTTAGTTTTTTCTTTTTTGAACATGGCTAACACGCTAAATGACTGCATTTGTTCAGGATCGTCGAATAGAAGAACTCACATTACTGCTCACCCAGTACAGAAAGATGAGAGAAATTATGGGGCTGACATTAGGTAAGTTATTTCAAAACTATAATGTTTAATAATACTTTTAAACTGTACTTGTGTTTGTAATGTCCAGGCAGCAGTGAAGAGGAGCTCAGCTGCAGTCCTAAGCTCAGAGCCATCACACATAAAGCACACTCAGACATCATCAGGTCAGAGGTAAGTGCAGAATATAGTTCAACATTCAAGTTCCTGTACATTCAGAATACTGACCTTGTATATTGATATGTGCAAAATGGAGGCCGGTATTTGCATACTGCCACTAAAGCCATGTTATCTACAGTACATTAGTTTAATAGTAAACATATTATATTTTAACATATAAACTACTGGAGTAAGCGTTCACCCAAATGTATTCTGACACTAAAGTGTGTTAGATGTGTTCACCAGTAGTGGTTCAGCACTTGACAAAGTTGATTTTAGGCTCTTTTAAAAATGTTAATGAAATTTAAAGTCTTAATTGAGTTGCTGCCTGCTTTCAACACAGAAAAAAATAAGTTGTTTGTCTCTGCAGATGTCCTCAAGAGGATCTTCACCCCTCATGCTTTCATCATCCCCCTATCAGAGAGAGCTGGAAAATAGGTACAGTCTGACCTTTTTCAGTCAATATAGATCTGCTACTGTGACTTACACTGCCCTGTTTGTGATATTCTGTAGCTTTCAGAACTCTTTAGAGGTGTCTCTGATGTCAGCAGGAGACACAAGCCTATACAATGGGTCATGGTAAAGTATAATGATTATATTATAATATGTTTAAAAAGTCATAGTCTTGTTCTAAAGTGTCTCATTTGCCCAGGCCTCAGCGGCGCCTCCTGTCCACCAGCCTGGAAGAACTGCAGAGTGGATCCTTTAAGAAGGTTACCTTCTATAGTTGTATATACTTTTAAATATTGTATATTACCTATACCACCATAACAATCTAATAATGGGGCTGATTGAACATGATATAAACTTCACTAACTGTGGTGTTTGATTCCGACGGTGTGTGAGTCTGACTCCTAATAACTCTGGTCTGTCTCTTTGCGTCTTTCGCTTTAGGCCATAGAGTTCCAGCCTGTAGAGACTGAAACGGAAGTAGTTAATGAGGTACTGCAGTGCTGCTAACCTGCATCAACATCACTGCTGCGCCTGCCTCAACGTTAGCATGTCTATGAATGTGTGCTTGCCTGTGTTGTGTCGAGTTGTACACATTTACTATTATTTTGAACATAAAGCTGAATGTATTTGACATCACAAGTAGAGATGCAGCAGCTTTGCACAGATTTCCTTGGACCCCCTGACCCCAGTGTGACGTCTAAAGAGCATTATTTCCAACACACATTCACTTTTTCCCACACATTGCACTTAGTTTTGCTGTGTTCACATTCACTGAAGTGGCAGGGTGAGGGAGCTGTCACTGCTGCTCCATCTCCACTGTGTCTTAGACCTTTCTGTTTCTACTCTTTCCAGAGGATCTCTTATGTAACAGTGCAAAGGACACACACCAGGACACAACATGACTCGTACTTTTAAAGACTAAACAGGGACTTTACTACTAATGTTTTCATTCATTCATTCTGTGAGAATTTGTGTCCTTGGTCTTTCACTACCAAAGTTTTCCTCATCCAAAGCTCATATATTCCAACCATCTTCTCCCCAAAAAATGTAATCTTGATAACTGCACTGGGTTAGGGTTAGATTGTTAGTTGTAGTGCCATGTGGTCACACATCCTGAATTGTCTATTGTTACAGCGTAGTCGTACTGTATGTAAATTACTTGGAAATGATGTCCAGACATTCCGTATGTTTGTATTCGGCAGGACGCCCACATGGAGCTTAACAAGTACCAGACTTTACCAGGAAAATTAAGCAAAAAGAAAGAAAGAAACATGGCCACAGAAGACGATGGGGAGTACATGTCTCCTGTCCAACTGTCTCCTGTCCACACCCACGATCAGAGCTACACTCCGAGTAAGTTTTATCGTTAAGAATCTATACCATGTCTTATATGACTAACAGTTACTTGGCATATCCGGGGTTTGTTTGGGTCATTTACTTTAACACTGCTTCACATACTCTCTTCTGTCTGTCCCTCTGGCCTCAGTCCGCTGCAGGAGTGCCAGTGCTCCAGTGTTAGGTACTGTATTCACACTGTAGCTATTAGCTTTACCAACATTGTACCAAAATTATAATTTATGGAAAAATAGGATTGTAGCTGTTATGACACCTTTTACATCTAATTTAATTTACATAATTTCACCTTAATTACATCATTTGCTTTGGTTTGTTTACAGTTTTCTAGTTAAATGGCTTGACAAAAGGTTGAAATACTGTTGATTTGGGGCAACTCAATGCCACCCACTTACTTGTGAGATGATGGTGAGTGTAGTGTCAATGTCTTCTTTCAAAAGCTGGGATTTTCCACTTCCTGTAGTATGAATGTTCAAGCTGCTAAAAATGTGCACTTTGCTTGGCCAAGGCTTGAAGCAGAGGCTAATCACAAAAGAGTGGGACCAGCAAGAGAGTTTCCTCAGTTTTTAAAGTAAATAACATGTTGCTGATACAAATGATGATGAGAGAGCAATATAGCACAAAATGCAACTTCTATCACCCAGTGGTATGATACTGCATCTACTGTTTTAGCTTTTATAATGTGTTCTCTATGTGACTAATCCTAAGCCATGTCCCCATCTCACAATGCCTTTAGCTCTCCTCTTTTTGCATGTCTCTGCACTCATTGAACACATATTACCATGTTCTCCGGCTCTTCTCTGGGGTAATAATGCGTGACTAATGCTCACTTCTGCTCTCTTCCTCCCTTCACTAACTCCGATTCAGGATCCCCCGGAAAACACGACCTTTATGATGTTGGTGGGTATTGCACATCATGTAAATATTGTGCAGTGCTCGGTGGCATTAAGATACATTTATTTCTTCTTCTTCTTCTTCAATATGGCGAAAAGTGCATTTTGTTGTATTCTTGTGACAGGACGCTCAGATAAGATGGACGAGTGCCTGCTGTCAGACCAGTCTCCTCTGTCCTCAGGAGTGGACTCTGGACAGCAGTCTCCAGTGTCTCCAGAAAACAGGAAGACCCATCGGGGCATCAGGAAATTGTGGGGGAAGTGAGTAATGGAGACAGAACTATGAAGCGTGAATATGTTCTTGCATACGCTATTTGGTTTGATTTTGAAAGAGATTTGACTTTAAAAAATATGAATCAGTCTAATCAAGCTCCATATAGCTTATTGTGACAAATAGGACAATAACATGTATCTTTACTTGTTCCTTTTGTACTGTATGAAGTCTAGTAGTAGTATATTGTATATTATTATACAGTAACGTTTTGCAACCTCGACACCATTATCCCACAAGCAGGTGTCAGGACAGAGAAGAAATAGTGTAGCTCTGGTGACTGTAAGTGCATTTGACTGGTTTTCATGTTTTCTACTTCATCGTGGCAGGGTTTTTTTTCTTTCAAAAATTAAAATACAAAATTCAGGAAGTAGCACTGAGTTCTAAAATAGAATCTATCTATGTGTCATCGTTTCCTTCTTTTTTTTACACCTACCACAGTTATGCCACAACAGCTACTTTGCATTGGTTCTACACTGCTGTGCTTGCAAATGCTCATTTCTGACAATGCATTATTTTTCAAGAATGTTGGGTTTGGGTTAACAACCAGCATTTTTTCTAAGGTTTGGCAGGTTTAGGAAATAGGCCCTGGCAGAACTGCATTGGGGGGAAAATGACTCCATCAATACTCAAAAAACATCCATGTTTTAGGGAAATTGGCTCTCCATTCACCCATCCAGTGCCCAGAGGAAAAATACACTAATATTACCGATATCTTCTAAAATGGGGGTGGGCAACCTACGGCCCGCGGGCCACATACGGCCCGTTTGTCTTTATGATCCGGCCCGCCAAGCATGCCAAGTAATATAAAAAAAATTAAAAAAATTGTGGTCCCAATTGCAAGATGTGGCCCTCGGCATTTTTTAATCCGGCCCCTAGAAAGATTTTAGTTTCTATTTTTTAACCATCTGTAACATCTGTCTGCACTTGTATCCTTAATAAATATGACATGAAATGAATTAAATAATAGATTCAATAGCCTATATTTGACAGAAAAGTGATATATATATATATATATATATATATATATATATATATATATATATATATATATATATATATATATATATATATATATATATATATATATATAGTGATAAATTTGATATTTAATTTTGTATTATATATTTTTTTTCACACCAATGATTGCGGGCCGGCCCTCTGCTCGAAGGAAAATAATTGCCCACCCCTGTTCTAAAATGTACTCTCCAAATAGAGTAGAATTGTAAACTACAAACATGATTAAAAACATTTTATTTTCTTTTAAACAAGGGTTAGGGTTGTATACATTTTGTGCCTTTGTTTTTACCAGTCCCTGAAAAAAAAGTAATGTTCAAGACAAAAGGTTGGGGACCACCTCTTTATCCTGTCATATGTGCTTTAATGGTAAATCAGAAATGTTCTCAGTGATCTCTGAGTCTGGGAAACGCTTCAACCCTTTTTTCACAGACAGAATCAATGAAGAAACCATGAGAAGGAGCTCTTTTGTATTTGTCTAACCAGATTCATGTAGTTCCCGTTGCAAATGTGAAGTGACATGTGATCTCAGGTGTGAGCAGAGCCATTAAATCTACCCTGAAGTATTAAACCATGTCAAAATGTGTCTGAACCAGCTCTTCTGTCTGTGTGCCTACAGGATCCGACGCAGTCAATCAGGCAGCCCTGTCCCGGTGCACAACTCAGACCTGGGTGACTTTAAGAGAGGGGGATATAGGGCCACAGCAGGACCACGCTTAGCGCGACCCACAAACTTACGGTAAAAATCCCACTTATGCAAACTTCAATAAAGTTTAACCCCAGAAGCTCATTTTGTGGTTGTGTTATTCTGTCCTGAAGGGAGTTGAGGGGACCGTTGTCTAAGTGGACAGCGGAGCAAGTGTGCGATTGGCTGGAGGACATTGGACTGGGTCAGTACAGCAGCTCAGCCCGAAACTGGGGCTCCAATGGGCAAACTCTACTGTCAGCCAGCTCACAGGAAATCGAGAAGGTATGGAGCGAATACCAGAAAGTGCATTACCTTAATGTATGATAATTGTATATCTCACTGTATCATGATAATAATCATTTATTTGAAATGTATAATTTTTAAAAGGGGGTTTAATTGTTGATCCTTGCTTACATGTGTGTTTCACTGCCTCTCAACTTGTACATTTGAATTGCTTCTCAATTGCTGTATACAATTATACAATTATTACTTATTTTTAGGAACTTGGCATAAAGAATGCGCTTCACAGGAAGAAGCTGCAGTTAGCCATCAGGTCATTTAGCGGCAAAAGACAGGAAAAGTCTTCAGATCTGGATTACATCTGGGTCACACGTATGTACTACACACATTTATTTTACTCTTCACTTTATACATGCATCATCCATTTTAAATCTTTTGAATATGTTTTCAAAGGTTGGCTTGATGATATTGGTCTCCCTCAGTACAAAGACCAGTTCAATGAAGCCAGAGTAGATGGACATATGTTGCAGTACCTCACAGTGGTAAAACCTCATTTTACACATCAGCTTTTGTATGTTGTGTAAAATATGTTTTGACTAAATTGTATTTTTGTTAGAATGACCTTTTATTCCTGAAAGTGACGAGTCAGCTTCACCACCTCAGCATAAAGTGTGCCATCCACGTTCTGCATGTCAACAAGTTTAACCCAAACTGCCTCAAGCGCAGGCCCAGCACTGAGGTATTCAGTAAGATCCATTATATTCATGATGTGCCAAGATTCAAGACATGCACTAGAGCAATAGAAAATACATAGGAAAAACATAAATGTATTTTTTGTATTACTTTGTTTCAGAGCCAATGCAGTGAGGTGGTGCAATGGTCCAATCACAGAGTCATGGAGTGGCTCCGGTCAGTGGATTTAGCAGAGTATGCACCCAACCTGCGGGGCAGCGGTGTACATGGAGGCCTCATTGTGAGTAAAGATTTAAAAATAAATGTGAATAAATATTGTCTAACCCTTTTAGATAAACATGTAAGAAATAATAAGCAGCTAGAATTTGAGTGGTTTGCTTGTATTTCAATCCCTGGTTGGCCAGATTACCAAAAAAATGCATTTGGTGCAGATGCTGGAGCCCCGTTTTAGCTCGGACTCACTGGCCATGCTGCTGAACATCCCGCCACAGAAAACCCTGCTGAGACGCCACCTAAACACTAACTTCAACAGCCTGGTGGGTCCACAGGCTCAGCAGGAGAAGAGGGAGTACACAGAGGCCCCCAGCTACACTCCACTCAGCATCACGGCTAAAGTCAAGGTACAAAAACAGGCATCAAGAGAAACAGGCCAGCCTGTGTGCACAGAAAACACCTAAATCCATGCAGTGTCAAGTCAATGTAATCCTGAACCATTAAATCCCTTAGTTGCCACCCCAGCTAAATCTCTATGAGCACAAATATCACAACTCACACCCAGTAGCTGGGAGGGAATAGGAAACATTTTCCAAAATGCTCCATACGGCTTGCTAAACTGTTTTAAAAAATCTTTTGTTGTTTTATAAAAGGTTAAAAATTTACATTGTGTAACGTGATCCATTCATATTATTACATTACAGGACAGCGTGTTGTTATGCTCTATTTTATAGATAATATCAAGTTAAATGTTTGTTTGTGTTTTATCCTTTGGAGCACATAATACAGGCTCAGAATGTGCCTTGTGCTCAAGTCAATTTGTAATGATATTACCTAGTGTGTAAAGTATTCTCTATTCTGTTTTGTTTTTAGCCAAAGAAGCTGGGCTTCTCAAACCTGGCTCACCTGAGGAGGCGGCGCCAGGAGGAGGCCACAGATTATGTTTGTCCCGTGGATTCGTCCTCAGCTCAGTCTCTGTCTAATGGGACACAGGTGCGGCCGTACTCTGGCTTCAGAGGTCTCAGCCCCATCCTGGACCGGGACGATCGCCCCCAAGACCAGGTGGGACCGGAGGACAGGATGTTTGACTCATCGCCGTGACAGCAGCCCACCCACACCATGGACCATCAAACTGTCACAGCTGCCCTGCTTTGGCCCCTCCCTCCTATTCCTTTAACTCCACCCTCCATCACGCCCTTAAGCCGTGCCTTGTGCTGATCCTGTCCAGAAGACGATGCCTTTTATCAGCAGGCAGCAGACTAACCCAGCTATTCCCCGTCCTGTGCCATGAGCTAATCTCAGGACTATTTCCACATAGACAGTGAAGAGGAATGGATCTGAGGGCCATGCATTGCCAACACATCTGTTTGTAAAAATGCAACTAATATAGTATAATAAATACTCCAAATGCACTGCTAAGTGTGCACTGTTTATGAAAATCCCCTCTGATTATCGAGAAGATGAGATAATGGTATCACGAAACCCAGAAGTTGCCAACGGGACTGTCATGGCTTCCTTCACCTCATGTAGTGATGAAACATTGTGAAACTAGTTTTATAACAAAATGAGTCCGTTTGACTAAATATTACATAAATCAACATGCATATCCTGTGTTTTCCTCTCTAAGTTGTGATACCACCATCATGGTGTTTTGGTTGAGATGGATCTGTGCAATATTTGCATAATACAGAAGGATTTATTTATGATAAATAGAAAGATATTTATACCATAGTGTTACAATGGCTGAGCAAATGCTTGTTGAAAACTAACCTGTGATATTTTGTATTGTTATTTTTCCATATTTTATTCTGGATTAGTATTTTTTATAGTAATGAAAATTCTTATCCACTGAAAGTGTAAATGGCAGGTTTTCTTTTAATAAAAAATGTCAACTACAAAGTAAATCAAAGTATTTAATCCTAGCTGTAATTGCCTCAAAACACAGTTGAGCATGCTGCAGAGTGATATCTTTGTATCATCGTATTTGTATGCAATGTTTGCTTCTAATAGTGGTGCATTCTATCATAGAGTGTAACATCAATGAGCAGTAGATAGATACGACAATAATATGACTACATTGCCGGATGGCCTCTATTCGAAAAGAATAGTATGTACGTTTTTTATTTTAAATTTAACAAGCAATGTGCTCTCACCACAATCTGTCTCCAGATTTGACGTAAACATGTTGAAATCAAATATTGCTTTTCTGAAAACAATTCTTTTTTACAAAACACTGGAAGCCTCATCTGGAGTCTCATTTGTGTTGCCAGTTTCAATATTTAAAGCCAGTGTGTCTAAACCTCTGTGTCCTCTCTCTGATCTGATGGTCTCTACCTAAAGCTCAGCGCCTGCACCAGCAGCTCAGTGAGCCTGGAATCCCTGAGGTTCTGAGCTGAACATGAGCCATGGCCTGTGCATAAACTGAGAAGGAGACAAACTTGTATGTGACCTCTATCTGCAGGTTAAGGCAACACTTTTTTAAAAACATTAAGAGTACAAGCAACATACCATTCCTTTAAATAAATATCTACAAAGATGTCATATAAAAACAAACTATGTACATGTCTTTGGATCTGACATTGTCAACTAACATATTCCTGTCATTATTCCCATGACAAATGTTGAAGAGAAAAGTCTCCTCTCTTAAACTGTAGTGTTAACATTGCTGGAATTGTGTTATTGCTAAATCAAATTGATTGTAGAATTGACTATTTACTTGTGTGTCAGTTTCATGGCATAACCAGTTTGTGTGTGCTGCAGATGGTGCCCTCACAGGAATCCATGTTAGAGATAGAGACTTCTGAGAACATCAGCATCTTCACAGTGAGTCCCCTCACAGCCGCTGCTGCCTAATGAGCGTCTTCTTCAGCTCACTGCACTAAGACTAGAAGAGACTATCTGCAGACTAAAACCAAACAAATCAGTCAGATTCAAGTCAGAGGCTGATTACTACAATAATTCTATTGCACTTGACAGAATCAACTATTAATGCCAGGCCCATTGCCAAAATCTTACAGATTGTATTTACTCTGATCAGGCTGTGGGAGATATTAGGATGTTGAAAAACTATTCACAGTTTGACAACACAAGCCACTCAAATGCAGTTTTAGGATTGTTTTACTGATCCCAGCTGCTCAGATTGCGTTCTAACCTTTGCTTTCCCAACATGCTTTGCTTGCAGTTCCTGCAGAGTGAGTATGGGCGCCCTCACATGGTAGTGAACAGTCAGTCTACCTGAGCTGTACCTGAGCTGTGGATCCTATCAGAAATCTGGTGCCGATGAAAAAGGCCTTCCAAATGGACTAAAACTGTTATCCTCCCCCCCAGCCTTAGTCTTATACGTCATCAGGTGGGTAGAGTAGCCAAAACAATGTCAAGAAAGGGTAAAAAGGTATTTTTGGAAATTACTACAAGAGGAACTGTCTGGACGTAACATCTGAGTTAATGCGATTGGAAGGACAAAACATTAAATGATGGAACAAAATCTGAAATGTTCAAAAGATCGACCAAAACAGGGCAACGAGACAAATATTTAAATCATTTAACACTAGAACTCCCAGAGTTTTTAAACTACGAGAAATCCCAGAGCAGTCATTTTGGCTGCTCCCATTTGAACCAATGGAAAAGTAACTTATGCCAGGCTCCACGTGCAGCCAGCCGCAGGGTTGTGAGTTCAAATCCCATTCACACTAAACTTTCCAGTCTAATGATGCCTACGGGCCAAACAATATAAAAAAAATGATGTCTGTTGCCTTGGAAGTGGAAAACTGTCATTGAAATTAATGGAGTTCATGGTAGAACTTCTCAAATCTCCCTTACATTTTAAAATGTTCTCAAAATCATAAGATTGAAACTAAATATATAAAGCTACAATAAAAGTCAAAAAGTGACGAGCACAAGTGTAACTGAACACTGCAGGATAAACATTGTAGAAAAAATGAAATAATAGTCTGCAACTGTTCAGTCCAGACTATCTTTTTCAAAAATACTATTCAGACAGTTATTTATTATTATTAATCAAGTATCACGGTCTGATGCCATATGTCACTCACAGTTGTATCTACAGTCAAGCTTCTTGCTAACCAAAAGGCAACTAATGCAAATGCTTACAGGTCACATAAGGCAAGACTATTCTTCACCGTGCAATCTGCTCAAATAAATGCTTCAGCAACAAGACCATTTCATTCACATCCAAAATATCAGCTACATCAACTATCCCAGAAATGAAATGTAATAATGTAGTTCATACAAACTCTCAGATGTAAACTACTGTACACTATCTGACTTGTCCTGTTTGTTTTCTGTTTCCTCAAACCCCAAACTGGGTGTAATTGTTCACTGCTGAAATATGACAGTTTTTAATATTTGTTGACCATTTTACACACATGGTGACTGTAAAAATGCAGTGTTAAAATCCACTGATAAACGTTAAAATTATATAATTAAATAGCTATTGTTTGTTTGTGGTTTATGGCTATCAACAGCTGGCGAGTGAGCCCACAGACAGTGATAGTTAATGCTATGTTAAATGTATATTAATACTGAAAGTGCTTATGGTTGTGAAAGTGTTGTGTTGTTTACCATTTAAGCCCTCAAGCTTCCACAGTTAGGCCCAACAGGTAAGATGAGTCTTCTATTGACTTAAACACATTTGTAGTTGAAGTATTTGAACTTTCAAGCACCACACCCATGAATACATCATGAGGCTTCTTCTGGATGTTGGGATAGAAAAACTCACTTTTACGCAAAGTCGTAGTGCAGTTGGACCCACAGTCGGCTCCGGCAGAACACACTGTGTATTTCAGCAGGGCCCGGGACCAGAGACCAGGACTAGAACTCACAAAGGGGGCTGTCCATCTCTCATCCTGGTAAGTACTTTCACACATACACATACATCTCTATACCAACAAAAACACACACATACAAATCATTCAGACCATAAGAAGTGAGAAATGACTGCAATATCTGTCTTTATTCTCCTTTACAGACTTCACTCACATTTGAGACAATAGTCAATATTAGAGTATAGGTTCATAGGGGTTATAAAAGATTGTGAAAGTAGCTGATCAAATGGAATTATTATATTAGACTTTTCTGCATCAACTGAAATAATTAAATAAAGGTGCACTAATTGGTGTCTAACACTGTATGTATATGTTTGCAGTACATCAGAGAAACAAGCCTCTGACCTGTGTCCACCTGTGTCCCTGTCCACCTCACGTCATGGGCACATTGGGCAGTAAACCAGACCAGTTCTTCTCCTCTTCTTTCAAAACTGTCCCATCCAGGAGCGCATGCTACGACCAGAGGACACACTCCCAGAAGAGTATTTTTGCCACCCTAAGGAGGCCCCCCACCGCCAAACCCAATGACTTCATCCCCCTGTTCAACGACTGTGTCTCTGTGGCAGCGGCCCGCACTCAGGAGTACCTCACATTCAAGGATCCAGAAAACACCTTCTCCCCAAGTGCACAGACGCTCACTGAGGTACGGCTCTATATTTGGGAACATAAGTGGAGTGTGTGTGTGTGTGCCGTAGAGGTCACTAAAGGACACAAACAAAAGAAACAACCCAAAGCAATGAAAACAGCTTAAATATACTCTACCTAACCTTAGAATTGTGCTTTCCTCTAACAGATCTTCCTAATGACCTACATCTCAGAGACAGTCTTACTCGACCTGACAAACACATTTAACTGCATAGTGATGACTCCAGGGCAGAAGATCCTGCTCGGGGCCGACTGGGTCTGGGCCGTCCTGGACAAACCCACCAAGAACCCACGCATTCAAATCGCAGTCCACGTCCTGCACCTGCCCGAGCGCGAGGGGAACCACCTCCGCAGTAACGCAGAGGAGACGTGTGACGAGTCCATGGAAGTGGCACAGATGGCAGCGGGCGACAAGAACATCTGTGAGAAAATGGTGGACTTCTGCGCCTCTATCGGGAAAGACTGTTACGCCCTGTTCCTCTTCATGGGCCGGAAGAATGACAAAGACAACATCTACGGGGTTCTGAGTAACAACTTTCAGGCAGCGATGGGAAAATGTGACAGGATAGACAGAAATCTGATTGAGCATTTCTTTAAAGGCTCCAGGTACCTCCATACGGCAACAGGGATGATGCAGGCCATTGTCACAAAGAGAAATGATGATCCGCTCACACTTTTGATGAAATTTAGCTAAACCAGCAACATAAGGATTTAAATGAGCTCATCCAAGTTTCAAACTGCTGTGGGGTTTGGCATTATACCAAGTACACCATATTTGCTTTTGATCTTATTGGTCTGAACACTTCCAAAAGATATTAACAATTCAAAATACTGCCATTTTCATGATTGTGGTCTAAACATCCATGACTCTATTCCAATGTGCTTTACAGTTTTTACATTATTTTGTCACTTTCCGCTCATAATTATTCAGGCTTGACATGGGACACATTCAAAAGACACACTCTGATTTTTGTGGCAGTAGGTATAAAAAAAAAATGTGTAGTAACTGGACCATTTTGTTTCTTTATAGATGATTATATTTGTGGCAGATGAATCAGGATAACTTTGTATGTGCACTGCTGTTACAAACCGCTAATGCCAAGAGCAGCGCTGACTCTGCAGGTGCTAAAACACTAAGAATGACAAAAGAGAAACGATTTGTGGAGTAGAAGCATAACTTATTATAACTTGTATACCGTGAGCTAAAGTTTAAGCCATTTTGTTGTACTACTACTAATGCTTTTGTTATTAATAGCTACTCAATTATAAAATGTTGTAGAATTTCAATAAAAAACGTACAATATTACAACATATAATACTTCATTTACTGTATTTATTATCTCGGTTTAAAAACAGTAACAACACACATTATAGAATAGTAATAGCCAGACATAATATATCAAACGTACAGAGACTGGACAGGATTTGTTTCTGTAAAAGCAAATCTATGTGTGGAATGTAAACTTGTTTGTGCTTCACAGTTCATCATTCAGTCTGCGTCTTTCCTCATGCGTTGGCCTCTTGCACGTACAAATGGCAGCGTTGTCATCGGGCTGAGGCACATGCTCCATATCTTTGTGGCGTTGTGGTTGACCCGTCTGCCTTTGTGAGTACATGAGCAGTGCGTTGTAGTAGTAACAGTAGAGTCTGCTGGGCTTGAGCAGTTCTCTGGCCGCTTCCTGTCCCGTCCTGGCCACCTTCTGTACCTCTGCATCGTTCTCCTTGGCCCACCGGATTTTGTCCAGGAGGTCGGACAGGTCCCTCTTCACTGGGATGTAGTGAGTCCCGGGTTTAAGGTGGATGTAGAAGTGCTCGTAGTAATGAGAATCCTGCTTCAGAACAAGACTTTCCCCCAGCATCAGGTACGGGAAACGGTATGCTGCCACTGTTCCATCTATGTTTACTTGGTATTTGTACTGAAACAAGGAATCATGATGAACATTTCCTTCATAAAACACTTGGTAGATCTTAAAAAGGTCTGGTGCATGCAGCTACTAGGTTTTGGCCTATTCCAGATGTCCATCTCCACATATTTATCAATAGATTTCGTGGATCTTAGGGCTGGCACAGAGACTATAAACTACTACATTTACCTTGAAAAAGTCAAAGAATCCCACAAGTGGAGCTTTGCCCACTTCCTTCTCTCGGTCTCTGAAGAAGAACCAGCCTGTGATGCCAGCGTCCAACAGCTCAGGGTGTTTCTTTGACATGGCAGCCAGCTGCAGGCGCTCCTCTCGACTGTCCCGGCCTCGGAAAAAGGCTTTAGAGGTTTTGTTCAACCACGGAGGGCCTGAAACAGAAGGCCAACATTTATTACATAGAACAGAGGATGAAATCGGTTCCGTCAATAATATGCATTTGGTTATAAAAAATATATATACATTATCTGTATGTATATATATGTATGTATGGCAAAAATCAAATAATGGTGTATTTGTACTACTATAACAAAATAATTAAATGCATGTCCTGAAGACTGGATGGTGCTTTTGTGTTAAAGGGGACATATTATGTATGATATCTTTAACCATGGATTTCCTTCATTATCTCACTCAGAGCTGTAATTTGATTGATTCATGCAGATTTGAGTAATTCAGTTTTGTCTCATATTTGAGGCTTGAGTGCTCAGAAAATTAGTTTGAACCTACCCCTCTAACTCCACCCACTTCTCTGCATTTACTGTGATTATTCAAAAGAGTCAGACCGTAAACCGGGTATGAGCAGTACCAAGAAGAAAAGAAAAAAACAAACATTTGAAGTCTTCTTTAACAAACTGCCCAACCTAAATATAGTTTTCAGTGCTTTTATCTACGGCCGACTGTACCGGTATGACCCTGGACAGACAGCAGGTCGTTGGTCACTCCTCTCATGGTCTCCAGAGTGGAGTGTGTGACCTCATAGGTGGGCAGGACGATGTCTCTGGTGTCAGTGGATCCACACCAGGAGAAGATGGGGAGAGGCCCGGGACTCGTGTGTGCACTCTTTGTTTCTAAAGGCCAGTCACCAACATTTATGTGAAACTCCACATCGGGTATTTTCACCTGGGAAAATAAATGCAACTTTAAAAAGTATTCCCTACCCGTACTTTTAAATAGTAAAAACTAAACATGACAGAAAATCTTTTTCACTTTCAAGGCAGATTTAAATCATATTATACATCTCTGAGGTTACCATAAAGCCTAGTACCTTCCTGGTTAAAGATAGCAGAATTTCATCGGAAAACATCTTGAAGTCGGTATATTTCCCTTGAGTGCGTCGATACACCTGGTTGTTAATAATGGTGTAATGAACGAGACCACCTCTGTTAGAAAATCTTTTAGGGACTTCCTGTCTGAGGCGTTGGAGGTCTATTGTAGGGAATGATTTAAAGTCAGCCAGAATCTGAGGCTCCTTTTTGGGGCACTGCAGCTCCTCCAGCCAGGCTGAAGCGTCAGGCTCTGGGCAGTCACAGTACTCATGGTAAACTGAACCTGGAAGTAGAAACATGCTTCATAGATGTCATTTCACAACAATATTTCTGCATTTCTATTTGGATGGTATCATTTTAAAGCTGAAGATTCATGTTAAAATGATTCCTTGATATTCTTCCAGTGTTAAAATATTCTTTCAGGTTCTTGTTTTTGTATTTAAGAGAAGGCAAACCTTGTAAAGTGTATGGTGACTTGGCGACAGGAGCATCTCTGTGCAGGACCTGCACCTTAAGGCCCTTAGATGCTGTCCCATAAAGCCTGTATCGGACCAGGAACGAACCATCTCCTCTGTCCAAGGGTTGGGCCACATGGATACGAATGTACTCCTTTTGGTCCAGGGAACTTATTTTCACATTAAAAGCATCTTTACCTACAAAATAAAAACAACCTCTTAGCATCCCCAGTAAAGAGAGAAGCTGTTTCTGAACCCTGTGGAGAACAGGAAGGATGGCTGGGCTTGTAATTAAGTAAAAACAATGTGGAACATGGATCTATTAAAGGATTGATTTGACTGACAATAAGTGTTTTATGTTTTACATGCCCAGGAGGAGGTTGATAGTTCCCTTTTCAGATGATGGACAGAAGGGAATGTTATGCAGAAATGAATGAATTAAAAACCTTTTAAATCCCCAAACAACATCTGATTGTCAGCTGATCCTTTAAAGCAAACTATGTCAAAGGCTTGACATGATCACAGTGGACAGGCTGCTGTATGTCACATTAGTGGTTAAGCAAATACAGAAGATGATGCTCTTTGTGTTTTTGAGGCTATTTCTTGTCTACATTACCTGGAGATGCAGTCAGGTTGTGTCCATCTGAATCTACTGCTTGGATGTAGAAGTATCGCACAGGTAAAACAGTATCTGGCTGCAGCCCTGAGCCCCAAATCAGACATTTCTCTGGGCTGATTGCTGCTGAAGTCCCATGTACCGGCGAGACGCAAATACACGCAAATAAAGCAACAAAGCAACAAAATAAGTCTTTAGGAAAAGTGCTGGATGCGTCTCTCACACGCTCCCAGAACATATTCCTTAAAAACTGGGTAAAAATGGCTTAATTGTGTAAATAATTTAGCAGAAAGTTTCCCCACTACGCCGACATATTGGAGTGAAGACGGGCACGCCCACTTCCAGGGGATGCGTTTGCGAGCGTAGGAAATGTTAACACTGGTCACTACAAAACAGATAAATGTTAACACTGGTCACCACAAAACAGATAAATGTTAACACTGGTCACCACAAAACAGATAAATGTTAACACTGGTCACCACAAAACAGATAAATGTTAACACTGGTCACCACAAAACAGATAAATGTTAACACTGGTCACTACAAAACAGATAAATGTTAACACTGGTCACCACAAAACAGATAAATGTTAACACTGGTCACCACAAAACAGATAAATGTTAACACTGGTCACCACAAAACTGATAAATGTTAACACTGGTCACCACAAAACAGATAAATGTTAACACTGGTCACTACAAAACAGATAAATGTTAACACTGGTCACCACAAAACAGATAAATGTTAACACTGGTCACCACAAAACAGATAAATGTTAACACTGGTCACCACAAAACAGATAAATGTTAACACTGGTCACTACAAAACAGATAAATGTTAACACTGGTCACCACAAAACAGATAAATGTTAACACTGGTCACCACAAAACAGATAAATGTTAACACTGGTCACCACAAAACTGATAAATGTTAACACTGGTCACCACAAAACAGATAAATGTTAACACTGGTCACTACAAAACAGATAAATGTAAACACTGGTCACCACAAAACAGATAAATGTTAACACTGGTCACCACAAAACAGATAAATGTTAACACTGGTCACTACAAAACAGATAAATGTAAACACTGGTCACCACAAAACAGATAAATGTTAACACTGGTCACCACAAAACAGATAAATGTTAACACTGGTCACTACAAAAAAGATAAATGTAAACACTGGTCACTACAAAACAGATTTTATTAAGTTGTTGCATCAAGTTGTTCTTCTCTGATGCTGTATTTGACGTATTAATATGAATCTCAAGTGTAACATAAGAAACAGACATGCAAAGTAAGCTGCTGTTTTGTCAGCCAAATCAGTATGCAAATATATTGTCAGTTTTGTGGCCCAGCTTGTCCAGATTTGGCAAACACGCGCACTGGATCATGGGTGGAGGACCACACAGCACAACCAGGACATCAGTGGAGGGAGCGGGCAGGTGGTCCTGAATCATGTCCACGGTCACAAACCCTGAGCTGTAGCTCCAGACTGAGGAAAACACACAGAAAGAAGAATCAGCTCATGCAAAATGAAGAAAATGAATGTTTTAAGGCACTTAAAGCTTTACAAAAACTTTACAGAAGACATATTTTGGGGTATATAGTATTAAACTATAACATAAAGAGATGAAAATGAATGTGATTTCTTTAAACCCTACTTGTTTGGCCCAGAGGCTGAATTTATTGTTTAGAAGAAAGTACAGAGCAGTGGGCGGAGAAAGGGGGTAGGTGAAAGCAGAAATGTTATGGGCACTTAAGCCTAAACATGCAGGACAATACTGGGTCACTCAAACATGATTGAATGTATGGCTTTGTCTGGAGTTACTTCAGCAGAGAGAAGCTTAGTGCTGATGAGTGAGAAATAACAGAAGTGACATTCAAAGACAGATTATTATTATTATTATTGACACCACTAATAATGGAATTAAGTTTTGAGTCTAGGGGTCTAGGGGGGAAGATTATGGTGTGAGTTGGTAGTCTTAGAGAAACAGGCAATTAATTAATGACATTGTGAACACAAGAGCAAAAACTGTGCAAGGATCAAGGGCCTCTTCAGGGTGGTATAATGGCTGCCAATGACAGTTTATGTAACTCTGTCACACTCATTAACTTGAGTTTGCATGAAGGATTATGTGAACTAAGACATGAGTGTAGAGCTAAGCGTCAGTAACACCTTGTGGGATGAAGTGGGTATCATGTCAGCCTCATGGATTTTCCTGAAGCTAAAGTCTTTGTATCTGGGAAAGTGTTTGAAATGTTAAACATTCTCCTCTTTTTCCATTCTTAAGATGGATTCAGACTGGCAACTCCATCCTCTGCACCAGCTCCACGTGTATCACCTCTTTATCCATAAGCTACATGTACAAAGGTCTGTGTATCACTATAGAAACTTAAGTTTAGGCTCATTATTCAGGTTATAGAGGTATAGAGATTATTGAGCCACACATAGAGTGATCCGCTGACGTTGTATCAGTTTTAAATGACTCTAGTCTGGATTATAAATTTGTTGTAACTTAGTTATAGTTAGGGATGTGAATCGGTTTAATACTCAAATAAACTATATACACACCTAGAAGACTACATCTGCCACTAATAGACATGATTCACAGTTGTTGTTTTGGTCTTTGGTTTGGCTCTACAGACCAGACTGCGCTGTAAAGTTCAGTTTTTAGACAGAGGAATGTGCTATTACAGTACAGTTACCAGTTAGCCACAAACTTACTGTCTAACAATGGGATGAACAAATTTGAGAAATGCAGCAAACCTTTCCAGTCAAATGTATCATTATGTGTAGGATAAGGAGCAGTTTACCCTGTGGAGGTTTGTCCAGTGTGTACCACAGGCTGAACTGGTCGGGATGGTTCTCCTTTACCTCCTCCAGCTCTTCCCTCAATAAGATATCCTTCTCTGCCTGTAAAGGACAAAATAAAATAAAATATAATCAAATCACTTGTAGGAAAGTATATTTTATGTCTTGGAACATGACTGACCTGGTTGGCAAATATGAGTGAGCATTTGGTATTGTCTGAGGGATCTGCTGTGATCCTGCGGACCAACTGCAGCATTGGAGTGATCCCTGACAGGATTCAAGAGATTTGTGTTAAGCCATGTTTTTAAAGCCTTTTGTAGACTCGACTAGTTGTAGAAACTAATCAACTGTGGCAACAAGGATGTCAAGATATTTGATTATCCACAACACAATCTAATCATATGAATAAAAGTACTAATAAGCATGACTATTGAAACTTTTTCAATTCAATTTCTTCCAAAAATGTACACTTAATTTTATAGTCCTTTTAACGTGTCTGTTTATATTATAATGCATTAAAATGTAAAGGATTTCACTTTTATTTTGTCCTGTGTTAGTAATTATGAATAATCATTCAATTGTGATGTTTCTTCTCAGAATAATTGTAACACTAAAATTCAAATTGACATGGCTGCATGGCACCGATTAAAAAATAAATCTTAACAAATAAGTTCTTTCATTTAGTGACAGAATATAAAATGTTGTGCACCTGTTCCTCCAGCGATCATAGCCACATGCTTAAACTTCTTTATTTTAGGCTCTGACTTCTTGTCTGGTCGGATGGAAAAGTTTCCTAAACAAGCAGAGAAGTTTGGGCTGCATTATAGTGCCATCTGCTGGAGAAAGTACTTCACTTCAGTGTTATTCATTATTTGAACATGTAGAAATGTCAACAAAGTTATCATATTATTATCAGACAGAATCACAATATTACACAATATTACTGGACAGTTTCAATATAGATTCTTCCCCTTGTTAAGGAACCGGCCTAAATGACTGAGGGAATTTACAGGTTCAAGAAAACTCTGCTTCACTGATAAAAATCCAGTAGTGTGTGGTGGCTTTTATAGATGGGTAAGCAGACTCAGGGTGTCCATCAATATTAAGTGGATAACATAGAAGTGAAAGTGCACTCACGTATCCCACCGAGCTAAACTCTCATACCTGATATAAGTGCTGAATGGACTAAATAAGCTCACTTCACTGAACATGGCCACAGACTGAGCAGCTGCTGGAGAAGAACCAAGTGTCCAAGGTCATTTTAGATTTGAAGGGTCAATCACTGCTTGCCTTGATTGCCCTGACCGCACGCCGCTGATAAAAGCTCTTAACGCAGACATCTTGACCATGTAAAACAAAGCCTACCATTGCCTTTGTAGATCAGAAGACCACTGGGGCCTCTGAAATCCATGCTGTCTCCGATGGCCATGTGGTCCAAATACTGAGACATTTTTCCTCCTTCTGGAAATGACGGGTGCACATTTTTGTAGTACACCTGTAATATGAGAAATCACAATTTCAGTAATGATAATAAATATAAATATAATGATGCAGACAACTGCTAGTCATGTATTTCCACCACATTTTACAGAAACTACAACTAGTGGACTGTGCTTTTATAAAATGGTCAATACCTTCACGACAAGGTCCACGTGTCCCTGGTCTTCATCACTGGACACTGGGGTGTAAGCGCGCACTACAAGAGTGCCATTGACTTTTGCCGACAGGTACACGTGTTGGCCTATGGAAGACTTAATTAATTACATCAGTGCATGTCCCATGAATCAATCGATATTCATATATAACGTGTACATTACTGTACAGATATTTGATGTTTGATACAGTACCGACTGGCAGCCCAAGGATGTGGGAAGCAGAAGGAAGGCTAAAGCGAAACTTCTTTGTATCATGGCTGATTTCCTGTTCAAGAAAGAGACAGGTACAATTATAATCCTCACACGCACAAAGAGTAAAGATTCTGACTGCACACATTTAGAATAGAGAATTCTTATTTATTGTTCTTGATTGTGTAAATGTGTCTATAATTTGTGTCTTGTCATATTTTTCCCATTTAAATGAGAATCAATATGAGAGGATGACACTTTGCCCTCAGTTGATTTAGGTTATAAATATTGCAAATATATATTATTAAGTATAAAACTGATAATGTATTATGCATGTATAATATTTTGGTAACTAATGGGCTTTAAGTAGAGTATACCCAGAGTTAGTTCATTCATTCATACTGTAGTAACTAGTATTGTTAACATGTCACCTGTTTGTCAACCAGGAGCAGTGGATATTTCACTGTAGGATCCTGGAGAGTGACTGGCAGCGAGTTCTTCTGTTCACCACCAGAAACTTGGAGAATGAAAAACAGCACTGTTGCTACAAGAACACACACTGCCACCACAACCTGCAAGAGAAACAGAAAAGTATGACAAAGCTGCACAAACCAAACAAGTACAACAGTATAAAAGTATAAAGTTCTTCTTACTAGTATTGGGTCCATGATTTTGGCTGGGTTAACTATATCAGAGTTTCCTGAAACCACTGCACTGTCAAAGTCCACAATTGGAAACAGTTCAGTGTAACAGAAAAGTGAAAGGGGGTGTGGCCTCTCATTGAGTGAAAGGTGAAGCGCTTGACTTTGGACCAATAGGAAGCCAGATTTCCACTCTCTGCACAGCCCAGAAGTGGTGCACTGTCACAGAGCTGAAGATCCACATATCACCCCACAGTGAGGGAGGGAAGAGGACAGGGAGCTGTACAAGGCTGTGTTTCTGTATGTCAGGAGAGGGCAGGGCTGAACTACACCCATAATTAGATAATAGCATTGGCTATCTTCATTTATTTTTCATGTAATCAAATGCTTTAGAACATGTAGCCTAAATGCCATTTTATTTAAAAGATGTGGGCCTTGTAATGAAACAATAACTGTCACTTGAAGACAGTGTTGTCTTTAAGTACAGATACATTATAGAATAGTGAACAATACAAAAGAGTAAGCTATGGGATAAAAAATACTGAATAAATGAATGTATTGTTTGGTAAACACAAAAAGTGCACTACATCCAAGCACAAAACAAGATGAGGAATAAATGTAACTCTAATAAATCTATTATGATAGGAGACTTTTTAAGTATCCTGGTTTTGCGTGTGTCCATGTTAACACAGTATCCCAGTTTCAATAACCCGGTTATGACAGTATCCTGGTTAACAGAAACCAGTTATTCTCAATGGGATATTACGAAAGTATCCAGAATACTGTGGCATGTAAACACAGTATCCTGATTTCTGGATTTCTCACACTGCTGCTCTACTGAGCATGTGTGGGGTAAAGAAACACATTTGGCTCATGCAGATCATTTCCCCCTTTTGAGGAAACACAGGGCTTTTTTTATCTGTGTCATTTTAATAACATAAATCACTTACGTTGCCTTCTGTACTAGACCGCTATCTTTTAACAGCAAAATCATTTCTGTGGTGGTCTGTGTTGCTCTGAGACAGACCGGACGCTGTGAGACTCCGACATATTTTTCCACTGTTAACATTTGTTTTCAGGTTGTGACTATCCTTTACTGCCTCATGCACTTATTTGAATATACCTTGTACCTGCGGGCAAAAACCTCAAGCTAAAGAGCCATAAGTTAGCAAATTTGCTCAAATTGGCCCTGCTTGTGTCTCGCATGTAGATAATAATGATAGAACATAGGGAAACTGATTTTTTTAAAACAGGGTACCGGTAATCTGTTTTACAAATGAATTCATCAAACAGCGACTGAAGAGTAAAATGTAGAGCAACCTGTTCTTCAGGAACTAATACTGCTGTCCAAAGGAATGGACAAATGTACACACAAAAATGAAGTGCTTTTGGTCCGGTCAGATTGTCTCCGGTCTCATGGGCACAGACTGTCCCTCC